>NC_065587.1:49053585-49359835 GCF_024542745.1 Macaca thibetana thibetana
GGCTGAGGCAGGAGAATGGCGTGAACCCGGGAGGCGGAGCTTGCAGTGAGCTGAGATCCGGCAAGCCTGGGCGACACAGCGAGACTCCGTCTCAAAAAAAAAAAAAAAAAAAAAAAAAAAAAAATGACCTGGCCCCAAATGTCCACAGTGCTGAGGTTGAGAGCCCTGGTCTGCATCCTTGCTCTTGATTATTTCCCTCCAAATGCTTTAGGAACTGGATCCGCAATCTTAGGGGCGAATGGGGTTTGCATTATGATATGAGGAGCTGCGAGGGGCAAAGTTTCTCTATGATGAGTGACCCTGAAGGCGGCATTCCAATTAGAAAAGAGGGTGTTGGGCTGGGCGTGGTGGCTCACGCCTGTAATCCCAACACTTTGGGAGGCCGAGGCAGGCGGATCACAAGGTCAGGAGCTCGAGATCAGTCTGACCTACATGGTTAAACCCCACCTCTACTAAAAATACAAAAAAATTAGCCAGGTGTGGTGGCACGTGCCTGTAGTCCCAGCTACTCAGGAGGCTGAGGCAGGAGAATCGCTTAAAGCCGGGAGGCAGAGGTTGCTGTGAGCCAAGATCGCACCACTGCACTCCAGCCTGGGCAACAGAGTGAGTCTCTGTCTCAAAAAAAATGAAATAAATAAAAAATAAAGAAAGGGGGGTGTTGGCTGGGTGAGGTGGTTTACACCTGTAATCCCTTTGGGAGACCGAGGCAGGCAGATAACTTAAGGTCAGGAGTTCGAAACCAGCCTGGCCAACATGGCAAAACCCTGTCTCTACTAAAAATACAAAAATTAGCCGGGCGTGGTGGCGGGCGCCTGTAATCCCAGCTACTCGGGAGACTGAGGCAGGAGAATCGCATGAACCGAGAGGCAGAGGTTGCAGTGAGCTGAGATCGCACCACTACACTCCAGCCTAGGTGAGAGAGCGAGACTCCATCTCAAAAAAACAAAAGGCAAGGAGATGTTGTTGACTGCATCCAGTAACACTTCATGTAAGACAAAGAAAACATCACCTGTTTGGCTCAAAAAGTAGGAGTGCCAGGTGGAATTTGGGGGATGTAGAGGGATCCCACCAACTGCCTCCCTTGGCACTGCACCCAGAACCCCTTTTGAGAAGTGAACCCAGGCCAGCCGTGGGCCCCGGCACCTCCCACATCCTTGATGACATCCCCCACTGAGGGGACTCAAATGCCAGGCTGGGCAGGCAGAGGTGGGTACCCACCCACGGGTTCATGTTCTGGGTCCTCTGGGTGCTGCCTGGTCACTGCAGATCATTGCCAAGGCCCAGATTCAGGCCCCTGAACCAAGGGCCCTGAGGAGATTTATTCGAGCCTCTCAGATCTGTTTTCAAAATCAGTTGATTTCAGAGAAAATCTGCATCTGCTCTTTTAAAATGTGCAAGGCCTCGGCCGGATGCGGTGGCTCACGCCTGTAATCCCAGCACTTTGGGAAACCAAGGTGGACAGATCACTTGGGGTCAGGAGTTCAAGACCGGCCTGACCAACATGGCGAAACCTCATCTCTACTAAAATTACAAAAATTAGCCAGTCGTGGTGGCAGGCACCTGTAGTCTCAGCTACTCAGGAGGCTGAGGCAGAAGAACTGCTTGAGCCTGGGGGGAGGAGGAGGCTGTAGTGAGCTACGATCATACCACTGCACTCCAGCCTGGGCAGCAGAGTGAAACCATTAAAAAAAAAACAAAAAAAAACACACACACACACAAAAAGCACAAGGCCTGGCCACTCTGGCCACCCTGGTCTCTGTTCCAGGCTTCAGGCTGCAGCTGAGGGCCCTGCCTCCCCTGCTGGTCACAGCCCCAGCCTGGCCTCTCTGCATCACTCAGGGCCTTGCCTGGTCTCAGTGTTTGAATTTTGATTCCTGGGATGTGAAGAATGTGGGACTCTGGAACCAAATGGGCCAGGCCCTGGCTTTGTTAAAATGTTCTAACTTCTGATCCTCGGTTTCCTCACCTGAAGAGCGGGGATGGAGACAGTTACTCTGTACCAGGTGGCCTGGGGATGAATCAAGTAGGGCAGTTTAAGTGCTGCTTGTGGCGGCCCAAAGTCGAGCCCAGAACACTACAGCAGCATCAGAACTCTCATCACCATGGTGAAGACAAGACACAGGCCCCGCCCTTGAGCAGCTCTCAGTCTAGGGGAGCAACAGGAGCAAATGCAGATGAAGCCATGTGCCAGCCAGGGAATGAAAGAGGGTTTGGGGATGCCAGAGGAAGGCTTCCCGGGGTGGGACCGTGTGACTAGGACTTTGAACAATAACGAACATTGCCAGGCGGGGAGCGGGAAGGGCTTTCCAGGGAGGGGGACTGGCATGTGCAAAGGCAGCAAATGATGTCCAACAACCCCAGGATGGCAGGGCTGGGCCCAGGGCGCTACTGCCCCAGGGGGTGCCCCTGATGGTGGTGCTGCGTTGAGAGAAGGGCATGATGAGGGTCCCACCAACCAGGGCAAAGTTGGGGTGCTTCCACATAGGACCGAACACACAGCTCCCCGCAAAATGAAAACCTCTTGTTGTCGGAAGGAACTTCCTCCCCTCTCATCCTCAAAATCTCAACAAGAATGAAATGCCTGAAAAACACAATTTGATTCCCAAACCAGCCTGCCAGGAACCCTCCATCCCCCTACAGCACTCCACCAAAGACCCTGAAGGAAACAGCCTGGGAGGTCTCTGGGAGCCGTGGGGAGGGGGCTGGTGGGTGGGGGCTGGGACCCGGCGCCCCTCGGCTCTCCACAGTCGTGGTCCTCATATTTGCCATCTGCTCCTGCTGCATTTTTACCGCAAGGGCTGATGGGGGCAGCAGGAGAAGCAGCGGCTGGTTCAGGGCCGGGAGAAGGCGCCTCACAATTTCCTCTCCCTTCTCGTTTGTGTCTTACCCAGCCTCCACCACCAGATAAAGCCGAGCCCGTCGGCCTCCTCCCCGAGTCGCCCCCTGCAGGGGGATTCTGCAGGGGAGAGGGGGTGTCCTGAGAGACCCCGCCCCTTCCTTTGCAGGGCTGGGCAGGAAGGGAGAGGAGGCGAGGGGAGGGAGCTAGGGGTCCCTGGGGGAGGGGAGCACGCTGAGCCTGGCACTGAGGACTCCTGCAGGCAGCCCGGGCAGGGCAGCTCCGCCCACGGCCTCATTACCTCCCTTTCAGCCTTGAAAATCCTCTCCAGCTTTCCAGTGTCTGGACACGCCCTCTAAGAAATCTGGGAGGCAAAGCCTTCAGAACATCCACTGATGACTATTTATTGACCACCTACTATGTGCTCTACCAGGGGAAGAAACTCAAATGCACCAGCAGACACTAAGAGTGGGCACAGCGGGCCAGATGCTGGCTGGGCAGGGATGCCGCTCAGGGGCCCACTTGGACCTCTGCTTCTTCATGAGAAGCCACAAGGGCAAAGTTGGGGTGCTTCCAGATAGGGCTCAACAAACAGCACCCCCCCACCCAAAGAAAAACTACTTGTTGTCAGAAGGAACTTCCTCCCCTCCCCTCCTCAAAATCTCACATAAAATTTGCTTTTTGGCAATTAACTCAAGTTAAATGTATCCATATACCACACTGGCCAAAGAGCAAGTGCGGTTGAGGCAGAACTAGCCCAAAGATCTCGAGTTTGCAGCCTTGGCAGTCGAAGTCTCGGTCCCTGCCCTTGGGAAGCTCACAGAGGGAGGTAGAGACACACGCTGACCAGCTGACCAAGGTCAAAGCTGGATCAAATCCCAGCTCTGCCAGTTATGCCGTGTGACCCTGAGCAAGTGAACAGCCCTCTCTGAGCCTCAGGTCCTTGCTTTGTAAACTGGAATAATAGCATCTGCCTCCGGCGTTGTTATAGGAAATTGAGATGAAGCACAGAAAGCCCTTCGTATACAGTAGGGGCTCAATACAACTATTGGCTGTTAGTCATGCTGCTGTTTAGAGTTGAAGAGTTCCAGCCAGGGCTGGTGCAAAAAAGTGGAGAAGATACCTCTCTACTCCTCCCTGGTCCCAAATGTTCCACAGTGGAGGGGACGAAGTGGTACAGGTCATCAGCCTAAAGTCCAGAGCTGGGGGTATACTGGGTGCAGCCCACGGTACAACAGAGTTTTATTTATTTATTTTTTTAGTTTTTAGAATAGGCCGGCCACGGTGGCTCAAGCCTGTAATCCCAGCACTTTGGGAGGCCGAGATGGGCAGATCACGAGGTCAGGAGATCAAGACCATCCTGGCTAACACGGCGAAACCCCGTCTGTACTAAAAAAATACAAAAAACTAGCCGGGTGAGTTGGCGGGCGCCTGTAGTCCCAGCTACTCGGGAGGCTGAGGCAGGAGAATGGTGTAAACCCGGGAGGCGGAGCTTGCAGTGAGCTGAGATCCGGCCACTGCACTCCAGCCCGGGCAACAGAGCGAGACTCCGTCTCAAAAAAAAAAAAAAAAAAAAGAATAGAGACAGGGTCTCACTATGTTGCCCAGGCTGGTCTCGAACTCCTGGGCTCAAGTGATCCTCCTGCCTTGGCCTTCCCAAGTGCTGGGATTACAGGTGTGAGCCACTGCTCCAGCCACAACACTTTTTTCCACACAGTATTCAACAGTTAGAAAAATACTGACTTTTTGACATGAGAAGATTCATTAAAAAAAAAAAAACACAAAAAAAACAAAAAACCCTCCAGATGTCCAGCTTTCTCCCCCATACAGGAAAATCTGGTGGCTGCTGGTCACCATTTCTGCGAGGCTGGTGCCAGGCAAGCTTCACTCCTGTACATGAGGCATGGGGTCTGCAATTCGCCACAGTCCCCACCACTCCCTCCTGTCTCATGCCCAGAAGACTCACTCACTCACTCACTGCTGTTACCAGATCACCCTGGGAGCGCTGCAATTGTGGGACCGGGTGACATCTCATACCCTGCCTGTCCTGGCTCTGCTTTGCTCCAAAGCCACCCTGGCTCCCCTCCAGCCCCTGTGCCCATCTTTCTTTCTGGGAAGGTCTCAGTAACCACGGTCTCCCCAGGCCTCTGCTGCCCTGGTGGGGGTAGGGGTGAACAGGTGGGCCAGGCAGCCCCAAGACCCAGCCAAGCTTCCTCCCGCCAGGGCAGCACCGTTCTGTAAAGGAGTCAGGAGTTGGCCCAGTGAGCTTTGCTGTCAGCCAAAGAGCTTCCCAGGGAAGCACCGCATTCTTCTCCATCAGAAAAATTAATCAAAATGACACCTCGTGAACAAGATGTTTTGGCGGCAGAAAACAAACAGTGATTTACAACAAATTAGTGAGGCTGCTCTGTGCCTCTGGGCACGTGAGCCAGGAGGAGGGCCGGCCTGGCACGGTCAGCAGGAAGTTGGCCCGGGCCAAGGGGACACCTGCTGTGGCCTCGGTGTACTTCCGAGGTCCGCAGCCCGCAGGGCTCCAGCCCCATTTCACACTTTCACTTCCGCACATGCCTGAAACCATCTCCAGATGTGAGGGGCCCTCCACAGGCAGGCGCTGGGCTGATGGCCGCCCCCTCCAGCGGGGTCTCAGGGACATTTGTCTGGAAGACCTGGGCCCCTTTCCGGAGCCTCTTTTCTTTCCTCTGATTGGACAAGGGCCCTGAGACCTGGCGAGGGGAGGATTCCAGAGAGCTCAGGGCACAGCATGAGGTATTTCCAGGGGAGGAAACATTCCAAACAGCCGAACCTGCAGCCTGGAGGGCACCCACGTGCCCTGCTCAGCTCTGGTGTTCAAGTCCTAAGACGTCACAGACCCTGAATACCAGCCTGAGCTCAGAGCAGAGAAGGAGCCCTGGTTTCTCGCCAAGTGAAGCAAATTCGACCAAGTCACTCCCCTGCTACAAACACTTCCATGGCTCCCGTCGCCCCTAGAATAGTGTTAAATTCCTCTGTGTGGCCTTGAGACCCCGCACAATCTGGTCCCTGCTACCTCCCAGACCTTATCTCTCTCCACTCTGCCCTGGCTCGTGCAGGCAGCCCAGCTAAACTGGCGATTCCTCAAGCACCAAGCTTAGGTGCGTTGCAGAGATTTTGCAATTGCAGTTCCCTCAGCCCAGAGCACTCTTTCTTCTGACTCCACACCGCCACTTACTCATCATCCAGCTCTCAGCTTCCACGGCCCCTCCTCAGAGGCCACTCCTGACCCCTCAGACCAGGGATCCTTTTTAATTTTTGTACATTTTATTTTGTAGAGACAGGGTCTGTCACCCAGGCTGGAGTGCAGTGGTGCAGTCTCGACTCACTGCAGCTTTGAACTCCTGGGCTCAAGCAATTCTTCCACCCCAGGCTTCCAAGTAGCTGGGACCACACAAATGCACCACCATGCCTGGTTAAAGGGCCCCCTTTAGAAACAGCCATCTAACTGGATTTTCTGTTTTTTCTTGTTTTTTGAGACAGAGTCTTGCTCTGTTGCCCAGGATGGAGTGCAGTGGTACAATTATGGCTCACTGCAGCCTTGACCTCCTGTGCTCAAGTGATCCTTCCACCTCCTGAGTAGCTGGGAATACAGGCATGCACCACCATCCCTGGCAAAGTTTGTATTTTTTTTGGTAGAGACGGGGTTTCGCCATATTGCCCAGGCTGTAACTCCTGGGCTCAAGTGACCCACCCATCTAGGCCTCCCAAAGTGCTGGGATTACAGGCATGAGTCACCATGTCCCACCTGTAACTGAACTTTCTTTGAATTTGGTCATTGTCTGTATTCTTGCACCAGACACAAGCTCCCTGAAGAGATCACAGCTCTCTACCAAAGCAACATGTGATGGAAAGAAGAACGTGGATTCATATCCTGATGTCCAACTGTGTGATTCTGGGTAAGTTACTTACCTTCTCTGTGCCTCAGTTTCCTCACCTGTAAGATGGAGATAGAAATAGCACCTCCCTCGTGGGATGTTATGAGGATTGACAGGCTGAAAACAGTGCCTGGCACAGCAGGGCTGGCTCTGTCAGCTGCCCCGTGATTCCCGCTCACCGCTGAGCACCAAGTGTTGAGTCTGCCCTGGACCACTCCATTACTCACAAGCAAAGCCGGCTTTTCAGCCGGGTGTGGTGGCTCACGCCTATAATCCCAACACTATGGGAGGCCGAGGTGGGTAGATCACTTGAGGTCAGGAGTTCGAGACCAACTTGGCCAATGTGGCAAAACTCTGTATCTACTAAAAATACAAAAATTAGCCTGGCATGGTGGTGCATGCCTGTAATCCCAGCTACTTGGGAGGCTGAGGCAGGAGAATCACTTGACCCCAGGAAACGGAGGTTGCAGTGAGCTGAGATCACACCACTGGCTGGCTTTTCAGGTGGCCGATGCTCTTCCGCTCCACGCTCGGAATCCCTCCTGAGAGTTCTGGAGCTTTTCTCCTCTGCTTTAGCGTGGGCCCTCATCATTTTCCATCAAATCCAAACTAGTTTTCTAGCAAGCAAAGCCTCTCACGAACCTGCCCATGCCAGCTCACTGACTCAGTCAGACTCTCTGAGGCTTTTTTTTTTTTTGAAATTTAAAGATATTATTTTAAGCTGGGCGTGGTGGGTCACGCCTGTAATTCCAGCACTTTGGGAGGCTGAGGTGGGCGGATCGCCTGAAGTCAGGAGTTCGAGACCAGCCTGGCCAACATGGCAAAACCCTGTCTCTCACTAAAAATACAAAAATTAGCCAGGCGTGGTGTTGGGTGCATGTAATCCCAGCTACTCGGGAGGCTGAGGCAGGAGAATCGCTTGAACCCAGGAGGCAGAGGTTGCAGTGAGCCGAGATCGCACCACTGCACTCCAGCCCGGCGACAGAGTGAGACTGTCTCAATTAAAAAAAAAAAGACCCCCCAAAAAAAGACAGACTGAATGTGGCCAGATCATGCAGCCTCTTGCAGGCCATGACAAGGAATTTGGATTTTATTCTGAAGTCACTGAGAAGCCATCTCGGAACAATTCAAAATAACTTTAGGATCTCAAAAGATACCATCTTAATAACATCTAGTAAATTAGAGATGCAGTCTCCCCATGTTGTTCCCAGCTCAAGTGATCCTCCCGCCCTGGCCTCCCAGAGTGCTGGGATTATGGGTGGAAGCCACTGTGCCTGGCTAAGAGACTTGCCCATGGTCACACAGCTAAGACATGTCACAGAAGGGGCTTAGCTACAATGAAAGAGAGGTGCAATTTTTATTAAAATCTCACAATGTTATAACGACCAATATAAAAGCATAACCGAAAACTTTTCATTTGTACAGAACACCATGAAAATGTGGACTTTTGTACCACGAAATACATATGTCGTAGCACGGCCCTGCGTACATTTTGGTGGCTGGGCGCCAAGGGCCTGGGGCACAGGCTGGCTCCGTCTGTGGAGCAAATGCCTCTTTCTCAGGCAGCTCAAAGGCGGGGCTGAGAGGCCAGGCTCCAGTTGGAAAGCTGGCTGAGGGGAACACTAGTATCCTCAGGTCACTTCCTGCACCAGACCCCTCGGGCCAGCCCAGGCCACAGGCCATGTCCACGCCAGCACCAAGTCACCCGGGCAGCGGGCAGCCTGCCCTCTCTGGGGGCTGGGCCTCTGGCGAGTGGTGTGGCTCCCCACAGGGGCAGAACCCCATGCCAGCATTCCTGTGGGGCCACCCAATATCCCTGTCTCACCTCAGCCCTCTCCACTCCATGGACCCTTTGGAGACAGCACGGGTGGGTGAGGAACAGACAGCCCAGGGGCGCCACACAGCCAGGTCACCCTGAGTGGCTGCTGTGTCTGGATGGTCACTGTTTGGGCCACCTGGGGTTGGGGGAGGCCTCAAACACCTGCCTCGGGGGAGCAGTGGGGTCCTGGGGGAGGTACCACGAGAGAAACCAAAGCTCTCCGAGTCCCTGGCTGCCTGGGCCCCTCGGGCCTACACTGGGCATTGGAACAGGCCCCGGGAGAAGGGCTTGGTGGAGATCCAAGCCCTTGGTGGAGGCTGGAATGTCAGCCTCTGAGGGTGATGGCCGTTTAGGGTCACAGAAAGGAGGTGTCCACCCTGGGGGAGGAGGCGCTGAGGGGAACTGACTAGAGACGGCACAGAATCCCAGTTTTGAAAGAATCAAGATGGAGGACACTGAGAAGGCCTGGGCGCCCTACAAGGACTCCCACCTCCCAGAGAGCAGGTCTGGGGGTCAGGGAGGGCACAGAATGGGCCAACGGGGTGCAGGGCACCAGCTCTGGGCCCAGACATCACAAGTTCAAATCCCAGCTCCACCACTTCCTGCGTGGGGCAACCCTCAGTGACTCAGTTTCCTCATCCGTAAAACAGGAACAATGACCACACCCTCTTCACAGGGTGGGGTGTGAGGCGACTGCAGAGTCGGCCCCAGCAGCAACGGTGATGGTCATCATTCTGGAAGGGCCCCTCCAGCTCACACCCTAGAGCAGCCACAGCCCTGGAGTCTTCAGGTCTGCACACGCATGCGCACACTTGGCTGCACCGCCTCCCCCAGACAAAGCCCTTGTGGGGCCAAGAACAACACACAGGGGTTGCTGAATGACTCACCCACCCCTGGCCAGGACGCGCTTCCTGGAACAAGTTACCACAGGTAGGTCTAGGGGGCTCTCCAAGGCTTAGCAAGGCCCAGTGTGGCAGAGAGGAGAGGGTGCAGGTCCCAGCATGCCCCAGCCACACCCGGGGGGGGATGCCACATCCCTGCAGCAGGGGGGGTGGGGGGACCTCAGTTTCAGAGCTCCACAGGCCTGGATCCCAAACCCAGCAGTGACCCTGGATAGGTGATTCTCCGTCTCCAAGCCTCAGTCTCTGCCTCTGTAAATGGGAACACTAGCACCAACCTCATGGGGATGACTGCCGACTGCAAGAAGTGTATTAAATGACAGGCAGGACCTACTGTTATGATACTTGAGTCCTAACAGGACATGGACAGCCAAGGTCCTTTCTGCCCCAATGTGTCTTTAAAAAAAAAAAAAAATGTTTTTTTTAAATTTTCAGAGAGGGTCTTGTTCTGTTGTCCAGGCTAGAGTGTAGTGGCATGATCAAGGTTCATTGCAGCCTCAAACTCCTAGGCTCAAGTGATCCTCCTACCTCAGCCTCCTGAGTAGCTAGGGCCACAGGTGCATGCCATCATACTTGGATAATTTCTTGTAGAGATGAGGTCTTGCTTTGTTGCCCAGGCTGATCTTGAACTCAAGCAATCCTCCCACCTTGGCCCCCCAAAGTGGTGGGATTATGGCCATGAGCTACCACATCTGGCCCCTAATGTGCTTTTTTTTTGTGAGACAGGGTCTCACTCTGTTACCTAGGCTGAGTGCAGTCATGCGATCTCGGCTCACCGAAACCTCCACCTCCCAGGCTAGGTTCAAGTGATCCACCCACTCAGCTTCCCGAGTAACTGAGACCACAGGCATGCGCCACCATGCCCAGCTAACTTTTCTATTTTTTGTAGAAATGGGGTTTTGCCATGTTGCCCAGTCTGGTCTCGAACTCCTGGGCTCAAGTGAACCACCTGCCTTGGCCTCCCAAAGTGCTGGTATTATAGGCATAAGTCACCGTGCCCAGCCCCAAATGTGCTTTTAAAGCCATCAGTGGGAAAAGTCACTCAGGAATGGTCACTGTAAGTTGAGGGAGAGGACAAAGGATGCAGCTCATGACTTCATTGTCTTTGGAAAGCAAAGAGATGGAGTTTGTCTGAAGAGGGGCAATCCCAGAGGGCTTCTCACAGGAGGTGTCTTTAACCTGGGCTCTGAAAGATCAAGAGGAGTTCCTAGACCATGAAATCTGAGAGGCCGCTGTCCAGCTGTTACAAGCTTGGGCAAACCATTCATCTGGAAGCAGGCAGGTGAGTAGCACGTGCCTCAGGCAGGTACAATGAGGCCAGGAGCCTGTGACGGGAAAGCACATGCCCTATCAGCATTTCAAGTCACACTGTTTAAATATATCGCCTGGCCAAATAGAATGAGTTGACATGGGCCAAATTCTGCCCACGGGCAGAACCCTGACACTTTCTGAATTTTCATTTCCTCACCTGTTAAATGGAGATACTATTAATACCCAGCACACAAGATGGCTGGGAAAGGTAAATGAATCACTGCATATAAAACGCCTAACGCAGAGCCTGGAACCTGGTTAGCACTCAACAAGGCCAGGCGTGGTAGCTCATGCCTGTAATCTCAGCACTTTGGGAAGTCAAGGCAGGAGGATCACTGAAGTCCAAGAGATGGAGACCAGTCTGGGCAGCAAAGCGAGCCTCTGTCTCTATAAAAATAAAAATTAGCCGCCGGGCGCGGTGGCTCACGCCTGTAATCCCAGCACTTTGGGAGGCCGAGATGGGTGGATCACGAGGTCAGGAGATCAAGACCATCCTGGCTAACACGGTGAAACTCCGTCTCTACTAAAATACAAAAAAAAAAAAAAAAAAAATTAGCCGAGCGTGGTGGCGGCCTGTAGTCCCAGCTACTCGGGAGGCTGAGGCAGGAGAATGGCGTGAACCCGGGAGGCGGAGCTTGCAGTGAGCCGAGATGGTGCCACTGCACTCCAGCCTGGGCAACACAGCGAGACTCCGTCTCAAAAAAAAAAAAAGAAAAGAAAAATAAAATAAAAAATTAGCCAGATGTGGTGGTGCATGCCTGCAGCCCCAACTACTTGGGAGGCCAAGGTGGGAGGATCACTTGAGCCCAGGAGTTCCAGGCTGCGATGAGTTAGGATCACGCCTGTATTCCAGCCTGGGTGACAGAGTGAGATCCTATCTCAAAAACAAAAAGCACTCACTAATTGGGCTGTTGTGATAAAGTAGAGATAAGGTGTGGACAGGCAGGAACAGTGGAGACAGGGCAGTAGAGGGGATACCTGCAGGCAGAGCCCAAGGAGCCACAAGAGGCCCCACTAGGTGACACCTTTCCTGTGAAGGGCAAGTCACCAGAAACAGGCACTCCAGGACCTGACCTCAGACAAGTCCCCTTATCTCCTTCCCTGAGCCTCCATCTTCTCAACTATAAAATGAGGGTGATTAGCCAGGCATGGTGGCCCATGCCTGTAATCCCAGCACTTTGGGAGGCCAAGGCAGGTGGATTACTTCAATTCAGGACTTCAAGACCAGCCTGGCCAACATGGTGAAACCCCATCTCTACTAAAAATACAAAAATTAGCTGAGCATGGTGGCACACACCTGTAATCCCAGCTACTTGGGAGGCTGAGGTAGGAGAATCACTTGAACCCAGGAGGCGAAGGTTGCAGTGAGCTGAGATCACACCACTGCACTCCAGCCTGGGTGACAGAGTGAGACCCCATTTCAAAAGAAAACAAAAAGGACACATGATCCTTCCTTCCTTGCGGGGCCATGGAGAGGATCCCAGGACGACAGAGGAGAGATGAGGAAGAAAACGGCCTTTGCAGGCCATAAACCCATCCCCCTTCCCCTGCTCCTTGAGGCTGACTCCTGCCTCAGGAAGGGGAACCTGGCCAGAATTCTGGATGTCATCTTGGTCACTGTCCCTAAGTGTGCAAGGATGGGCAGGAGGATGGGAGCTGTTTCTGCTCACCACAGTAACCTCAGATGGCACTCAGCAAACAGTAGGTGCCCAATAATGGTGGATGAGCACACAAACCATCGCAGCCCGGGGCTCACAGGGGACAGAGAAAGGCTGAGGTGTCTGGCCGCCTGTACCCGTTTCCTGTCTGCAGAAGTGAAATGTGCCCCCTGAACTTGGCTTCCTGCGCGCTCCTCCCCATGCTGGGGTCTGCGGAGGGAAGGGGGAGCAGCCCTCCCCTCACTTCTTGGGTCAGGATACTCACGTTCCTGAAGGAGGGGAGCCCTGCGGATCCCAGCCACCTCCGCAGGGCCTGTGGGAAGGCCCCATGGTCCCGCTCAGCCTGAAGCACGTCTGCTTCCAGGAACGCGACATGGTGTCCGACCATCTTGACGAAAGCCTGAGAGACACGGAGAGGCCATGATGCCACATCTGTGCAGGCTGGCGCCCATTCCTGGCCACACTCCCTAGGCCGGTGGGGACTCCAGGCCTTTCATCACTACAACCACCCTCCCTCCAACAGGGCTCCTCACAAGGTGGCAGGGCCTGCTTCGCTGGAGGGACACCTGCAGAAACCCTGACAACGGTCACAGCTTCCGCTGGTGGCCTCTTGCCTTCTCCCCATAGGGACGCTGTTCTTAGCCTCCATTTTACAGGGGAGGGAAATCAAGGCTGAGAGAGGCTGGGTCACCTGCTCAAAGTCACGAAGCCAGGAAGTGCCGGGGGCCAGGGGGGCGGCAGGGTCTCAGGGCACATTCATCAGATTTCAAAGCCTTTTTTGTTCAAAGTTGATTTTATAGAAATAGCCCAAATGCTTATTTATTTGTACTTTTCATCTATGTTAAGGACACACAAACGCTCATTTTAATAGTGGATGTGCTGTATATTCGAACTCAGAAGCCACCAAGGGCCTAGCAGGAAACAAGCAGGAAAAGGGGGCCTAATGGGAAGCAGGGTCAACCAGAAAGCTAAGTCCAGGCCCACAGGAACCACTCAGCTCCAGGCCTCAAGTGCAGAGCTGCCAGTTTCAAGAATAAAGGGCACAGTGGCTCACACCTGTAATCTCAGCACTTTGGGAGGCTAAGGTGGGTAGATCACCTGAGGTCAGGAGTTCAAGACCAGCCTTGAGATCTGGAGTTTGAGATGCCTGGCTAATTTTTCAATTTTTTTGTAGAGATACGGTTTTACCACATTGCCCAGGCTGGTCTTAAATTCCTGGCCTCAAGTGACCCTCCCTGGCTTCAGCTTCCCAAAGTATTGAGATTACAGGCATAAGGTACCATGCCCAGCCAGAATTCTTTTTTTTGTTGTTTATTTTATTATTATTATTATTATTTTTTTTTTTTTTTTTTTTTTTTTGAGACGGAGTCTCGCTCTGTCGCCCAAGCTGGAGTGCAGTGGCCGGATCTCAGCTCACTGCAAGCTCCGCCGCCCGAGTTTACGCCATTCTCCTGCCTCAGCCTCCCGAGTAGCTAGGACTACAGGCTCCTGCCACCTCGCCCGGCTAGTTTTTTGTATTTTTTAGTAGAGACGGGGTTTCACCGTGTTAGCCAGGATGGTCTTGATCTCCTGACCTCGTGATCCGCCCGTCTCGGCCTCCCAAAGTGCTGGGATTACAGGCTTGAGCCACCGCGCCCGGCCAATTTAATTTATTTTTTTGAGATGGAGTTTCACTCTTGTCACCCAGGCTGGAGTGCAATGGCGTGATCTCAGCTCACTGCAACCTCCACCTTCCAGGTTCAAGTGATTCTCCTGTCTCAGTCTCCCAGGTAGTTGGGATTACAGGCACCTGCCACCATGCCCAGCTACTTTTTATATTTTTAGCAGCCTGTCACCCAGGCTGGAGTGCAATAGCATGATCTTGGCTCGCTGCAACCTCTGCCTCCAGATTCAAGCAATTCTCCTGCCTCAGCCTCCCAAGTAGCTGGGATTACAGGTGAGCACCACCATGTCCAGCTAATTTTGTATTTTTAGTAGAGACAGGGTTTCTCCATGTTGGTCAGGCTGATCTCAAACTCCAGATCTCAGGTGATTCGCCCACCTCGGCCTCCCAAAGTTCTGGGATTACAGGCGTGATCCACTGCACCCCGTCTTATGTTGTATTTTTAATAAAGATGGCGTTTCACCATGTTGGCCAGGCTGGTCTCGAACTCCTGACCCGAGGTGTTCTGCCTGACTCAGCCTCCTAAAGTGCTGGGATTACAGGCGTGAGCCACTGCGCTCAGTCTGTCTTTCAGGCTTCCATCTAACTGTCCCTGAGCACCTGATGTCATACAGCCCCGGCAGGTACTCTAGAGCCACTCAGATTCCTGGTCTTCACAGCCCTCATTGCCCTCTGAAATTCTTATCTATTCACGGTCCACGCCTTTAGGATGTGGGTTCTAAAAGAGAAGCTGCTGAGTCAGCACTGCTCACAGGCCAAGACCAGAGCCTGGTCCAGGAGACAGGGCCCATATGGATGGTGGATGCATAAATGCACACGTGCATGAATGAATGAGTGAATGAGTGAGTGTATCCTTAGCAAAACGACATTGAGTGAACCCAAGATGGAGGCTTCTCTTGTGCTGCTGCCGCCCTGGGGCTCTGGCTGCAGCAGGGCTGAAAGGCTGAATCAGCCACGTCGTGTGTGTGTGTGTGTGTGTGTGTGTGTGTATGTGCAGATGTGTGCGTGTATGTGTGTGTGTGTGTATAGAGGTGGGTGGGTGGGAAATGGGCCAGGAAGCATCTGACAAGGGCTCCAGCCTCAGAGGCCTGGCTCAGCCCGCACATATGGTTGTAAAACTCAGAAGAAAGTCCCGACTCCCCTTTCTCCAGCCGATTCCAATTTTATGCTCCCTGCGTTAATACCAATCTGGTGGAGAGTGTGAGGCGAAGCTGAGGAATGTGCGCTCGCGACGTCTGAACTGTCTCCAAAATGCCTGCCAGTGAGGCCAGCCCGGCCAAGCCACAGCCAGAAAGGCGGAAACCTGGGCCAGGGCAGCCCCGACTCCGGGGAGAGGAGACGCACATGTCCACCCACACAGCCAGGCTGTGGTGGCTGCAGGTGAGCGAGAGGGCTCACCGCTAATCTTAGCCACCCTGAGGGCTGGGTGCAGGGAGCACAATTGATTTCTGCATATTTTCCTCTTCAATAAAGACACGCTACTTTTATAATCAGTTGAGAGGGAGGGAAGGAGGAAAGCCTCATTGTTTAAAAATATATTGGCAAGTATTGAGGAATTTGAACACTTTCGTCCCCCCTGGACACAGGGGTCTTGCCATGTTGCCCAGGCTGATCTCGAACTCCTAGGCTCAAGTGATCCTCCCACTTCGGCCTCCCGAAGTGCTGGGATTACAGGCCGAGCCACTATGCCTGGAGAATTTGAACATTTCCACCAAAGAGTTCCCAGCTTCAGAGCATGATTCCTGTACAGAAAGGTGTGTTGACATCCAGCAGGGGGGAACATAAACTTTGCAACCCCCGTTCTACCACTTCCCACCTGTGTGAACTCCGGAGAGTCACTTCTCATCTCTGTGCCTCAGCGGCTTTTTCTGTAAAATGAGACTAACAGCAGGACCTTGCTCCTGGGGTTGCTGTGGAGTCGAAGTGAGTTCTTATGTGTAAAGCACTCATAGTGCCTTGCCTGTAGTAGGTACTCAAAAATATTAGTTTTTGTTGGCTGGGCATGGTAGCTCATGCCTGTAATCTTGGCACTTTGAGAGGCTAAAGTGGGCAGGCTGCTTGACCCAGGAGTTCAAGATGAGCCTGAGCAACATGGCAAAACTCCATCTCTACAGAAAATACAAAAAATTGTGGCAGGGCGCGGTGGATCATGCCTGTAATCCCAGCACTTTGGGAGGCTGAGGTAGGTGGATCACAAGGTCAGGAGATCGAGACCACGGTGAAACTCCGTCTCTACTAAAAAAATACAAAAAATTAGCCGGGCATGGTGGCAGGTGCCTATAGTCCAAGCTACTCGGGAGGCTGAGGCAGGAGAATGTCGTGAACCCGGATGGCGGAGCTTGCAGTGAGCAGAGACTGTGCCACTGCACTCCAGCCTGGGTGACTGAGCGAGACTCAGTCTCAAAAAAAAAAAAAAAAAAAAAAAAAAAATTATCTGGGCGTGGTGGTACACACCTGTAGTCCCAAGCTATTCGGGAGGCTGAGGTGGGAGGATCGGTTGAGGCCAGGAAGTGTGACTGCACCACTGCACTCCAGCCTGGATGACAGAGTGAGAACTTGTCTCAAAAAAAACAAAGTGAGTTTTTATTAATACAACTGATAAAGGGTCAAGTTCTGGCCTGAGAGGTCACCTCGTGGTTTCCAAGCTCTCACCTGGCAGGTCACACTGATTCTGAGGGCAGGGTGGACTTGCAGTCTGTGGAAGCCACTAACACTCTAGTCACCCCAGGACCTCCCCCTGGGAGGGCAGAGCAGTCATTGTTCCATCCTGGACAGATTCTCCCTCTCTCAGCCTTGTGGACCACTACAACCACCATAATAGTTTGTCCTTACGGAGCATCTGCAAGATGGCAGGTGCTGGTCTCGTTTAATCCTCACAATGACTCTGAGGGGTGGACGGCACATTCCCTTCCAGGAGATGGGGGTCTTCCTTGACACTGACTCCAAGGGGGTTGGTGAATTACCAAAGGGGCAGATCAGAGCCCCAGCTCTCTGGTTCTGGAGTCCACCTGCCCCATACAATGTCAGGTTCTCAGCAGGTCCCTCAGTTTTATTGTTTGATGTCACACACTTGAGCTAATAGGAAATACATCATCAGCCGGGCACGGTGGCTCATGACTGTAATCCCAGTACTTTGGGAGGCTGAGGCGGGCGGAGCATGAGGTCAGGAGTTCGGGACCAGCCTGACCAACATGGTGAAACCCCATCTCTACTAAAACTACAAAAATTAGCCGTGCATGGTGGCATACGCCTGTGGTCCCAGCTACTTAGGAGGCTGAGGCGGGAAAATCACTTGAACCTGGGAGGCAGAGGTTGCAGTGAGCCGAGATCGTGCCATTGCACTCCAGCTTGGGTGACAGAGCAAGACTCTGTCTCCAAAAAAAAAAAAAAAAAAAAGGAAAAGAAATACATCATCTCCCACTTGACCTTAAAAATCCATGGCCCTCTTGGAACCTCCCTTAGGACTCCCCCCTTTTAACGGAGCATCAGTTACAGAGAAATCTCTCTCTACTCTAAAGAAAGCAGATGTGCAGGGGTGTTGACAGGAGGTGAGTGCCACTCAGCCTCAATGTTGGTGAGACTCTAGGGCAGAGCGTGGTCTGTGACAGCCGGGAGATTCACGCCCCACGGTGGTGACAGTTGCTTCTCAGCTGTTCCCAGAAAGGAATGGGGAGAGCTTGGGGTTGGTCTTCTAACACCTGGTCCCTCAGCAGTTCTGGCTCCTGTTGACATCTGAGTTTGCAATCTCCATCTAAAACTTATAGTAGGCCAGGCGCGGTGGCTCATGACTGTAATACCAGCACTTTAGGAGGCTGAGGCGGGCGGATCACGAGGTCAGGAGATCAAGACCATCCAACATGGTGAAACCCCGTCCCTACTAAAAATACAAAAAATTAGCTGGGCGTGGTGGTGGGCGCCTGTAGTCCCAGCTACTCGGGAGGCTGAGGCAGAAGAATTGCTTGAACCCGGGAGGCAGAGGTTGCAGTGAGCTGAGATTGTACCACTGCACTCCAGCCTGGTGACACAGAGAGACTCCGTCTCAAAAAAAAAAAAAAAAAAAAAAAAAAAATTATAGTAGTTGCGTGGGTGGAAGTTCAAAATGGTGTAGTCACTTTGGAAAATTGTTTGAAACTTCCTAAAATGAGTTTCCATAGCTCTCCTAAAGAGACCTGCCAATAATTCCACTCCTAGGTATCTACCCAAAAGAAATGAAAACATATGTCACACAAAAACTTGTACGCAAACGTTCATAGCAGCATTATTCACGACAGCCGTAAAGTGGAAAGCACCCGACTGTGCACCAGCTAGTGCATGGACAAATGAAGTACGGTCCAGCCATATACCAAAAGATGATTCAACCACAGAAGGAATGAGGTCCTGGCACATGCTACAACATAGATGAACCCTGAAACCTTTATGGCAAGTGAAAGTAGCCAAGCCCAAAAGGCCATATATGGTATGATTCCATTAGCATGAAATGTCCAGCATAAGCAAATCCAGAGACAGAAAGTAGAAGAGTGGTTGCCAGAGTCGGGGGCTGGGGAATGGTTGCCAGTAGGCATGAGGTACTTTTTAGGAAAATGTTCTGGAATGAGATAGTGCTTATTGTTGTATCACCTGGTAAATATACCCCACACCTCCAAATGGTATACTTTAAGAATAATCGGCTGGGCGTGGTGGCTCATGCCTATAATCCCAGTACTTTGGGAGGCCAAGACGGGTAGATCACTTGAGGTCAGGAGTTCGAGACTAGCCTGGTCAACATGGTGAAACCCCATCTCTACTAAAAATACAAAAATTAGTCAGGTGTGGTGGGCATTCCTGTAATCCCAGCTACTCAGGAGGCTGAGACAGAAGAATCACTCAAATCCGGGAGGCAGAGCTTGCAGTGAGCCAAGATCCCACCACTGCACTCCAGCCTGGGCAACAGAGCGAGACTCCATCTCAAAAAAAAAAAGAAGAAGTTCGAGACCAGCCTGGGCAGCAATTTAGTGAGCCTCGGTCTCTACAATGAATGAATGAATGAATGAATGAATGAATGAATGAATGAATGAAAAAAAGAATAATCAATGTCGACTTCCCTGTTGGTGGGGAGTGGGGGTTATAGCAGCTGCAATCCCTCTGATGGGTCCTGTCATTCTAAGGACAGGGTCCAAACTCCAGGCCTTGGCCCTACCCTGTGGGCTACATCCCTCACTCCAGTCTCATCCCTGACCTTGAGCTCCTCCCGGGCCCCAGGTGTCTGAGAAGCTGCCTTTTCCCGCCCCTGGACCTTTCTTTGCACAAGCTGCTCCCTCCCCAGGTTTTCTGCACCCAATCTCAGGCCTTAGGGTCCAGGTCACACACTTGGGAAGCCCCCTCTGTTCCAGCTCTGGCCAGGACCCCTTGGTGTGTGCTCTTGAGGCCGACCCGCCCCACCCGGCCTGCTTCCCTGTCTAATTCTCCTCCAGGACCACCCACAGGGAACCAGACATCTCCCCTGGGTCGTATGTCCAGTACCCATCTCTGAGAAGCCCACCGTGCAGCAAATGTTTGTTGAATACGACAAGGATTTGAGTGCAAGAACCTCACCGTCACTCCCATTTTATGGGGAAATGAGGCTGGGAATTTTCTGGGGGTCACACGCTAGGAGACAGCAGCACTAGGACGTGAATCCCGGCTGTGCGGCTCTAGATCAGCGCTTCCAAACAGCAGCGACCTTGCCCCCCGGGGACATTTGGCCACATGTTTGGTTGTCAGGCTGGGGAGTGGGGTTGGAGGAATGCTAATAGTATCTTGGGAGTGGAGGCCAGAGAGGCTGCTAAGCAACTTACAATACCCAGAACAGCCCCACAACAGAGAATTTTCCAGGGCAGCAGCACTGGGGCTGAGAAGCCCTGCTCTGGGGTGTGCGTTCCTAACCACTAGGCTGTCCGGACTCTTCAGTGGCTTCCTCCTCCTCAGGATAAAGGCCAAAGTCCTGACCTCGGACGGCAAGGGTTGGACAACCTGGCTGCTGCCGCCAGTTTCTTTGGCCCCACTGGGGTCTGATTCCCCTTTGCCCCCAATACCTGGCCTCCCAAGATCCTTCCAACATCCAAATCTCCTCCCTGCTCGGAGCCAAGATCCCGCCTGGAGCCCCTGCCTGAGCTGCACCCACCTGACACAGTTCCCACAGTTCCTCCACCCACCGAACACAGTTCCTTCCACTCCTTCTCCAGGGTCCTGTAGATCCCATGCCTCAGTCGCTGCTTCCCTTCACAGCACTTGCCTAATGAAAGCAAATCCTGGCCAAGTGTGAGCAGCAGAACAATGGCTCCCAAAGATGTCCACGTCCTAGTCCCAGAACCTGTGAATATGTCACCTTCCTTGGCAAAAGGGATCCTGCAGGTGTGATTAAGTTAAGGGTCTTGGAATAGGAGGTCACTGTGGATCATCCAGGTAGGCCCAACGTAATCTCAAGGGTCCTTACAAGAGGGAGGCAGGAGGGCCAGCAACAGAGAGACAGGAAGATGTCACTCCATGGGCTTTGAAGCGGGAGGCAGGGGCCACGAGCTGAGGAATGCAGGCAGTGCTAGAATCTGGAAAAGGCAGGAAAAAAGGCAAGGAAAGGCAAAGATTCTCCCCAGAGCCTCCGGAAGGGGCCAACCTGCCACCACCTTGACTTTAGCCCCATAAGGCACATTTTGGGCTTCTGACTTCCAGAACTATAAGATAATAAATGTGTGTTGTGGACGAGTGCAGTGGCTCATGCCTGTAATCCCAGCACTTTGGGAGGCTGAGGCGGGCAGATCCTTTGAGGTCGGGAGTTCAAGAGCAGCCTAGCCAACATGGCAAAACCTTGTCTCTACTAAAAAAACAAAAATTAGAGGCCGGGCGCGGTGGCTCAAGCCTGTAATCCCAGCACTTTGGGAGGCCGAGACGGGCGGATCACGAGGTCAGGAGATCGAGATCATCCTGGCTAACATGGTGAAACGCCGTCTCTACTAAAACATACAAAAAACTAGCCGGGCGAGGTGGCAGGCGCCTGTAGTCCCAGCTACGCGGGAGGCTGAGCCAGGAGAATGGCGTGAACCTGGGAGGCGGAGCTTGCAGTGAGCTGAGATCCGGCCACTGCACTCTAGCCTGGGTGACAAAGCAAGACTCCGTCTCAAAAAAAAAAAAACAAAAAACAAAAATTAGCTGGACATGGTGGCAGGCGCCTGTAATCCCAGTTACTTGGGAGGCTGAGGCAGGAGAATCACTCGAACCCAGGAGGCAGAGGTTGCAGAGAGCCAAGATCATGCCACTGCACTCCAGCTGGGGCTACAGAGCGAGACTCCGTCTCAAAAAAAAAAAAAAAAAAAAAAGGTGTTGTTTTCTTTTCTTCTTCTTTTTTTAAAATTGGGCAGCCTCCTGAGCCAGGGTGGGCTCAGAGAGGCTCCTATGTGTTGTTTTAAGCCACTAAGTTCATGGTAATTTCTCCCAGCAGCGATAGGAGGCTGATGTGGTAATACCCTGCTGAGGGTCTCTCCTGGCCGGCCCTCAGTCAACGTCAATGGACTGAATGCTCAGAAAGGAACGGTCCTGATAGCTGGGCTGGCCCAGGCCAGGCGAGAACCAAGCTGCAAGTCTTCACATTTTCTTTCCTCTTTCAAACGTGTGGAATAAAATTCAAATGAATCAGCTATTCCAAGGGCAAAGTTTTAATTATATTCCTGCTTCATTCTCTGCTGACAAGAATGTTAATTCTCTGCTAACTCAGTGCTGACAGCCACGCCTGCTCCCTCCCTCTGCAGCTTGGGAGGGGCTCACATTCCCTCTGGCCAGGTGACTATGACACAGCCGCAAGGTCCTCTCAGCCTCCCAGTCCTCTGCTGTGCACGAAGCCAGGGTCCCAAGCCTAGGGCCCCAAGTGGATGAAGAGCGTCTGCACCGGCACATATGAGCTGGAGTCCTGGCTTGATGTAACTAGTAGTGTGACCCCAGAGAAGTGGCTGACCTTGCAAAGCTTATGCTCCTCTTCCAGGAGATGGGGGCAGTGAGAGGACTGACTCTGCAGTGCAGCAAGAAGGAAATGAGATGCCATGCATCTTAGCCAGGCAAGTAAAAGATGGGTGAGCTATGTCAGTGGTAAGGCAAGAGGGCATGGTGAGGACTGTGGAAAACTGGAGAGCCCATGCCCTTCTGAGGAGCAGCAGCCACCAGCTCCATCCATTTTTTTTTTTTTTTTCAGACAGTCTTGCTCTGTTGCCCAGGCTGGAGTGCAGTGGTGCGATCTTGGCTCACTGCAACCTCTGCCTCCCAGGTTCAAGTGATTCTTGTGCCTCAGCCTTCTCAGTGTGTGCCACCACACGCAGTTGATTTTCATACTTTTAGTAGAGACAGGGTTTCACCAGGTTGGCCAGGGTGGTTTCAAACTCTTGGCCTCCATTGATTCACCCGCCTCAGCCTCCCAAAGTGCTAGGATTACAGGCGTGAGCCACCACGCCCAGCCTCCATCCATTCTTGCAAGAACACTGCAAGAATGCAACCCAGGGCCTGGAAATGTTCTCGCTCTCCATTTGGGTCATCATCACATGATGTCGATATATGTAAAAATTCACTAAATTACATACTTAGACGTGTATACATTATATATTTATGCCTTGAAACATAAACAGATTAAAGTATTTAAGGAAATGTGGGCCCAGGGTTATCAAAGTTTCTGAATTTTCAAAAGCTTAAAATGCAGATTTTTATATAAAGTACCCTGATTTTAAATGTTGGAAACAAATTCTTTTTTTTCTTTTTGAGACAAGATCTTGCTCTATCGCCCAGCCTGGAGTACAGTGGCACAATCAAGGCTCACGGTAGCCACGACCTCCTGGGCTCAAGCCATCCTCCTACCTCAGCCTCCCAAGTAGCTGAGACTAGAGGCATGCACCCACCACACCTGACTAGTTCTGTATTTTTGGTAGAGATGGGGTTTCGCCATGTTGCTGGTCTCAAACTCCTGGGCTCAAGCGATCCTTCCACACTGGCTTCCCAAAATGTTGGGATTACAGGCATGAGCCACTGCACCTGGCCTGGAAACAAATTCTTACTTGTGGTTTTTTTCAAAATATCACTTGAGTGCAGACCCCCCAACTGCCACCACCAACCCCCTGCATTGGGCATAATGCCTGCATGTTCAAGGCCAGATCGGCGTCTTCCAGGAAAAGGGAAAAGCCAGATCAGGTTCACAGCCTCAGAACCTTTGTTTGCCTAGACGTACCTCTAGCCGGTCCACTTTGGCGTAGATGCCACGCATTTCTGTCAGTTTGGCCTTAAGGACTGGGATGTTTTCCTCCAGGATCTGTGACGTATCACTCCTGATCTGCAAGGAACAAAACAGCTCATCAGGCCTTCTGCCCCATCACTGTGTCCTCCTGCCTGCCTCAGAGGTCGGCCAGGGTCTACACAGACCCCACCGATGGCTGAGGTGCCAGGTGGCATCCTGCACCAGACAGGCCCAAGAACAACCCAGAGCCCCAGGGGAGGACCAACCTCATCGCCTCTGTGGACCCAGACCTACCCAGGTATTATTTACTGAACCACAAATTAATCACTTCCCCGCCAACCACCCAGCAACACCAGTCCCAAACTAAATATCTTCGTTTTCTAAACCACTGAACTGGAGCAAATGGAAAGAATCAGAATCTCTTCTCTAAACCAAAGTCAAAGTCAGTCCAGTTTTCATTGCACTGGAATATTAACAAGTTGATCATTACGATTAATATTCATTAATAATGTTAATGAACACCACAACTCTCACGTATCAGATGCTTCCGACACGCAGGCTTGTCCTAAGTACTTCCTTGCACCATCTCCTTGAGTTATCATTTTCTTCTGCTTGCAAGGGTTCCAGAAGTGAACTGTGTGAAGCCACATATCTTTCCCTTGATCACTGAAATCAGACGCCGATGGTTCCTTTCTCCTTCAGAACCCAAGGACCAAGCCTAACTCTTCTGTGTGTGTGAGAGAGAATGAGAGATTCCATTTTCATGTTATCACATCCTCGCTGTGCAAAAAAAAGGCCATATATTCATGGCTCTCAAATTCTGGGGAGCGGCTGGCCGTGGTGGCTCACGCCTGTAATCCCAGAACTTTGGGAGGCTGAGGTAGGTGGATCACCAGAGGTCAGGAGTTCAAGACCAGCCTGGCCAACATGGTGAAACCCTGTCTCTACTAAAAATACAAAAATTAGCCAGGCATAGAGCACACACCTCTAATCTCAGCTACTCGGGAGGCTGAGGCAGGAGAATTGCTTGAACCCTGGAGGCAGAGGTTGCAGTGAGCCAAGATCGAGCCATTGCACTCCAGCCTAGGTGACGGAACGAAACTCCATCTCAAAAAAGAAAGAAGAAAAAAAAAAAAAAAAAAAAAAAATTCTGGGGAGCAACTGAATCTCCTTGGGGAAGCCTTTCAAACAGTGATTCTGATTCCCAGCCTCTCCTAAAAGAATCTGCATTTTCAGCCAACACTCTGAGGCAACGTTGGAATAGGAATCTGGGGACCACTGTTACAGAAACACCAGTGGGCACAGCAGGAGCTGGACTAAGGATTCAGGCTAGTGTTTAAATTTAGCTCTACCCACCATGAGCTCTGTGACCTTAGGCAACTCACTGCACCTCTCTGAGCCCTCCTTTGCTCACTGGGACAGTGGTGCGATGATGATGGTCTTTTCGCTGGGATGCTGAGGATGAGCTGTTTAGCACAGTGCTGGCGTGGAGTGTGGAGGTGGCTTCTGACGTGCTCCCTGGGGTCTCACCCTCCTGGTATCCTCATGCTTAGGTAATCTCCTCCCCTAGATTTTGGGCTAGGCCTAGTGGCTTTAGTTTGTTTGTTTTTTGAGACTGAGTCTGGCTCTGTTTCCCAGGCTGGAGTGAAGTGGTGCAATCTCAGCTCATTGTAACCTCTGCCTCCCAGGTTCAAGCGATTCTCCTGCCTCAGCCTCCTGAGTAGCTGGGACCACAGGTGCGCACCACCATGCCCGGGTAGTTTTTGTATTTTAGTAGAGACGGGGTTTCACCACGTTGGCCAGGTTGGTCTTGAACTTCTGACCTCAAGTGATCCACTTGCCTCGGTCTCCCAAAGAGCTGGGATTATAGGGGTGAGTCACCACTTCTGGCCCCAAATTTTTATTAAAAAAATTTTTTTTTGAAAACTGTAACTGTTTTTCCTCCTCTTTCTGCCTAAGTACATCAGACTTCTCGTGGTTATCATGAAAATCTGCTCCCACCACTGTTCAGACAACATTTCCCCCTTGCCCTGGGTTTCCTGCGACCTTCGCCCCATTGCTCTGTATGTCTAAAACCAAACTCCTCCACGCCTCTCCCCACGCCTAGCCCTCCTCTGGTCACAGCACCGCCATCTCTCTGGGCACCTAGCTCTAGGTGTCTAGTATCCTCAGGGATACTTGTTTTTCATGCCCTGATCCCACAAGGTCAAAGATAAGCCCTGAGAGGGTGGCATGTGGTATCAGGCTGCCCGGCCTAAGCCCCTGGCCCACTGTTCTCCACTATGACACGAGGCTGGTCCCCTATCCTCCCTGGGCCTCGGTTTCCTCATCTCATATTTTGAAAAAAAAAAAAGATTTTGCAGGCTGGACACAGTGGCTTACACCTGTAATCCCAGCAGTCTGGGAGGCCAAGGTGGGCAGATCACCTGAGGTGAGGAGTTCAAGACTAGCCATAGCCAAAATGGAGAAACCCTGTCTCTACTAAAAATACAAAAGTTAGCTGGGTGTGATGGCACGTGCCTGTAGTCCCAGCTACTTGGGAGGCTGAGGCAGGAGAATCGCTTGAACCCGGGAAATGGAGGTTGCAGTGAGCCAAGGTGGCGCCACTGCACTCCAGCCTGGGCGACAGTGCAAGACCCTGTCTCTAAAACAAACAAAAATTCAAGTGGGACTCCCATGAGAAATGGCTGATTCTAGGACTGAGCTGAGCCTGGAGCATCTTGTAGCCCAGAAAGCAAGAAAGTATTCCACAAAATAAAAGATGAGATGGGGCTTACCCAAGAGACAAAGAAGCCAACCTGCAGGATGAAATGGCCAAAGCTGGGACAAACTGAGCAACAAAAAATTAACATCGCATTAGATCATAGCTCAAAGTACAAAGTAAATGTGCACAAGCCTATTGTGGGAAATGGCAAATTCCACTGGAGAAAGCCGCGGGCACCACCTTACGCAGGTTCACATCCACGATGCCACGTGGGCATCCGGTACCCTCTGATGGGATGTGATAAGACTCCTCCTCCTCTGTGGTGATCGTTCCACAAATTCCTATCTCCAATCTAACCACATGAAAAACGTCACAAAAATCGAGAGACCTTCTGTGAAACACCTGACCAGCATATGCCTCGAAACTGCACAAGTGATGAAAAGCGAGGTAAGACTGAAACTGTCACAGGCCGGCAAAGACTAAGGAGATGTGACAATCTCGTGCCATGTGGCACCTTAGACTGGATCCTGGAACAGAAAGAGGACACTCATGGGAAACTGGTGACATCAAAACAAACTGTGGAGTTCAGTGCATAGCAATATACCAATGCTGGTTTCTTCATTTGTTTTTTTTTTTTGGGGGGGGTGTTTCTTTTTGTTTGTTTGTTTTATAGGGTCTTGCTTTGTCACTCAGGCTGGAGTGCAGTGGCGCAATCATGGCTTGTTGCAGCCTCGACCTCCTGGGCTCAAACAATTCTCCAGCCTCAGTCTCTTGAATAGCTGGGACTACAGCTCTCCACCACCATGCCCAGCTAATTTTTTATCTTTTGTAGAGACAGGGTTTCACTGTGTTGTCCAGGCTGGTCTTGAACACCTGGCCTCAAGCTATCCTCCTGCCTCAATCCAAAGTGTTGGGTTTGCAGGCGTCAGCCATTGTGCCTGGCCCCTTAGTACTGACAAATGTACCATGGTGATGTGAGATGTTAACAGTGGGGGTCAGGAACGCAAGACCAGCCTGGACAACATAGCGAGCCACCATCTCCGTTAAAAAATTAAAAATGCATTTTAAAAAATTTAGGGTTAATATGGCAACTCACTGAACAATCTTTGCAACTTTTCTGTAAATATAAACTATTCAAAAATAAAAAATACATAAATGTAGTTTTAAAAAATCAAGTAATTAGCTCTGAATCTACAGCTTAAGTCAGCAGCTTTGGCAATGATGGGCCTGAGTCTCCCCAGGCAGCAAAGGCCGAGGCTGCTCCCTCCAGATGGGCCTGAGTGCTGGGGTTTCCACAGTCATCACCCCTCCCCATTGTCTCACCCCAGCTCCACGCTCTGCCTGGCTCCAGCATTTGTTACCAGTGACAGGGAAAAGTCCTTAGTCTCCTCCCTTTCTTCCCCAAGGCCGGATTTCTAGAGAGAAGCTCATTCCTCAACAAGGCTAAACTTGGAGAAAATCACCCTGATGTAGCAAAGAGCAGATAATTAATTCCAGGGCAAGGTCAGAACAGGGGGGAGCAAACCTGAATGGTATCTTTCTGTTAATTTCCAAAGAAACAAACTGGGGGAGGGGTGAGAATGAGCTTGGGGGTATGGGCTGGGACTGGCAACCTACAGGAGACTAAGTGGCAGACAGGAGATTCAGGGACCACCCTCGCCCCCTAAATCCGAAAGAACTGGGAACAGTTTTTTTTTTTTTTTCCTTATTTTTATTTGTTTATTTTTTTCTTTTTCTTTCTTTTTTTTTTGAGACGCCCAGGCTGGAGTGCAGTGGCGCCATCTCTGCTCACTGCAACCTCTGCATCCAGATTCAAGCGATTCTCCTGCCTCAGCCTCCCGAGTAGCTGGGATTACAGGCACCTGCCACCACGCCTGGCTAATTTTTATATTTTTAGTAGAGACAGGGTTTCACCATGTTGGCCAGACTGGTCTTGAACTCCTGACCTCAAGTGATCCACCCACCTTGGCTTCCCAAAGTGCTGGAATTACAGGCGTGAGCCACGGCGCCCGGCCTCTTATTTTATTTTTAGAGAAATCGCTTCTCTGATGCAGCTTCTCCAATGGCTGAAACCGAAGGCAACAGGGAACTGTTTATGCCTGCCCAGAGGTTTACCCAGAGGTAGTTACTCAGAATGAGGGGCCAGGGAGGGCAATCCCAGGGGCTGAAAGACCCCAACCCTTACTCTTGGTTCCACCCTGGGCTGGGAACCATAAAAGAAACTTTAGGGCCAGGTGCAGGGGCTCACACCTGTAATCCCAATTCTTTGGGAGGCTGAGGTGAGAGGATCCCTTGAGGCCAGGAGTTCAAGACCAGTCTGGGCAACATAGTGAGGCACCATCTCTATTTAAAAAATTAAACATTTATTAAAGGAAAAAACAGAACTGTAGGGTTAACATAGGTCCAGTCTAGAGGGGCATGATACCAACAGAGCACACTCCATGACCTCTGACTGTGTGCTGGGAACAGGCCCCGGGAGGCAAGAAATATTTCTTCTTCAACCTTATTTTATGGGAGATAAAACTGAGGCTCAGAGAAACTAAATGAGCTGGCCCAAGGTCACAAAGCCAGAAAGTGGGAGGGGGAGGATTCCAATCCAGATGGGCCTGAGGCCACCCTTCCTAATACCAGAGGTCTACAGATGTCGTTCCATCGGGCCAAGGCAGTGTCAGCCCAATCATGCCTAAAAAAAGTAAAACCAAACCAGATGCCAAGATGTCAAAGTCAGGATATTTCCCTTAGAAACCCAGATCTCTGGCTTCTTGTGAAAAATCAGAAGACCTGGCCACACTGAGCCCATGTTCCACATGGCAACAATCAGCTGGAGCTGAGTGACAGCTGCCACTTTTGTTAACCCCAGTCCCCTTCACTCCCTACAGTCTCCCCAACATGGAATCCATGGCTACCCAGAGGAGCGCTTTCTTCTTATGGAAGAGTCAAAAGAAAAGTGGCACATTTTTCACCTCCAACTCACTTCTCATCACATTACAGGTGTTTACATTTGCGCACCTTGGGGCACGCTCTGAGAAGAGCAAAGAGATTTCAGTGAAGAAGCTCCATGCTCTGGAGCCTCTGCCAGGACAAACACCCAACCAGGTATGCTAGCCTGGGGGTCCCAGACCCTTCCCCCAACTCTCCTCCCACCTCTCCAGAGCTGGTCTCCAGAGCCCAGAAGTCTGGGCAGCAGGTGCTGAGGTCATCACAGAGCAAAGTCATCTGTCCAGAATGATTCAGGGCCCCTAGGAAGGAGAGCCAAACGCACTGGACCTGAGAACGCGCACCCACGCCAAATGCAACTGCTGGGCCAAGGCCAACAGGAAAGGTTCTCCATTTATGTGAGCGAAGTAAGAGTCTGCTCCTTGGCAGAAGGTGGGCCCAAGGCCACTGGAGTTTCAGAGGGACCGGACAAGCTACCCAAACCCCACAGGGCACTGAGCTGAAAGGCTTTACAAATCCAGCCTCACTCCAGATAACTTCCTCAGCGTCATGCCCCTCTGCTGCTTTGGTAATAACGATGATGGCATTAGTAGCTACCATTCATTAGTCATTTAATAAATAGCAGGTACTGTGCTCAGCAATGATCTTTAACTGGGTGTAAGCGACACAAAGGAAAGGGTACAGCTTATAAGTGGAACAGCTTGAGGAATCCACACATATGTTTACATCTGTGTAACCACCACCCAGACTAAAATACAGAATATTTCCTCACCCCGTAAGGCCTCCTGCAGGCCATGAATACCCTCCCCAGACCAACCACTACCGGACTTAGACCACCCATAGATTAGTTCTGCCTATTGCTGAACTTCAGACTAGTGGAATCACACAGAATGTATTCTTGTGTTACGCTTTTCTTTTTAAATTTATTATTATTATTTAAAAATAGGCCGGGCGCGGTGGCTCACGCCTGTAATCCCAGCACTTTGGGAGGCCGAGGCGGGCGGATCACAAGGTCAGGAGATCGAGACCACGGTGAAACCCCGTCTCTACTAAAAATACAAAAAGAAATTAGCCGGGCGCGGTTGTGGGCGCCTGTAGTCCCAGCTACTCGGGAGGCTGAGGCAGGAGAATGGCGTGAACCCGGGAGGCGGAGCTTGCAGTGAGCCGAGATCGCGCCACTGCACTCCAGCCTGGGCGACAGAGCGAGACTCTGTCTCAAAAAAATAAAATAAAATAAAATAAAATAAAATAAATAAAAATAAAAATAAAGATGGGGTTTCCCTACGCTGCCCAGGCTGGTCTCAAACTCCTGAGCTCAAGCAGCCCTTCCAGTCTGTCCTCCCAGAGAGCTGGAATGACAGGTGTGAGCCATCATGCCTGGCCATGACTTCTTTTGCTCCATATCACACGTGTGAGATCATCTCTGTTGCTGTGTATAGCGGTCAATTCTTTTTCATTGCCGTGTAGTATTCCAATATATGCATAAACAACAGTTGCTTTACTCATTCTACTGCAGATGGACATTTGGGTTGTTTACAGTTTGGAGTATCATGAATAAGGCTTCTTTTTTTGAGGGGGGGATGGAGTCTCACTCTGTCACCCAGGCTGGAGTGCAGTGGCGCGATCTTAGCTCATTGCAACTTCCGCCTCCCGGGTTCAAGTGATTCTCCTGCCTCAGCTTCCCGAGTAGCTGGGACTACAGGTGCATGCCACTGCACCCGATTAATTTTTATATTTTTAGTAGAGACGGGGTTTCGCCATGTTGGCCAGGCTAGTCTTGAACTCCTGACCTCAGGAGATCCACCTGCCTCAGTCTCCCAAAGTGCTGGGATTACAGGCGTGAGCTACCACGCCCGGCGAATAAGGCTTCTATGAACATTTGTGTGTGAATCTTTGTGTGGTTTGGGCACTTGTTTTCATTCCTTATTGGTAATGACAAGGGCTAGAATTGCTGGGATGTAGGTTAAGCACATGTTCATCTTTGTAAGAGGCTGGGTGCAGTGGCTCACGCCTGTAATCCCAGCACTTTGGGAGGCTGAGGTGGGCGGATCACTTGAGGTCAGGAGTTCGAGATCAGCCTGGCCAACATGGTGAAACCCCATCTCTACTAAAAATACAAAAATTAGCCAGGCGTGGTGGTGAGCACCTGTAATTCCAGCTACTCAGGCACAAGAATCGCTTGAACCAGGAGGCGGAGGTTGCAATGAGCTGAGATAGCGCCACTGCACTACAGCCTGGGTAACAGAGTGAGACTGTGTCTCCAAAAAAATAAAACAAAACAAAAAAACCTGTAAGAAACTGCCAGGCTGTTTTCCAAAGTGGCTGTGGGTTTTTTTTGCATTTCTACCAGCAATGTATCAGAGCTTCGTTGCTCTACATCCTTGCCAACACTTGGTATTTTGGTGGTTTTTAAGATCTAGCCATTCTAGTGGGTGTAAAGCACACATCTCTGCCTCATCTATCCCTTACAGTAACTCTTTGGAGATGGAAACTATTTGTAGTGGATTAAGGATGGCCACAAACTCCTTAATTCCTTCCATGAAGGGGTAGAATCCAGGTTCTCTCCCCTGATTCTGGCTGGGCTGTGTAACTGCTTTGACCAATAAACTACAACAGAAGTGACACTGTGTCACTTTTTACACTCAGGCCTCAAGACATGTGGCAGCTTCCCTCCTGCCCACTGGACTGCTTGCTCTGGGGAGGTCAAACAGCCATGCTACGAGGAAGCCCACGCCAGCCACATGGAGAGCGTGCACGAGGCAAGTTACACCAACCAGCCCCAGCCAGCCCAGCCCAGGTATCAGACAAGTGATGAAGGAGCCAGCTTCCACTCAAATGAGCTGAGTCCTCTGTGCCCTGCTCCAACCCACAGAATAAATGGGTGGTTGTTCTACATCACGAAATTTTCGGGTAGTTTGACACAGCAATAGACAATCAGAACCATTATCTTCATTTTATGGAGGAAAAAATAAAGGTTCAGAGAGGTAATGTGACGTGTCCATGGCCCCACAGTGGGAGGAATCAGAACGTGAAGTGCCAACAATTGGCATTATATCAAATGTCAAAAGAGGTCCCAGAACAAAGGGGTGAATTTCAGTGACAGGGAGTGATCAGGACAGGCTAGTGGAAGAACTAATAGAGCAGACAGGAAGCTGGACTTTGATTTCTAACAGCCCAATTTTATCAGAAAGGAAGTGGCTTCTCTCTAAACCGTGCAGCCCAGGGCCTGGCTTCTCTCGGACGTGTAAATTGATCAAACAGTGTTTCTGAAGACCGAGGCAGGGACCTGGGGGGACAGTGGTCCATGGTGTGACATCACCTGCCCCTAGAGGACCCTACTCGCCCCTAGAGGACCCTACTCATCCCTAGCTTGGATTTCAAAGCAGCTCTTAAAGAGAAAAAGAGGCCCCAAGCTAGGGCTGATCACTGGACACCTCTCTCTGCAGTCAGGTGGTCCCACAGCACACAGCAAACATACCAGGTAAGCCAAGCGTGAACCTCTAGGGGCCAAGAGGATTTCTAGAATATAAATGGCATCGGCACAGAGTGCCCATGCAGGGGCTGTAAGCTCAAACACCCCCAGGGGTCCCAAAAGCGTCACATATTTGCAGAACTGGCTGGGCACATCCTGTCAACACAGACACATGGGAAGACACTGCTTCCAAACGGATGCATATTCTCTTCCATTTCTTGGAACACGGGATCCTCTTGGTCTGGCTTTATTTTCCCACTTTCAGTAGGGTCAAAAGAACACAGAAACATCATCTATCAAAAATACACAAGCACGTGGCGGCTGTGGAGTCAGGAAGGCTCCCCGGGAGCAGCCGGCACTGCAGCAAGCTGGAAAGCACATTCGCTGCCCACAGCAGGCGGTCACTTGCTTGCCACGTGACATGGTGGCCGACGCTTGCTAGGTAGGAATGAGTACCCCAGGAGGGCCAGATCTTTGCTTTTCTGAGAGAAGCCAGAACTCCAGATTTTTCACATGAAATTCTAAAAATGTCACAAGCTAATGCCTTTTTCCCCCCGCCCCAGAAACATCAAATTATCTGCAGGCAGGATTGGAGCTGTGGGTCATCTGTGTGTGGCCGCAGGATTAAATCTTTCCATGAAGCATCTCCAGGCTTCGAGTGAGGAGGACCTGCCCGATGCTGCCTGCAATCTTGAGTCTCCTGGCAACACAGACACACACTTCCCACCACAGGAAGCTGCGATGGTTTTTCAGGGCTGGGCCACAGGGGTCTCTCTCCACCTGTCCACACGGACTCCTGCCCCCAGCCCTCTTTAGGCTGATGCTGGGTCTCCTTGCACAGAATGCCCACATGGATGACGGGATGGGATTTGAGAACAAAGGTATCCCTGGAGCATCCATCCACACCATCCTCCCAACCTGCCTTCCCTGCCCGCAGCCACGATCCTCCACCCGGTGCCCAGCCACACCACATGCCTGGCCTCCCCACCTTTGCACAGGCTGGTCCCTCTGCCTGAATGCCCTCCTTCCCAATCTGTTGAATTCTTTGTTTCTCCTTCCAGTCCCAGATTCATTACCACCTGTTCTACAAAGCCTTCCCAATTTCCTAGGCAGGACTTAACACCCTGGCTCTGGAATCCCTTCACACCTTGACCTTACCTTCACGACAGCACTGTAGCATAGGATGGCACCAACTGGTACCCAAATCAGCCTCCCCACATACACTGGGGCTTGGTGGGGATGGAGATGGACTGAACTGTCTCTGCCTAGTCAAGCTTATCACGGATCCCATTCCTGGGAAAGTGCCCAATACAGCCAGGCGTGGTGGCTCATGCCTATAATCAATCCCAGCACTTTGGGAGGCTGAGGCGGGAGGATCGCTTGAGGCTAGGAGTTCGAGACCAGCCTGATCAACATGGTAAAACCCCATCTCTACTAAAAAATACAAAAATTAGCCGGGCATGGTGGCGCATGTTTGTAATCCCAGCTACTCGGGAGGCTGAGGCAGGAGAATCACTTGAACCCGGGAGGCAGAGGTTGCAGTGAGCTGAGATCGCATCATTGCACTCCACCCTGGGGGACAGAGCGAGACTCTGTCTCGAAAGGAAGGAAGGAAGAAAGGAAAGGAGGGAGGGAGGGAAGGAGGGAAAGACAGACAGAAAGAGAGAGAGAGAGAGAGAGAGAGAGAGAGAGAGAGAGAGAGAGAGAGAGAGAGCCCAATGCATGGTGGTAAAGAAAGGACAATCCAGGCTATTAAAAGCCTGTCTTGTTACTTGGCTCCCACCTGGACCCACATCTGAACATAAAACTTGACTCAAGAGAAGAAACCACATAGTTCCTCTTGGGATTTCCGCTGTGACCCTAGAAGTTGGGCTGAGGTCTGCTGAATATATAGGGATGACTCAGTGCCTGCTGTCTAGGGTGGCTTTGTGCCGGGCACAAAGGAAGGTGTTCAATGAACACCTGGGGCTGCTGTTACTGTTACTCCCTTGGGTTCTCACAAACACTCTCAGGGTCCAGACACAGTGCTTCTCAGGGACACAAACGCATACCACTGGGTCCAGGTGGGCAGGCTTCCTCCATTCCGGGGAGACACAGGGCCTGGTCACAACATGGAGCACTTTGGGCCTCCAGGCAGACACCTCAAGCCCAGGTTACTGGTTTGCCTCTAACAAGCTTGGGAGCTTCTAGAAAATTCTATCAATGCTCCTGGGGGCTCCTCACCTGGCTGGCAGCAATCCTGGGAACACTGGGATCTAGAAACAATTTTTCTTTTCTTTTCTCTTTCTTTTTTTTTTTTTTTTTTTGAGACACAATCTTGATCTATCACCCAGGCTGGAGTGCAGTGGTGCAATCTCAGCTCACTGCAACCTCCTTCTTTTGGGTTCAAGCGATTCTCCTGCCTCAGCCTCCTGAGTAGCTGAGATGACAGGTGCCTGCAACCACACCAGCTAATTTTTGTATTTTTGGTAGAGCCAGGGTTTCACCATGTTGGTCAGGCTGGTCTTGAACTCCTGACCTCAGGTGATCTGCCCGCCTCGGCCTCCCAAAGTGCTGGGATTAAAGGTGTGAGCCACTGTGCCCAGCCTCTAGAGGCAATTTCTAGAGACTCTGGCTTGGGAGGCCTTGTCTTCTGGGCCATTGTCTTCCATCTTCCGCCTCAATCAGGCTAGATTTGGGCCAACCAGGCAGAGTAGGAGGTAAAAGCAGAGAGAACAGAAAGATTCAGGAAGGAACTCAATGCCCAACTCCACCGCGGGCTGTGGCCCGGGCAAGAGGCTCCTCCTAGGCCTCACAGGCCTGAAGCCATTTCCTGGCTGTCTCCATGTTTGCACAGGGGACGGTGCAGAGCTGAGGAAAGTTAAATATAGTCTAGTGTCCCCGCTGAACGGCTCCCTGCATCGGTGCCCGAGAGTGCCACCTTGTGGTCCACTTCTGGCTCCTCTGCGGAATAAAAACCATCTCGGGGGAAGGACGAGATCAAGATGGCCGCCTCAGGAAGCACTTGGGGTTGAGAGAGAGAGAGAGAGAGAAGGGAGTGTTTGCACGTGGTTTTCCTCTCAGCGCTGGCTGCTGCCCCATTCCTTCTGGTTGCTAACTCACCACCAAAATGGCTTCCCCAGAAAACTCCAAAACTCCAGGAAGGGCCCGAAGTCTGGCCTGGGCCTAAATCCATGCCTCCCAGGAAGCCACTCACCAGGTCAGCCAGGCTGCAAAACTCTTCCAGCCTGAGGAGCATGCCCTCGATGGTCTCCTCCACCTCCTTCGCCTGAAAAAGAGACGACATCCTGGAGATTAGCAAGTGGTTTCCAGGGAGACAAACACCCTTCATTTTTTTTTTTTTTTTAAAGCAAACTAAGTCTTAGGATTATGTGCCCAGTTCCTGCTCGACCCCCTTCCACTGCCTCCTTTGAAAGAGCAATAAACGGGCAGCAGTCCTGGCACCCATCACAGAGGACTGGTTAAAGCCACCACGGCCTCTCCATTCTACACAGCTTTCAAAAGAGACAAGATCAACAAATACAGGAAATAAGCTACCCTTACCCTCCACATTGTACAGATGAGGCTCAGAGAGATGGGGTAGCCTACTCAAGATCACAAGGTTAACAAACAGCGCGGGGCAAGAATCCTAATCCAGATGGAGTCCGCAGCCTCACAGCCTGCTCTAATAAACACAGTGGCCCCGGCGATACCCCAGAGAGGAAAAGCAAGCTGCAGACAGTGCCAGATACAAACCATACCAAATAATGTCTGAGGCGGGCAGATCACCTGAGGTCAGGATTTTGAGACCAGCCTGACCAACATGGTGAAACGCCATCTCTACTAAAAATACAAAAATTAGCCAGGCATGGTGGTATGTGCCCATAGTCACAGGCTGAGGCTGGAGAATCACTTGAACCTGGGAGGCAGAGGCTGCAGTGAGCCGAGATCCCACCACTGCACTCCAGCCTGGGCAACAGAGCGAGACTCCATCTCAAAAAAAAAAAAAGTACCTGTCTCCACAGAGAAAGGCCTGGAATGATATGTGCCAAACTGCTAATAGTTAAGAGATGTGCTTATACTAAAACAATTTTTTGTTGTTTATCTGAAATTCACATTCAACTGGGTGTCCCATCGTTTCTTTGGAAACCCTATTAATAGGGCTTACTTAGCCCTGGGCAGGAGGAGTTGGGAAAGGGACTCTGACAAGGGAAACTTGAATTTTTTATGTTAGGTAAAGGGTCCGTGGCCAGGAGCAGTGGCTCATGCCTGTAGTCCCAACATTTTGGGAGGCCGAGGCAGGAAGATCACTGAAGTCCAGGAATTCGAGACCAGTCTGGGCAACATGGTGAGGTTCCGTCCCTTTAAAAAAAAAAAAAAAAAAATTTGGCCGGGTGCAGTGGCTCACGCCTGTAATCCCAGCACTTTGGGAGGCTGAGGCGGATGGATCACGAGGTCAGGAGATTGAGACCATCCTAGCCAACATGGTAAAACCCCGTCTCTACTAAAAATATGAAAATTAGCCAAGGGTGGTACACCCCTGTAGTCCCAGCTACTCAGGAGGCTAAGGCAGGACAATCTCTTGAACCTGGGAGGTGGAGGCTGCAGTGAGCCACTGCACTCCAGCCTGGGCAACACAACGAGATTCCATCTCAAAAAAATAAAAATAAAAAAATTAGCCAGGCATGGTGGTGCATGTCTGTAGTCCCAGCTACCCAGGAGGCTGAGGCTGCAGTGAGCAGTGATCGTACCACTGCACTTCAGGCTGGGCGACAGAGTGAGAACTTGTCTTTAAAAAAAAGAGAAGAAAAAACACCCAGTCATCAGGCCGGACATTAAAATACATGAGTGAAGCAGGCCATCGGGCTTGTGGTGATCTCAGAGGTGCTCATCCAGTCCTCCAGCTGCTGGCCACTAGCCGCCATCAGGAAACGCAGGCCCAGAGCTACCAGATCTTCCATTTTCTTTTTTTTTTTTTTTTTTTTTTTTTTTTTTTTTGAGACGGAGTCTCGCTTTGTCGCCCAGGCTGGAGTGCAGTGGCCGGATCTCAGCTCACTGCAAGCTCCGCCTCCCGGGTTTACGCCATTCTCCTGCCTCAGCCTCCCAAGTAGCTGGGACTACAGGCGCCCACCACCTCGCCCGGCTAGTTTTTTTTTTTTGTATTTTTAGTAGAGACGGGGTTTCACCATATTAGCCAGGATGGTCTCGATCTCCTGACCTCGTGATCCGCCCGTCTCGGCCTCCCAAAGTGCTGGGATTACAGGCTTGAGCCACCGCGCCCGGCCCAGATCTTCCATTTTCTAAGAGAAGCCAGAAATCCTAATTTGATAGGAAATGCCCCAATGTTTAAACATGGGAACACATTAAAAGAAAACCCTTTAATGCTCCATAAATGAAGCCAATCACAAATGTGCAAAGGGTCTGCCAGTGTACAACTGCTTCATGCGATTGTGTAAAAATTAGGGAAATAATTAGGGGTTTGGCCAGGTGTAGTGGCTCACGCCCGTAATCCCAACACTTTGGGAGGCCAAGGCAGGCCAATCATCCGAGGGTAGGAGTTTGAGACCAGCCTGACCAACATGGCGAAACCCCGTCTCTACTAAAAATACAAAACTTAACCGGAAGCGATGGCATGCGTCTGTAGTCCCAGCTACTCAGGAGGCTGAGGCAAGAGGACTACTTGAACCCGGAAGGAGGAGGTTGCAGTGAGCCGAGATCGTGCCACTGTACTCCAGCCTGGGTGACAGAGCAAGACCTGTCTTAAAAAAAAAAAAAATTAGGGTTTTTTTCCCCCCAAGTATCTACTACTTTTACGACTTCTAAAATACCAGTTTCTGTTGTTATTTTTGTAATGGCCAGCATGCAGGAAGTTCACCCAGCACATGATCTGCTTTCCCTACCAGGCCACACCGTCCTGCTCCAGGGAGGCGTGTTCAGGGTTTCTGGGCAGGCCTCGTCCCTGCCTCCTGCACCTGAAGGCTCCCTCACCACCCACTTGTCCCCAGAGAACTGTTTATATAGCACCAGTTCCTGCTGCTTCCAGCATGAGCCATCTCCACCACAACAAAATAAACGACTGCGCAAAAAAACATCTTTCAGGCTGGAGTATAAATAGTACCAAGTTGCAATTTTAAACTCTGCAACCTTCATCTCACAGCTGGGACTATTTCTGTGCCTCAGTGCGGGAGAGGGGAGAGAAGACTCAGAAAAAGAAAGATCATCCCCTCACCCAACCCCCAAATTCAATTACACTGAGAAAATGTCATTATCGCACTAAGGGAGAAAGGATGGAGCCAAGAGGTCACTGTGGTGGGAGGAGAAGGTTGGTGGTTCTTTCTGATCCAGGGGAAAGAGAGGAGTGGGGCACAGCGGGTGATGGAGAGATCCTGGGGGTGCAGGTGCTCTTAACACAGACCTGGGTCCAGACGCGCTTAAGAACACACAACCTGCATGGGAGGCCACGGAAGCCCACGCCCCAGCTGGGTGGGATGCCTCCTTCCCAAGATGTGTCTGCAGCGCTGTACTTGTAGGAAGCGCATCGCAACCCATCCTGGCCCGCTCAGGAAGGGCATGGCGTGGTCACGGCACTGCTGGGTTCACCTTACCCTCTGCCAGTCATGCAGCTGGAACCCAATGGCTTAACCTCTGCATTTCACTGCTGCTGGATCCCTTGTGACAGGAACCATCATGCCCGTTTGGCAGAATGCTCAGGAGGTTAACCTGACATCATAGATGTGGTTAACAGAGTGCTGACACACAATAGGTGCATGATAAGGGGTTGCTTTCCATAGCTCGATTTCTCTCTTTTTTGTATTTTAATTTTTGTAGAGACAGGGGTCTCACTATGTTGCCCAGGCTGGTCTCAAGCTCCTGGCCTCATGCAATCCTCCTGCCTCAGCCTCCCAAAGTGCTGAGATTATAGGCATGAGCCACTGCACCCACCCCATCTCTTTTACCATAGAATAAAAACAAGGACTAGACACTGTATTTGAATTACTTCATTTACTTCTCACAAGAACCCTATGCAGTAGGTGCTACTATTTCCCTCTTTTTATGGATTGAGAAACAGAGGATCAGAGAGGTTAAGTCCCTTGCTCAAGCTCACACAGCTAATAAATATTGAAGCCAGAATTTGACCCTGAGCACTCTAACTCCAGAGCTAGAATGTGTAATAAGATGTTCTTTGGGGCTGGGTACAGTGGCTCACGGCTGTAATCTCAACACTGGGAGGCTGAGGCCAGAGGATTGCTTGAGCCCAGGAGTTCCAGTCCAGCTTAGGCAACAGGGGGAAAGTTTGTCTCTCTAAAAATAAAAAGAAAACTAGCTGGGCATGGTGGTGCACACCTGTGTGGTCTCGGCTACTTGAGAGGCAGAGGTGGGAGGGTCACTTGGGCCTAGGAGGTTGAGGCTACAGTGAGCTGTGATGCGTCACTGCACTCCTGGGTGACAGAGCGAGATCATCTCAAAACAAAAACAAGATGCTGTTGGGGGAGGTTAGAAATGTGTCCCCTTCATTGCTGCTTGTCAGCTATGGTCAGTCCTCCACCTCACTCCCTAGTACCTAGGGAGGTTCCCAAAAACAGGAGGGAGCAAAGTGAGCATTTGCCGACTGTCTGGTCAGCAAAGGGAGAAACAAGCCCGACCAACCAACAGGAAGAAACATTCCCAACCAACAGGAAGGCGCTCAGGATAAGCCAGCCCACCATGCCCACAACTCATCCATGGGGCAATTTTCTCTCAAGATTATCCCCTAAGTGGCCTCAGAAATGAGAGTCCCGCAGGCTGCAGCCCACGTGCCTTTTTAACCAGCCTGTGAGCCGATGAATGCCCTCGCTGTTCTCTGCAGCCCCCTGGGCCTAAACTGCTCCACTCAGAGGGGAAGGAGGCGAGAGGCTCACTTTAAGTGACATTCAAGGAAGGACCAGTGGAGATGGTGAGTGTTGTTTTTTTTTTAAACAAACACCTGCAAATCATGGTTTTCACTGTCTTTTCCCACATCCCCCCTTCTCACAAAGTGGCAGTGCAAACTTCCCAGCTGGGAATGCCCAGACATTGAAGAGGGGCTGGCCCTGCTCACCGAGGGGCTGGCCCTGCTCTCCAAGGGGCTGGCACAAAAAAAAAAAAAAAAAAAACCAAAAAGGTCCCCACCCATTATTTTCTCTAACTCAACAAATGGAAACTCCATCGTCCCCTTGCTCAGGCCAAATACTTCAGAGCACTCTCAACTCTTCTCTCCCACCTCCCACCCCAACCAATCTGCCAGCAAATCCTCTCAGTTCTACCTTCAAAATGTCTCTACCCAAATCCAACTACTTCACTCTCTCTCCCATACAACCAAGCACCATGGCACACGGCACCATTGTCTCTTGCTAGGACTGGTGCAGTAGCCTGCTCACTGGTCCCAGCTTCCTGTTCTCACTGCCCTTCAATCTACTCTGTGCAGTCCTGTTAAAACAAAAGCCCTGGCTGGGCGCAGTGGCTCACGCCTGTAATCCCAGCACTTTGGGAGGCCGAGGCAGGCGGATCATGAGGTCAGGAGATCGAGACCATCCTGGCTAACATGGTGAAACCCCGTCTCTACTAAAAAATACAAAAAAATTAGCCGGGTGTGGTGGCGGGCGCCTGTAGTCCCAGCTACTCGGGAGGCTGAGGCAGGAGAATGGCGTGAACCCGGGAGGTGGAGCTTGCAGTGAGCCGAGATCACGCCACTGCACTCCAGCCTGGGTGACAGAGCGAGACTCCGTCTCAAAAAACAAACAAACAAAACAAACAAACAAACAAACAAAAAAAGCCCTCCCTGCCCCAAATCCTCCACTGTACCACTTTGCACTCACAGGGATGGCTGCAATCACAAAAATGGAAAATGATGAAGGCTGGCAAGGATGTGGAGGAATTGGAAGCCTCACGCACTGCTGGTGGGAAGGGTACAATTGTGCAGCTGCTCTGAAAACCAGTCCAGCATCTCCTCAGAAGGAACACAGAGTCACCTTATGATCAAGCAATATGCCCACCACTTTGTCCCAGAACTTTGGGAGGCCGAGGCAGGCAGATCACTTAAGTGCAGGAGTTCAAGACCATCCTGGGCAACATAGTGAGACACCGTCTCTACAAAAAAAAAAAAAATACAAAAATTAGCCGGACACGGTAGCATGTGCCTGTATTCCCAGCTACTTAGGAGGCTGGGGTGGGAGAAGCACTTGAGCCCAGAAGATCAAGGCTGCTGTGAGCCATGATGGCACCACTGCACTCCAGCCTGGACGACAAAGCAAGACCCTATCTCAAAAAAAAATAAAAAATAAAAATAAAAAAGAAATGAAAACATGCTCTCACAAAAACTTGTACCATATTCATGACAGTCAAAAAGTAGAAAAGGCTAGGTGTGGTGGCTCACGCCTGTAATCTCAACACTTTGGGAGGCCAAAGCAGGCAGGTCACTTGAGGTCAGGAGTTCGAGATCAGCCTGGCCAACATGGCGAAACCCCGTCTCTACTAAAACTACAAAAATAACCCGGGTGTAGTGGCACAAGCCTGTAGTCCCAGCTACTTGGGAGGCTGAGGCATAGAATTGCTTGGGGAACCCGGGAGGCGGAGTTTGCAGTGAGCTAAGATTGCGCCACCCCGCTCTAGCCTGGGAGACAGGGCAAGACTCCATCTCAATTAAAAAAAAAAAAAAAGTGTAAACAATCCAATGTCCATAAAGTGATGAATGAACAAACAAAATGTGGTGTATCCATAAAATAGAGTATCATTTGTCCATAAAAAGTAACGGAGCACCAGCATGCACTACAACATGGATGATCCTTGCAAACATGATGCTAAGTGAGAGAAGCCAGGCACAAAAGGTCACACATGACATGATTCCACTTATAAGAAATGTCCAGGCTTGACACAGTGGCTCACGCCTGTAATCCCAGCACTTTGGAAGGCCAAGGCAGGCAGATCACTTGAGATCAGGAGTTCGAGACCAGCCTGGCCAATATGGCAAAACCCTGTCTCTATTAAAACTACAAAAATTAGCCAGGCGTGGTGGCACGAGCCTGTAGTCCCAACTACTTGGGAGGCTAAGACACAAGAATCGCTTGAACCCTGGAGGTGGAGGTTGCAGGTAGCCAAGATCGTGCCACTGCACTCCAGCCTGGGCAAGAGAGCAAGACTCCATCTAGAAAGAAAAGAAGGAAGGGAGGGAGGGAGGGAGGAAATGTCCAGAGATAGGCAAATCCACAGATACAGAAGTAGATTCGTGGTTGCCCCTCTGCATGGAGTGGCAGGGAGAGGAGAAGAGGGAATAACTGCTAATGGTGATGGGGTTTCTTTTTTGGGTCATAGAAATGTTCTGGAATTAGGTCATGGTGATGTCTGCACAACACAGTAAATATACTAAAAGCCAACAAACTATATACTTTAAAATCATACATTTATACATGAATTATACACCAACTGTTTTTTCCTTAGAGACCTGTCTCATTCTGTCATCCAGGCTAGAGTGCAGTGGTAGGACCATAGCTCACTGCAGCCTCCAACTCCTGGGCCCCAGGGATCCTCCCGCCTCAGCTTCATGAGTAGCTGGGACTACAGATGGGCACCACCATGCCTGGCTTCAATTTTTTTAAGAGTCCTCCCTCATCTTCCACCCACTCAGAAAACACCTAATGGGAGCCTCCCCAGCTGTACCCCATCTGGAGCCTCCGCCTCCCCCTGATCTCACTGCCTGTTGCTTATCCCCACCCCACAACACTAGCCACAGCCTCACCGCAGGGCCTTTGCACCTGCTGTTCCCTTTACTGGTGAAAGTTGTCTCTCACTTCCTTCTAGCTTTTGCTCAAATATTTCTTCCAGGTGAGGCTTTCCCTGACCCTGTAGCTCCCCTACTCCCCGTCCTCCTGCCCCAATTTACTTTTCTCTTTAGCATTTATCACCATCTAATATACTATCTATTTTTCTCAACTTGTTTCCTGTCATCTTCCCCACCAGAATGAAACCTCTGGGGGACACAGGTTTTTGTCTGTTTTACTCGTCTTTCAATTCCCAGAGCCTAGAACAAACTCTGGCAAATAATAAGTACTTGTGTTTCAAAGGCAGCCCTCCAACTCCCTCCCATCCCACATGTGCTTTTGCGAAAGGACCTTGCAGCTCCTCCAGTGAAGAGGTGGGATCCAATCCTTCCCACCCCCGAATCTGGGCTGGCCTGTGACTTGCTTAGACCAATAGGATGTGATGGGAGCAAGACTCTGTGACTCCCAGGTCTAGGCCTCGAGAGACCTCAAAGCTTCTGATTCACCCTCCGGGAAGCCAGAAGCCACATAAGGAAGTTCAGGCAGTACCACAGGGCAACTAGATTCAATAATAACTTAACTGTACATTTTAAAATAAGTTAGAGGTCCCAGCCAGAGCAATCAGACAAGAGAAAGAAATAAAGGGCATCCAAACTGGTAAAGAGGAAGTCAAACTGTTACCATTTGCTGATGACATGATCGTATACCTAGAAAACCCTAAAGACTCCTCCAAAAAGCTGCTACAACTGGTGAATGAATTCAGCAAAGTTTCAGGATATAAAAACCAATGTACACAAATCAGTAGACTGCTATACACCAACTGCAACCAAACTGAGAATCAAATCAAGAACTCAACTTCTTTTGCAACAGCTGCAAAAATTAAATTTTTAGGAATTTAACCAAGGAGGTAAAAGACTTCTACAAAGAAAACTACAAAACACTGATGAAGGAAATCATTGACAACACAAACAAATGGAAACACATCCCATGCTCATGGATGGGTAGAATCAATATTGTGAAAATGACCATACTGCCAAAAGCAATCTACGAATTCAATGCAATTCCCATCAAAATACCACCATCATTCTTCATGAACTAGAAAAAAACAATCCTAAAATTCATATGGAACCAAAAAAGAGCCTGCACAGCCAAAGCAAAACTAAACAAAAAGAACAAATCTGGAGGCATCACATTACCTGATTTCAAAATATACTATAAAGGCTGGGCGCGGTGGTTCACGCCTGTAATCCCAGCACTTTGGGAGGCTGAGGCAGGTGGATCGCTTGAGGTCAGGAGTTCAAGACTAGCCTGGCCAACATGGTGAAACCACGTCTCTACTAAAATACAAAAATCAGCCAGCTGTGGTAGTGCACGCCTGTAATCCCAGCTACTGGGGAGGCTGAAGCAGGAGAATCGCTTGAACCCAGGAGGCGGATGTTGCAGTGAGCCGAGATCGCGCCATTGTACTCCAGCCTGGGCAACAAGAGTGAAACTCCATTTCAAACAATAAAAAAAAAATTGAAAAAATTTTTTAAAAATAGGCATATAGGCCAATGGAACAGAACAGAGACCCAGAAATAAACCCAAATACTTACAGCCAACTGATCTTTGACAAAGCAAACGAAAACATAAAGTGGAGAAAGGACACCCTTTTCAACAAATGGTGCTGGGGTAACCGGCCAGCCACATGTAGGAGAATGAAACTGGATCCTCATCTCTCACCTTAAACAAAAAATCAACTCAAGATGGATCAAACACTTAAATCTAAGACCTGAAACCATAAAAATTCTAGAAGATAACATTGGAAAAACCCTTCTAGACATTGGCTTAGGCAAAGACTTCATGACCAAGACCCCAAAAGCAAATGCAATAAAAACAAAGATGAATAGATGGGACTTAATTAAACTAAAAAGCTTCTGCACAGCAAAAGAAATGATCAGCAGAGTAAACAGACAAACCACAGAGTGGGAGAAAATCTTCACAATCTATGCATCTGACAAGGGATTAACATCCAGAATACTAAGCAAGAAAAAACAATCCCATCAAAAAGTGGGCTGAGGACAATTCTCAAAACAAGATATACAAGTGGCCAGCAAACATATGAAAAAATGCTCAACATCACTAATGATCGAGGAAATGCAAATCAAAACCACAATGCGATACTACCTTACTCCTGCAAGACTGGCCATAATCAAAAAATCATAGATGTTGGCATGGATGCGGTGAAAAGGAACACTTTTACACTGTTAGTGGGAATGTAAACACTTCTACGCTGTTAGCGGGGATGTAAACTAGTACGATCACTATGGAAAACAGTATGGAGATTCCTTAAAGAACTAAAAGTAGATCTACCATTTGATCCAGCAATCCCACCCCTGGGTATCTTGAAGTCATTATATGAAAAGATACTTGCACATGCATGTTTATTGCACCACAATTAGCAATTGCAAAACAATGGAACCAGCCCAAATGCCTATTAGTCAACAAGTGGATAAAGAATATGTGGCATATATACATATAGATATCATGGAATACAACTCAATCATAAAAAGAAACGAAATAATGGCATTTGCAGCAGCCTGGATGGAAATGGAGACCATTATTCAAGTGAAGTAACTCAGAAATGGAAAAGCAAACATCATATGTTCTCACTCGTTAAGTGGGAGCTAAGCTGTGAGGATGCAAAGGCATACAAATGATACAACGGACTTTGGGGACTTAGGAGAAAGGGTGGGAGGTAGGTGAGGGATAAAAGACTGCACATTGGTTACCGTGTACTCTACTTCGGTGATGGTTGCTGCACCAAAATCTCAGAAACCACTAAAGAACGTATTCATGTAACCAAACACCACCTGTTCCCCAAAAACCTATTGAAATTTAAAAATAAAATAAAGTCCAGGCATAGTGGTCCATGCCTGTAATCCCAGCACTTTAGAAGGCTGAGCAGGCAGATCACTTGAGATCAGGAGTTCAAGACCAGCCTGCGCAACATGGTGAAACCCAATCTCTACCAAAAAAAAAAAAAAAAAAAAACAAAAATTAGCTGGGTGTGGTGACACATGCCTGTAGTCCCAGCTACCTGGGAGGCTGGGGTGGAAGGATCGCTTGAGGCCAGGAAGTGGAGGGTGCAGTGAGCAAAGATTCTGTCACTGCACTCCAGCCTAGGCGACAGAGTGAGGTCCTGTCTCAAAAAAAGAAAATAACATAACTTAAAGAGTATAACTGGGCTGGGTGCGGTGGCTCACGCCTGTAATCCCAGCACTTTTTGGGCAGGCAGATCACCTGAGGTCAGGAGTTCAAGACCAATCTGGCCAACATGGTGAAACCCCGTCTCTACTAAAACTACAAAAATTAGCCGCGTGTGGTGGTGTGTGCCTGTAATCCCAGCTATTTGGGAGGCTGAGGCACAAGAATCATTTGAACCCAAAAGGTGGAGGTTGCAGTGAGCCAAGATCATGTCACTGCGCTCCAGCCTGGGCAACAGAGTGAGACTCAGTCTCAAAATAAAAAAATAAAAGAGTATAATTGGACTGTTTGTAACTCAAAGGATAAATGCTTGAGGGGATGGATAGCCCATTCTCCATGATGTGCTTATTTCACATTGCACGTCTGTATCAAAACCTCTCATGTACCCCCTGAATATATATACCTACTATATACCCCCAAAAATTAAAAATAAAAATAATAAAATTTAAGGAAAAAAGAAGTCCAGGCAACTCTTCTGCAAAAGCCAGTGAGTGAGGCCCTAGAGGTTGAGAGGCCACATGGAGGAGAACTGAGATGCCCCAGCCAATAGCCAGCACCAACTGCTAGACACATGGGCAAGGCCATGCTGGACTGCCAGGGTGGCCAATCCTCCAGCTGAACGCAGTCCATGCATGAACCCTATGAAATGGCAGTTGCTTGAAACTGCTAAGGTTTAGGGTAGTTTGCTACCCAGTGATTGGTAATCAGTACAGTGCTCATGAATATTCATTGTAGAAAAGAAAGGAAGATGAAAGGGAGAAAGAGAAAGGAGGTAAGAGGAGGATGTGTACTGCCTGGAAGAGGTGTGGCCTGAGAACAGCAGCCTGGGCGGCGCCTTAGTCCCAGCCTTGCATTTTATGCTATGTGGTCTCAACTGCACCTCTGACCATCCCTGTGCTTCTGACTCCCCATTTGAAAATTATGAGAAAAACAATCCACAGACTCTGTCTCATGACAGAAGCTAAGGAAGTCTACCAAGTCACTTCTCTGGGTCACTCCCAGTGAGACGCCACCTCCCTTTCAAAGGACCCTGCTAGGGTCTCCAAACTCAAATGACACCAAAGCCATGCAGGTAATAAATGCCAGAGAAGTGGGCTGTGCTGAAGACTGTTTTCTGCAAACTGTTTATTTTCAGTTTCCCACTTTTTTTTTTTTTTTTTTGAGACGGAGTCTCGCTCTGTCACCCAGGCTGGAGTGCAGTGGCGCAATCTCAACTCACTGCAACCGCTGCCTCCTGGGTTCAAGCGATTTTCCTACCTCAGAGCCTCCTAAGTAGCTGGGACTACAAGAGCACACCACCACGCCTGGCTAAGTTTTGTATTTTTAGAAGAGATGGGGTTTTGCCATGTTGGCCAGGCTGGTCTTGAACTACTGACCTCAGGTGGTCCGCCCGCCTCGGCCTCCCAAAGTGCTGGGATTACAGGCATGAGCCACCGCTATGACCAGTTTCCCACTTTTGACAGAGACATTTTACTTCTAAGAAAAATAGCAGTGCAGGTGGGATTATAAAGAGCAGCTGATGTTCAGCCTCCAGGTCAGGGAGACAACAGGGAGGGGTGGAGACTGTAGCAAACAGAAGACCACAGGCCCTATTTAAATGGGGTGGCTGCTACTGGGCCCCAGCTTGTGCCAGGTAGGGATGTGCCAACCCTGCTTTGTTCAAGACAAATGGCAATCCAGATGTTTATGCAAATTCTCTCCGTTTGAAAATGTTCAAAACTAGCCTGATAAGTTAAAAAACACTATGACGGCCAAATAAAACTGTCTGTGGGCTGAATGTGGCCTTCAAGCCTCTGGCCAATCTGTGCTTTTAAAACACAAACACACATGAAATACCAGAACAGGCAAATCTACAGAGATGGAAAGGATATTCGTGGTGGGGAGTTGGGGAATGACAGATAACGGTGCAGTGTTTCTTTTTGGGGTCATAAAAATGTTCTAAAATTGGTTGTGGTTGATGGTTGTACAACTCTGTGAATATCCTAAAAGCCATTACATTATACACTTTAAACAGGTGAATTGTATGTATGCAAATCACATCTCAATAATGCTGCTTACACACACACACAGAAGAATCTTAGCACAGCAAGGTCCATTCAGCCCAGGCAGAAAAAGCATCCTCATCTCTATGCACAAGATGAAAGGGATGAAATGAACGTTGAAAGATCCTGGAAGCCAGGGAGCAAATGAAGTGATTCTCTGAGTAGCATTAGATTTGAACTGCAAACCAGGAAGGAGCTGGTGGGTTAAACAATGACCCACCGCCCAGAGAAGAAACTCAGGAACTCTTTCCTCTCAGGTCCCCAAAGCAAGACAGAGTTCCCATCCTGGTCCCGAAAGGACCCTTGATCTTGAGGTTTGAGTGTCCAGAAAGGGCTGACTACTCTGCTCTAAAGTCATGCAGACCCTGACTTCCAGGAAGGTTAATTTGGCAACAGTAACCAACATTTAAAATGCAGGTGCAGTCTATGGCCATACTGCCCTAACCACTCAATCTTGTCTAAAATGCATGTGCCCTTAGACACAGTAATACACCTCCTAGGTATTTATCCTACATATTTGCATAAATGCAAAATGATGCATGTGCAGAGATATTTATTGCAGGACGCTTTGTGACAGCAAAAAATTCCACATAACTTAAATGTCTGTCAACAGAGGAATGGTTACCTAAAGTGTCATTCAGACACAATGAAATTCTGTCTAACTGCTGAAAATAATCAGGTAACTCCTGTGCATTAATATAAAAAGATCTCGAAAAATGCGTGAAAAAAGCATGAGGCCAGGTGCAGTGGCACAGTGGCTCACACCTATAATCCCAGCACTTTGGGAGGCCCAGGTGGGCAGATCACTTGAGGTCAGGAGTTCGAGATCAGCCTGGCCAACATGGTGAAACCCCGCCTCTACTGAAAATACAAAAATTAGCCAGGTGTGGTGGCACACGCCTGTTATCCCAGCTACTCAGGAGGCTGAGGCACAAGAATCACTTGAACCTGGGAGCCGAGATCACGCCACTGCACTCCAGCCTGGGTGACAAAGTGAGACTCCATTTCAAAAAAAAAAAAAAAAAAAAAAAAAAAAGCTTAATGCAGAGAGGGGAGGTGGCAGGAGGTAGGGACTTCCCTGTCCTACCTGCCCAGAAGGGGGACACAGGAAATGACCGGGCTCTGCAGGAGGAGCGCGGGGCTGAGGACCGGAGGAGGCAGGCAGGGCTCTCTCATCCCTCCATGGCCACAGGGTCTTTCGGATTTGTAACATGTACATACATTTTAAAATCTTTAAGACAAAAGTTTTTTAAAAAAACAACCAGCTAAGTGTGGTAGCTGACACCTGTAATTCCAGCACTTTGGGAGGCTGAGGTGGGAGGACTGCTTAAGCCTCCTGATACAGGGAGATCCTGTCTCTAAAAAAAATATATTTAAAAAGATTTTTAAAATAGAAAAAAAACCTCCAATTTACTTTATTTTTTACTTATTTATTATTATTTTTTTCTGAGACAGAGTCTCACTCTGTTGCCCAGGCTAGAGTGCAGTGGTGTGATCTCAGCTCACTGCAACCTCCGCCTCCCAGGCTCAAATGATTCTCCTGCCTCAGCGTCCTGAGGAGCTGGGATTACAGGCACGTGCTACCACGCTTGGCTAAGTTTTGTATTTTTAGTAGAGACAGGGTTTCGCCATGTCGGCCAGGCTGGTCTTCAACTCTTGACCTGAGGTGATCCACCCGCCTCGGCCTCAAAAAGTGCTGGGATGACAGGCGCGAGCCACCGCACCCGGCTCCAATTTACTTTTAAAAAAAAATACCACAAGCCATATTCCCCACCACAGCTGCAGCAAAGGAATAAATTCAGATCCTAAAACAGCTCAAGACAACTGGTGGCTCGTTGAGACCATGTCGTGGTTGCCCCCAGCATGCGCAGGTGCAGCGAGTGAACACCGGGCTTCCACGCCTATGTAAGGCAGAGCTGATGAGTGAAAATCCCTGCTCTTCAGCCCAGTTGGAGGGCTGAAATTGCCCACTTCCAAGCATGGCATACAACTGTTACTCAGGCAAGTGTAACCTATGCAAGTGGGTCACCCAAATGCAAGCCCTCAAGGACCAAGACACCTCTCATGCCACCTTTCACAGTATCTGCACCCAGTACCTGCTCAATAAAGGTCTGTACAATTAGCAAATGATCGTAGCTAATGCTCCCAGACCACCTAAAATGGGCAGAACCCTGCTAGGAGACCACAGTATGGGATGAGAAGGCAGGCTGGACAAGGCAGGGAGCGAGGCACTGGACACAGCCCCCAGATCTGCACCAGCCCAGGGAGCTCCAGAGCCCACGTCCTCCCACCTCTCTGCCCTGTCTGACCAGGGCAGGGTGTTGGGGGTTCACACACCTGTAAGGGATGTGTCCTTAACCAAGAGGCACCAAGCACCGAGGACACAGCAGCAAGCAGGACAGCTGGGGTCCCTGCCCTCAGGGGTCTGACGCTGGAGGTGGGGCACTCGCAGACACTGGAGTGGATTCCACATCCATGGACACGAGCCTGCGACCCCAGCAGGGTCCAGGCCAGGACAGGTGGGCAGTCCCAACCAAGCTGGCCGTCAGAATCATCTGGGGTAGAGGTGGTGTTTAGAAGTCCAGATCCCCTGGCTGGGCGCAGTGACTCATGCCTGTAATCCCAGCACTTTGGGAGGCCAAGGTAGGCAGATCACCTGAGGGCAGGAGTTTAAGACCAGCCTGACCAATGTGGTAAAACCCCATCTCTACCAAAAATACAAAATTAGCCGGACATGGTGGCAGGTGCCTGTAATCCCAGCTATTTGGGAGGCTGAAGCAAGATAATCGCTTGAACCTGGGAGGCAGAGGTTGCAGTGAGCTGAGATTGCGCCATTGTACTCCAGCCTGGGCAACAAGAGCGAAACTCTTGTCTCAAAAAAAAAAAAAAAAAAAAAAGAAGTCCACATCCCTATGCCTGCATGCCTGCTAAATATTATAATCCACCCCTCTCTATAATCCATTTTCCACCAGCCCCCAGAGTGATTTTCCAACAGACCAATCCGACCAGGAAACTTCCAGGCTTAAAATCCTCCGGGAGAGATTTTATAATTCCAGTGACCAGGCTGCACCCACATCAATTAAATCAGAATACTCAAGGATGGGACAGGCAATCAGTATTTTTCTTTCTTTTTTCGTTGGAGTCTAGTCTCACTCTGTCCCCAAGGCTGAAGTACAGTGGCGTGATCACAGCTCACAAGCTGTGATTTTGTAGAGATGTGGTCTCGATCTCCTGAGCTTAAGCAATCCTCTCACTTCAGCCTCCCAAAGTGCTGGGATTGGAGGCATGAGATACTGCATCTGACCCCAGCAAGTATTTTTGCATCCTCAAAGGATGCCAAAGTTTGTAAAGTTTGAGAACTATAATTTGTATTACTGCTGAACCACGCCCATACCCTACCCCACCCGAGAAACTGATTTAATTGAATCTCCTGTTTACAGATGCATGAAAATACATATTTTTTGCCTTCTGTTTTTATTTACAGAAGACGGCAGCACACACACATGCCCCTTGCACCTCTCACTCAGCACTCTGTGCTGAACGCTGCTGTGCACGGGCACAAGTAGCGCTGACTCCTGCCACAGCCGCTACTGCTCCACTCATCAGAAGCAATGCTATGGCACTGGCCCGCACTGATGGGCACTGGGCTGTTTCCAATCTTTGGGAACGTGTTTTGTTTTGTTTTGTTTTTGAGACAGAGTCTTGCTCTGTCACCTAGGCTGGAGTGCAGTGGCATGATCTTGGCTCACTGCAACCTCCACATTCTGGGTTCGAGCAATTCTCATGCCCCCGCCTCTCGAGTAGCTGGGACTATAGGTGCACACCCCCACACCTGGCTAATTTTTGTATTTTTTATAGAGACTGGGTTTTGCCATGTTGGCCAGGCTGGTTTCAAACTCCTGGCCTCAAGTGATTGTCCACCTCAGCCTCCCAAAGTGCTGGGATTACAGGCGGTGTGAGCCACCACGGCCAGTCAATGTGTTTTGTTTTGTTTGTTGAGATGGAGAGTCGCTCTGTCGCCCAGGCTGGAGTGCAGTGGCACAATCTTGGCTCACTGCAAATTCTGCTTCCCGGGATCAAATGATTCTCCTGCCTCAACCTCCCAAATAGCTAGGATTACAGGTGCCCACCACCACGCCTGGCTATTTTTTTTTTTTTTTTTTAGTAGAGATAAGGATTCACCATGTTCGCCAGGCTGATCTCAAACTCCTAACCTTAACTGATCCACCCGCCTCGGCTTCCCAAAGTGCTGGGATTACAGGCGTGTGCCAACATGCCTGGCCTAACGTGTTTGTTTTAAGGCTTCTGTGTGACGCTGAGGGTCGGCCAGATGGGAAACCTTCATCCAAGGCTCTAGGCAGACCCTCACCCAAAGCAAGACCACGTCCTTTGATGAGAGGCTGCCAGAGCCCTGAGGAAGGCTCCTTCCGCTTCTAGGCAAGTTTTGTGGGTAGAAAGTCAGGCACATCTGAGAAAAGCTGCCTCTCCCAGCACATGACTTGGCCCTGGCTCCTCATGCCCCAGAAGGTTCTGATGAAGGGAGGTGGCCAGCCGGTCCTTGTCCACCTGGATGGCGCAGCACCCATCTCTGGTCTCCCTGCTGCCGCTGCGGTCCCCCAATACATTCTAGCACCACAGCCACATGGCCATGAATCTTTTCATTTATTATGTTTGAGACAGGGTCTTGCTCTGTCACCCAGGCTAGAGTGTAGCCTCAAACTTCTGCACTCAAGTGATCCTCTTACCTCAGCCTCCCAAAGTGCTGGGACTACAGACATGAGCTATCATGCCTAGCACAAGTTGACAAATCAGAACCTGTCCTTTATGCATTACCCTGGAACAGAATTCAGACTCCTCCCCTGGGGACCTAGGCCCTGGTGTGGCCCTACCTCCCCCAACGCCCCTGTGGTCACTGAGGTCCCTCCCCTCAGGTACCTCCCGGTCCCTCATCTTTCCCCTGTGGCCGGGCATCTGCTGTCACATCTTTGCCCTCCGGTCCTTCCCATCCTCTTTCCCCTCAGTCCCTATAACCCCTCAGGTGTCTACTGCATGGCATTTATCATCATTTAGTCACTCTGTTTGTCACTAGTCTGCTTATCTTCCCACCTGCAACACCAGGTACCACGACTATCTTGCTGGTCTCGCCCAGTGCCTACAGCAGAATGGCACAATGCAGGTTTGTCATACAATTTAAGGAACTGGCCAGGTGTGGTGGCTCATGCCTGTAATCCAGCGCTTTGGGAGGCTGAGGTGGGCAGATTGCTTGAGCCCAGGAATTCAAGACCAGCCTGAGCAACATAGCAAGACCCCATCTCAAAACAAAATTTAAGGAATAAATAGTGGAATTACATCTTTGAGACAGTGGACCATACCCTGGAGTCCCCCTAACAGATTTTTTTTTTTTTTTTTTTTTGACAGAGTCTCGCTTTTGTTGCCCAGGTTGGAGTGCAGGGGCACAATCTCAGCTCACTGCAACCTCCACTTCTCGGGTTCAAGCAATTCTGCCTCAGTCACCCAAGTAGCTGGGATTACAGGCACCTGCCACCATGTACAACTAGTTTTGTATTTTTAGTAGAGACGGAGTTTCACCATGTTGGCCAGCCTGGTCTCAAACTCCTGACCTCAAGTGATCCACCCATCTTGGCCTCCCAAAGTGCTAGAATTATAGGCGTGACCCACCACGCCCAGCCCCCCACCATGGACTTCTAATCCAGCATCCCAAACTTGAATGCCCAAAGGGGACCAGCAGGTCACACAAGGATGAGACATGTTGGCAAGTTTCCCATGGGTGCATCATGTTTGCAGGTTGGAAGTAATATTCTTAGCTTATGCAAAGAAAACTCTTCTCCTACATTTTTTTTGAAACTGAAGGCCATCTTTGGCTAATTTACATTTTTCTACTTTTGTCCAGGTACAGAGTTTGGAGAAATATTTCTCTTTTCTCTCATTCTGACTATAGAAAAATCAAAAGTTCGCCAGGTGCGGAGGCTCACGCCTGTAATCCTAACAGTTTGGAAGGCTGAGGCAGGTGGATCACCTGACGTCAGAGGTTACAGACCAGCCTGGCCAACATGGTATAACTCCGTCTCTACTAAAAATACAAAAATTAGCTGGGCGTGGTGATGCATACCTGTAATCCCAGCTACTCGGGAGGCTGAGGCAGGAGAATCGTTTGAACCCAGGAGGCAGAGGTTGCAGTGAGCTGAGATTGCGCCACCGCACTCCAGCCTGGGTGACAAGAGCAAGACTCTGATTCAAGAAAAAGGGGAAGTTCAAACCAGAAAGAGGGGTGGCAGGGAACTGGTTGAAGAGAAAACCTGAGGCCCAGGAAATAGTAACTCACCTGCCAACCCAGCTCAAGGCACCCCCCTCAGCAGCTTCTCCATCTGGGGAAGGCAGTGTGAAGTCCAGGGAGAGCTTGTGTGCCCTCACTTGCCCCATCTCCTGCTGCTCTGCCTCCCACAGCTGCTCTTTTCTCCACCCCCAAAAACCCCCTGCTTCATCCCATCCCGGGGCTTTTGTAAGAACTGTTCTTTCTGCCTGGGATATTTTTCTCCTCAGCCAGCCAACTCCTATTTAGGCTCAGGGCTCATCCTAAGACAATGCTGCCTCAGGGAAGACCTCCATGACTGCACCCAGACAATAACTTTCTGTTCACCCTCCTGAGTCTCTGCACACACAGGTGCCCTATCACACATCCACCCATGTCGTGTGCTTTGTAGCATTCGTTACAATTTAGAGGTCTTGCTACGGTTTCATTTTGTTTTCTCTTTTGAGATGGGTCTCCCTCTGTTGCCCAGGCTGGAGTGCAGTGATGCGATCTCAGGTCACTGCAACTTCCATCTCCCAGGACCCAGGTGATCTTCCCACCTCGGCCTCTCTAGTAGCTGGGACCACGGGCACATACCACCACGCCCAGCTAATTTTTGTAGAGATGGGATTCTGCCATGTTGCCCAGGCTGGTCTCGAACTCCTGGCACAAAGGATCCGCCCACCTCAGCCTCCCAAAGTGCTAGGATTACAGGCGTGAGCCACTGTGTCTGGCCTTGTTATGTGTTTACTGTCTGGCAGTGCCACGGGGGAAGGGCTTTGTGTGTCTAACTGCCTGTGGCGTCCCCAGCTCCAGGAAAGACTTGGCACGTACCGAGGCTGAAGGTGCTGAATGAAGCAGGCCCCACTTCACTGGGAGGCCCAGGCCCCCTAAGGCTGGGGTTGGCTGGACTGAGATTTCTACTGCTCCACGGAAGAGGCAAAAGTGCCCCTGGGAGACAGGCTGGTGGGAGGAGGCTGCTGTCCAGGCCTGTTCGCAAACCAGGTTTCCCTTTTCCTGCTCATCTGCCCACCTGGAAACTGTTCCAGCCTGAGTATCTGCTAATGAATTAAGCTTTAAAAGTGGAGGCTGCACGTGACTGTGCTCTGGCGCAGTTTCTGTTTCTTTTGGTAAATCAAGTTCAACAAGCGCTTTAAGTGGGTTATTGCTGCATGGAGCTACAGGGAGTTGAGGCTCTTTACTACACGTCGCTTACACATGAGCATAATCAAACCCGTGACTCAGTTAAAGAGAGCCCTGAGTGAGAAAATGAAATTAATACATGCAGTTTCTCTTAAAGATTATTCCTAATAGAGACAAAATGAAGCTGGGGCTTAGCCACTGGGCAAAATGACATGAAGCTGCTGAGAGTAAGGGAGAGAAGGAACAAGAAATGCACTCAGGATGCTAAAGGCAGTGAAAAGTCGCAGACAACCTAAATGTCTGTGCCAGAGTCCCTGGGACACTAGACCAAAGTATGCTTGGGGAGCGTGCAGCTTCCCCCAGGACGCTGCCTGGCAAAACGCAGCAGCCCTGAACCATTTATGAATGATTCATAAATTACGGTCCATCCACACAACGTCATTTATGCTGTGCGAGCCTCTGTTTGCTGAGCTATAAAATCAACATAACACCATCCCAGTCACCGGGTCACTGCCATGACACAATGACATAAGCCATGAACAGAGTTTGGCAAACTGGTGCCACACAGGATGTGCTCAGGAATGGGAGCAATTACCGTTTCATCGTGGGACACTAGGAAGCCAGAGGGTGACAGAGACCTAGGCTCTCCAACATGGCAGCCACATGTCTCATGGGACTACTGAACACTTCAAATGTGGTCAGTCCAAGCTGAGATGGACTGAAAGTTCAGTATCAAAAGCCTGATTTTGAAAACTCAGGACAAAGAACAGAATGTAAAATTTCATTAACTTTTTACTGTTGATCACATGTTGAAATATTTTGGAGAGAGAGAGAGAGAGAGAGAGATATATGTTTTTTTTTGTTGTTGTTGTTGTTGTTGTTTTTTTTTTTTGAGACAGAGTCTCGCTGTGTCACCCAGGCTGGAGTGCAGTGGCGCGATCTCGGCTCACTGCAAGCTCCGCCTCCCGGGTTCATGCCATTCTTCTGCCTCAGCCTCCCAAGTAGCTGGAACTACAGGCGCCCGCCACCACACCTGGCTAATTTTTTGTTTTCTTAGTAGAGACAGGGTTTCACCATGTTAGCCAGGATGGTCTCGATCTCCTGACCTCATGATCTGCCCGCCTCGGCCTCCCAAAGTGCTGGGATTTCAGGCATGAGCCACCGCACCCAGCCTGGATATATTTTTATTTTTATTTTTTTATTAACTAGAGACGGGGCCTCACTATGTTGCCCAGGCTGGTCTCAAACTCCTTGGGCTCAAGGGATCTTCCAGTCTTGGCCTCCCAAAGTGCTAGGACTACAAGCGTGAGCCACTGCACCTGGCCCAGATATACTGTTATTTTAAATATATTAAAATTACTTTCACCTGTTTCTTTTCTTTTTACTCTTTTGGTTTTTGTTGTTGTTTTGTTTTGTTTTGTTTTCTTTGAGATGGAGTTACCCTCTTGTCGCCCAGGCTCGAGTGTAATGGCACAATCTCGGCCCACTGCAACCTCCGCCTCCCAGGTTCAAGTGATTCTCATGACTCAGCCTCCCAAGTAGCTGGGATTACAGGCATGTGCCACCACACCCAGCTAATTTTATATTTTTAGTAGAGACGGGGTTTCTCCATGTTGGTCAGGCTGGTCTCAAATTCCCGACCTCAGGTGATCCACCCGCCTTGGCCTCCCAAGGTGCTGGGATTACAGGTGTGAGCCACCATGCCTGGCCTTTTTTTTTTTTTTTTTTTTTTTTTTTTTGAGACAGTCTCACTCTATCGCCCAGGCTGCAGTGCAGTGGCATGATCTCAGCTCACTGCAACCTCCGCCTCCCAGGTTCAAGCAGTTCTCGTGCCTCAGCCTCCCGAGTAGCTGGGATTACAGGTATATGCCACCACATCTGGCTAATTTTTGTATTTTTAGTAGAGACTGGGTTCCACCGTGTTGGCCAGGCTGGTGTCAAACTCCTGGCCTCAAGTGATCTGCCTGCGCTGGCCTCCGAAAATGCTGGAATTACAGACGTGAGCCATGGTGCCTGGCTACCTGTTTCTTTTTCATGTAGCTCCTGGGACACTAAAACTTGCATAGGTGGCCAGGCACAGTTGCTCACACCTGTAATCCCAGCACTTTGGGAGGCTGAGGCGGGCAAATCACCTGAGGTCAGGAGTTCGAGACCAGCCTGACCAACATGGAGAAACCCTGTCTCTACTAAAAATACAAAAATTAGCTGGGCATGGTAGTGCACACCTCTAATCCCAGCTTCTCATGAGGCTGAGGCAGGAGAATCACTTGAACCCGGGAGGCAGAGGTTGCGGTGAGCCTAGATCATACCATTGTACTCCAGCCTGGGCAACAAGAGCGAAACTCTGTCTCAGAAAAAAAAAATTGCATAGGTGGCTCACATTTGTAGCTCCAATTATATTTCTGTTGGACAGTGTTTATGGATACATGCTCATGTTATTTTTAATTTTTAAATTTTTTTTTTTTTTTTTTTTTTATCTTTTAACATTTTTGTAGAGACAGGGGTTTTCCTGCGTTGCCCAGACTGGTCTTGAATCCCTGGTTTCAAGTGATCCTCCCACTTCAGCTTCCCAAGTCGCTGGAATTACAGGCATAAGCCACTGTGCCCTGCCTCCATGCTATTTTTAAAATTGAGATATAATTCACAAACCACAAAATTCACCCTTTTAAACGTGTACAATTCAGCAGTTTTCAGTATATTCACAAATTTGTGCAACTATCACAACTAACATCCAGAACATGTTCATCACACCAAAATGAAGCTCCATACCTTCCCATTAGTAGTCCCCACCCATTTGCCCATGCTATTTTGAGTAAAGAAAAGCAAGTTGCAGGACAGTATTACAGCAGCACGTGAGGTTTCATTTAAAACGAATATAGATGGGCCAGGCATGGTGGCACACTCTTGTAATCCCAGCACTTTGGGAGGCTGAGGCCAGAGGATCTCTTGGACCCAGGAGTTCAAGACCTGGGCAACATAGTGAGATCTTGTCTCCATAAAATAACTTTGTTTTAAAAGTTAACCTGACATGGTGGTATACACCTGTGGTCCTGGCTATGCGGGAGGCTGAGGTGGGAGGATCACTTGAGCCCAGTAGATTGAGGCTGCATTGAGCTACGATTGTGTCACTGCATTCCAGCCTGAGTGACAAAATGAAACCCTGTCTCAAAAAAACAAAACAAAACAAAACAAAAAAACCTAAAAAACGAAAAACTTCTGTTCAAAAAATATTTTAAAAATATATGGAGATGGCCGGGCACGGTGGCTCACACCTGTCATTCCAGCACTTTGGGAGGCTGAGGCAGGTGGATCACAAGGTCAAGAGATAGAGACCATCCTGGCCAACGTGGTGAAACCCTGTCTCTACTAAAAATACAAAAAGTAGATGGGTGTGGTGGCATGCGCCTGTAGTCCCAGCTACTCCGTAGGCTGAGGCAGGAGAATTGCTTGAACTCAGGAGGCGGAGGTTGCAGTGAGCTGAGATCGTGTCACTGCACTCCAGCCTATATGTGGAGAAAAATAAAAAGAGAAAAGAAAAAACATATATATATATATATGTAAAATACCGAGTTCACTAGGAGTTAAAAATATCTTTAATATATATGGAAAGAATATATATAGAAAAAAATATTATATATATATGGAAAGATATTTTTATGTTTTATTTTGTTTTGTTTTGAGAGGGAGTTTTGCTCTTGTTGCCCAGGCTGGAGTGCAATGGCTGATCTCAGCTCACTGCAACTTCCACCTCCCAGGCTCAAGCGATTCTCCTGCCTCAGCCTCCCAAGTAGCTGGGATTACACGCCCGGCTAATTTTTGTATTTTTAGGAGAGACAGGGTTTCGCCATGTTGGTCAGGCTGGTCTCGAACTCCAGACCTCAGGTGATCCACCTGCCTCGGCCTCCCAATAGTGCTGGGATTACAGGCGTGAGCCACCACGCCTGGTGAAATAGATTTTTTTTTAACATGTCTCACTCTGTCGCCCAGGCTGGAGTGCAGTGGCATGATCAAGCCTCACTGCAGCCTCAGTCTTCCCCGTCCCCCATCCCCATCCCAAGCAATCCTCCTTCCTCAGCCTCCCAGAATGCTGGGACCACTGGCGCAAGCCAATGCTCCGCCTAGACAGATACAGATATATAGATATCTACATTTGTAAAGGCATTTTAAATGTCCGGAATGATTTATACCAAACTGTTAATGCTGGTTTTCTAAGAAAACTAGAATTGGGATGGGAGAGAAAAGAGAAAGGGGTGCATAGCCTTTATTTTAAATACTCCTGTACTGCTTTTGTGGTTTAAAAAGAGAATGGGTTGAATTTCTGGCCGTAAATAACTCCTAGTGAACTCGGGTAAATAACTTTTTCACAGCACCGTCGACAGATGCCTCCAGCCGGAAGGTAGAGGGTCTCGTTTTAGATCTGCTTTTCACTTGGTGCTTTTAAAATAGAAAGCGCAAACAGAGGCGTGGTGTTTTCGCTCCGAGCTGCAGCAGCGCAGCGCGGCCTCAGGACTCCCCGCACAGCCGCAGCCTGCGGCGCCGCTCGGCTGGGGCATCGCGCTCGGAGGTAGCCGGGGCAGGGGCGGTCCCGGGGTCTGCCTCTCCCAGGGCCGGCCTGGCAAAGGGCGGCGCCTCGGGACCCGGCGGATGCTGGGGTACCTGGGTGGGGAGGGAAAGCGAGCCTGGGCCTCCGGGGCCCGGTGTCGCCCGGAGCAGGGAGCAGAGGCGACCCGCTGCGCATCTCTGGGTGGCGCCCCGCAGCCACAGTTCAGGAAGAGGGGAATCCCCGGGCCCCCCATTCCGGGAGCTAGAGGATACTCCGGGGAAGCCGAGGATCCGGAGCCCGGACCCCCAACCGCGAGAACCCTCTCCTCCAACTCCACAGCCCCGTCCCCTACCTCGGCCCCAGGCTCGGGGGTCAGGAAGAGCGCGAGCTCCCGCGCTCCGCTGCGCACGGGCTCCGGCCGATCGGCGTTCACGAGCAGCATCAGGAGGGCGGCGGAGTCGGGTTAGCGGAGGCTGCCTGGGAGCCCGTGGTTGCGCCCGGGCCTCGGAGCCCCGCCCCCGGTCCGCTGCATGCTCCGCGGCCCGCCTGGCGGAGGCGGGGCAGGTGCGCTCCCGGCGGTCGCGGCTCTCAGCTCCAGGAGCGCCGGGCCGAGCGGGCAGCGCCACCCAGTGGCGAGCGGCGCGCGCTGCGCCCGCCCCCGCAGCACCTGGGCACCAGTGCTTTGCAAACTCGCTTGCAGATGGCAGTCACCTGGAGCTCTTTTAGAATTTCCCAAGCCCGGACCACACCGTATCTGGGTTGGGACCTGGGTATCAGGATCTTTTGATGTTTGGTAGGTGGTTCCAATCAGATTGTTGACCGAAAGCTAAATTTGAGAGCTATTGGGGCAAGCCACCCCTCCTCTTCGGAATCCCGGTAGAGTACGGGCTCCCGGCCCCCGCGGTACAATAGAATCCCCGGGGAGCTTTTAAAAGGCCGGAAGCCAGGCCTCGCACCAGGCCGATTAAATCGGAATCCTTCGGAGTGGGGCTTAGGCATCGGTAGTTTCTAAAGCTCCCCGGGTGATTCTAACGGGCGTCCGGGTTAGAGAGGCGCTATCTTAGAGGAAGCCCAAAGCCTCCCGCTCCCCTCTCGTTCCCATCCTGCTAAAGCATCTAGTTTGCATCGGGCGGAGGGTCCTGGAGTTGAGGGAAGGCCGAGTGTGACGGTCCTCGTCTTCCTCTTCTGTGCAGCTTTTAAATAAGCTTCACCAGGAAACTATTGAGCGCACTAAATTTGACAGCCGCCCCCCACTCCCTCCACGCTCTCGGAGGCTGGCCTAGATAGACCCTTTATAGCCCTGGGGCTGAAGAGAGCGAGGTGCACCCCATCCCCCACCCCAGCAGTGCTAACGAGGAAAGTACTAAAAGGCAAATAGGTACAAGAAAGGTCTGAAGTTTAAATTTTTCGTTTGATGACTTTGATTTTTATTTTTAATTATTATTATTATTTTTTTTTTGGAGACGGACTCGCTCTGTCGCCCAGGCTGGAGTGCGCGATTTCAGCTCACTGCAACCTCCACCTCCTGGGTTCAAGCAATTCTCCCCCTCCCTCAGCCTTCCGAGTAGCTGGGATTACAGGCCCATGTCACTATGTCTGGCTACTTTTTGTATTTTTTAGTAGAGACGGGGTTTCGCCATATTGGCCAGGCTGGTCTCGAACTCCTGACCTCAGGTGAGCCACCTGCCTCGGCCTCCCAAAGTGCTGGGATTACAGACGTGAGCCACCACCCCCGGACTGCTGACTTTTCTTTAAATGTTAAATCGCCTTAAAAAAAAAAAAAAAAAAAAAAAAAAAAAAGGAAAAAGAAAAAAAAATTAAAATTGCAGGGTGTGGTGGTGCGCAACTGTAGTCCTAGCTAGTGGGGAGGCAGATGCAGGAGGATTGTTTGAGGCCAGGAGTTCTTGGATACAGCGAGCTCCGATCGCACCACTGCACTCCAGCCTGCGTGACACAGTGAAAGCCTGTCTTTTGTTTTTTTCAAAAAAAAGAGGGGGCTGGTATCAAGGGTGCAAATAAATACATAGGACGTCCCACACTTTCCTCTCCATTAAGTCTGAATTTATATTGTAGTTGGCCACCCTAGGTAGGGGCCTAAACAACACATATTTGATCTGCCTTTTGTGTAGTACATCACAATTCCCACTTCCAAATCTGCCCACTGCTAATTTCTCCCTATCCAAATATCCAGGCCTTCAGGCCAGTCATTTTCTGGAAAATTCTTGGCAAAGACTTGGGCCCCAAGTGCTTAAGGGTTTTATAGGAACTCACTGAGCCCACACTTGGCCATTTGTCATTGTCATGATTTCCCTGATGCTCTGAGCCCTCCTCGCCATCCCCTGGGAGCCGGTCTTAGACCCTCTTCGCTCTTGCCTGCTGGCTGGGCATCTCCCACAAAGAGTCCAGGACTGGCCTCAGATCACCAAATTGACCTGAGCACAGCAAACTTCTCCTGGTGGATAAATCTCAGAAACATAAAGCTAAGGAAGGAAAGCCGTGTTGCAGAAGGCTCTGTAGGGCACTGTGCCATTAGCACAGTTTTTAAAACATGCAGAACCACACTATAGATTGTTTATGGACACCGACAGATGGAGCAAAAGTACAAAGCTGTGCATGGGAACGATGCACCCCATGTTCCAAAAGTGGTTACTTTAGGGCCTGGGAGAAGACACTGGGGAGGGGTATGGGAGGGATTTCTTTTTCTTTTCTTCTTCTTTTTTTTTTTTTTTTTTTTTTTTTGAGACAGAGACTCACTCTGCCGCCCAGGCTGGAGTGCAGTGGCAATCTTGGCTCACTGCAATCTCCATCTCCCGGGTTCAAGCAATTCTCCTGCCTCAGCCTCCCGAGTAGCTGGGATTACAGGAACAAGCAACACCAAGCCCGGCCAATTTTTGTATTTTTAGTAGAGATGGGGTTTCAACATGTTGGCCCAGCCAGTCTCAAACTCCTGGTTTCAAGTGACCCACCAGTCTCGGCCTCCCAAAGAGCTGGGATTGCAGGAGTGAGGCACCACGCCCAGTCCAAGAGGGATTTATTTATTTATTTATTTATTTTGAGACAAAGTCTCGCTCTGTTGCCCAGGCTGATGTGCAGTGGCACAATCTCAGCTCACTGGAACAGCTGCCTCCTGGGCTCAAGTGATCCTCCTGCCTCAGCCTCCTAAGTAGCTGGGATTACAAGCACATGCCACTACGCCTGACTATTTTTTTTTTTTTTCTTTTGAGACAGAGTCTCTGTAGCCCAGGCTGGAGTGCAGTGGCACGATCTCGGCTCACTGCAACCTCCTCCTCCCGGGTTCAAGTGATTCTCCTGCCTCAGCCTCCTGAGTAGGTGGAATTGCAGGCACCCACCACCACGCCCGGCTACTTTTTGTATTTTTAGTAGAAACGGGGTTTCATCATCTTGGCCAGGCTTGTCTCGAAGTCTCGACCTCAGGGGATCTGCCTGCCTTGGCCTCCCAAAGTGCTGGGATTACAGGCGTGAGCCACCGCACCTGGCTACACCTGACTAATTTTTTGTATTTTTAGGAGAGATGGATTTTTGCCATGTTGGCAAGGCTGGTCTTGAACTCCTGACCTCAGGTGTTCAGCTGAGAGGGACAGCTGAACGTTTGGAACGTTTTATTTCTTCAGCTGCTGTTTGTAACAATATCAAAACTGTGTAAATGTCTAAAATGACTCATTTAAAAAAAAAAAAAAGCCAGCCTGGCATGGTGGCTCACGCCTATAATCCCAGCACTTTGGGAGTAGGAGGCCGAGGCGGGCAGATCTTGAGGCCAGGAGTTTGAGACCAGTCTGGCCAACATGGCGAAACTCCTGCATCTACAAAAAACACAAAACTTAGCTAGGAGTGGTGGCACACGCCTGTGGTCCCAGCTACTTGGGAGGCTGAGATGAGAGGACCACCTGAGCCCAGAGGTCAAGGCTGCAGTGAGCCGAGATCACTCCACTGCACTGTAGCCTGGGTGACAGAGCCAGGCCCTGTCTCAAAAAATAAAATAAAAAAGAAAAAGAAAATTACCTTTATCAAAAAAAAGCCTGGGATATTAACTAAAAGTGCTAATTGCTCAAATCCTCTTCCCTGGGGAGAGAGGAGGTCTGGGGAAGGGGTCTCTGCGTCCTTTGCAAGTGTCCCAGTGATTCATACCCTGGGCCAGGTTGGCTGGTTGAGAGTCATTTTGTTTCTAACCTTTTTTTCTGAATGTGTGATTGTAGCTTAGAAATACTTTGCTAAGGGAGAGGGGAGGGATAGCATTAGGAGATATACCTAATGTAAATGACGAGTTAATGGGTGCAGCACACCAACATGGCACATGTATACATATGTAACAAACCTGCATGTTGTACACATGTACCCTAGAACTTAAAGTATAAAAAAAAAAAAGAAATACTTTGCTAAAAATATGGATGCCCACAAGCCCCCCCACCAGACGTTCTGAATCAGGATCTTTGGTGAGAGGGGGCACTGGGCCTCTGCATTTAAGAAGCTCTGCATTGATTCTAATGCACACTAATGTCTGGGAATAGCCCTATCCAGGGGCTCAGCCGCGCTGTCAGCCTTAGTCAGGGACCCCCGTGGGAGGTCAAGTAAATGATTTTACACAAAGAGGACTGGGTTTTTAAACATCTCCCTAGCCTCTCAGGGTGCTGGGCTCCTGCCCGGGGTCCTGCCCTCGCTGCTCCCTGCCCTAGGTCCGCAGCCCTTGGGGAGGCCCCGGACAGCCGTGAGCCTGAGGCCTGGAATGCAGCCCGCCCAGGCCGCACCCTGCCCAAACCAGTTTGAACCAGCTGCAGGGATGGAGCCGTGGCGCGTCCCCACGAGCTCCCTCTGGTGCCCAAGCCGGGCTCAGAGTGCTGCTCCCGCCTCCTGCTCGGGAGGCCTCCTCGGGTGCAGAGAGTGGCTCCAACCCAGCCTAAGGGGGTGGGGGTGCCAGTGGTTGCCAGGCCCGAAGGCCCCTGGGAGCTGTAGTCCCCCGCTGGGTCCCATGTCTCACACCCTTCTGCCCCAACCCCATCTGCTTCACCTCTAGCTGCAAAATGACTGCCTGTCTGTGTCTTTTCAAAGTCAGTTCTCCCAGCACAGGCCTCAGGCACACAAAGTTCTAGACCAGACAGTTCCCAAACGTGGCTTCACATTGAAAACTCCTGGGAAACGTCCAGAAAATACTGATGCCCAGACCCCACCCCCAGAGGCTGTGACTTTATTGGTCTGGGATGTAGCCTCGGCTTTGATGGTTTTAAAAGATGCCCCTAGGTGATTCCGATCTACACTGTTTCCGCTGGCATAGCTTTGTCTGGGACCCTGATCTCTGAAACCATATTCGTTGCTAATGTGTCCTGAGCCCTTACTATGTGCCTGGCACTGTTCTAAGCTCTTTACATAGATGCGCTCACTGGATCCTCACCACACCATGTGAGGCCAGTAGGTCCTGTGACGATCCCCTCAGTCAAAAGAACACATGACAGGCGGTGGCTCACACCTGTAATCCCAACACTATGGGAGGCTGAGGTGGGGAGAATTGCTTGGGACCAGGTTTCGAGACCAGCCTGGGCACCTCTCTCTGGAAAAAATAAATAAAATGTGAAGTCGCTCTCCTACTTAGTGTGTTTCCCCACTAGTGAAATAATTTCAAGCACAACCCATCTTCATAGAAGCATAGTGAAAAACCAGGTATTGGCTGGGCATGGTGGCTCATGCCTGTAATCCCAGCACTTTGGGAGGCTGAGGTGGGTGGATTGCTTGAGGTCAAGAATTCGAGACCAGCCTGGCCAACATGGTGAAACCCCATCTCCAGTGAAAATACAAAAATTATCTGAGCTTGGTGGTACTTGCTCCTGTAATCCCAGCTACTCTGGAGGCTGAGGCAGGAGAATTGCTTGAACCCAGAGGCAGAGGTTGTGGTGAGGCGAGATCGTGCCACTGCTCTCCAGTCTGGTCAAGAGAGTAAGATGCTGTCTCAAACAAACAAACACCCAACACCACCAACAATAAAAACCCAGATATTAAAAAACATTTTGGGGCCAGGCGCGGTGGCTCACACCTGTAATCCCAGCACTTTGGGAGGCTGAGGTGGGCGGATCGCCTGAGGTCAGGAGTTCGAGACCAGCCTGGCCAACAGGGTGAAACCCTGTCTCTACTAAAAATCAAAATGCAAAAATTAGCCGGACATGGTGGCAGGCGCCTGTAATCCCAGCTACTCAGGAGTCTGAGGCAGGAGAATCGCTTGAACCAGGGAGGTGGAGGTTGCAGTGAGCCAAGATCGCGCCATTGCACTCCAGCCTGGGGGACAAGAGCGAGACTTCGTCTCAAAAATAAATACATGAATAAATAAACATTTTTGGCCACCCAAAGCAGGTGGGTCGCTTGAGCTCAAGAGTTCGAGACCAGCCTGGGCAACATGGTGAAACCCCACCTCTGCAAAAATTACAAAAATTAGCCAGGTATGGTGTCATGCACCTGTAGTTCCAGCTACATCAGGAGGCTGAGGCAGGAGGATCACTTGAGCCTGGGACATTGAGGCTGCAGAGGGCTGTGATCACACCACTGCACTCCATCCTGGGTGAAAGAGCGAGACCACCATCTCAAAAGAACAAACAAAGACCATTTTTATGTCATAATTTTGAAATGTTCACTACAGTGACAGGACACAGCAATCACAGCTTCCTATTCTCTCCCTGATAAGGAAAGCGTCTACGTCTCTGCAGTCATTTGAGCAGTTTCTCTCTACTCCTTTCCCTTTCACAACAGAGCCACATAAAGGGTCTTGCAGCTTTAGAGGCAAAAGGCCACAGGGCAAGTTTCCAGATGCTCCCTGAGTGTCACGTTTAGCCTTACGGCAGAGCTTCCCCGGCCTTGAGAAGCGAGAGGAGAGTGACTTAGTTGGAGGGCGAAGGAATGTTCTCCCTTCCAGGTACTGAAATTGTGTCCCTACTTGTTTTCTCTGCCTCTATCTAAACAGTAAGTGGCGGAAACTACTGGCCCGATGCAGGGACATTAGAGGTCCCCCGAGGTATGAGTTTCAGTGCTGTCCATGGATTCTCATTCACTGCTCTCAGCTACCTCTGGGTGTTACAGGTGTTACTCCTCATCCAAGACCGCTGGGGCCAGATGTGTTTCAGAATCCGAACTCTTTGGAGTGTAGAAGGCTAATACAAAGTACATACAAGTCCCAGGGGAGCTGGGGCAGCATCCTCTTATCTAATCATATTTCTCAGAAAAATATGTGGATATTCACCTTAATTGAGCTAAATAAAAGCCTTAAATAACCCCCCATCTCTTCACCTCAGTGAATTTCTGCCAAACTGATGGGAAAGAGAGCTAATGGTTTTGGCGTTTCCTGGATTTCAAAATTATAAAAAAAGAATTGACTTGTTTTCCAATCCCACAGCTGGAGAAAATGAGGCCTTCACACATAACCGTGAAGTGGAGCGGTTGAGCTTTGCACCTATTATATCACATAGAGATAGATCAGAATCTTCTAGAAAATTGCTAAATACCCTAGTAAAAACCGTATTCTTTAGACTACATGAGACATTTGTTTTCTTGTTTCAGAAACTTGTGTTTTTGTTCATTAAGATTCTAAGAACTTCTTTCTCTCTTCTTTCATTAAGATTCTTTTTTTTTTTTTTTTTTTAAATAAAACGAGGTTTCACCATGTTGGCCAGGCTGGTTTCAAACTCCTGACTTCATGTGATCCACCCACCTAGGCCTCCCAAAGTGCTGGGATTACAGGCATGAGCCACCGCAACCAGCCTTTCATTAAGATTCTAAGGACTTATTTCTCTCTTTTCTTTCTCCCTTTCTCTCCCCTTCCTTCCCTCCCTCCCTCCCTCCCTCCCTTCTTTCCTCCCTCTCTGCCTTGCCTTTCTTGCCTTGACAGGGTCTCACTGTGTGGCCCAGGCTGGAGTGCAGTGGCACTGATCTCGGCTCACTGCCGCCTGGACCTCCTGGGCTCAACCCATCTTCCCATCTCAGCATCCCAGGTAGCTGGGACTACAGGCACGTACCACCATGCCCAGGTAATTTTTGTAGAAACAGGGTTTCACCATGTTGCCCAGGCTGGTCTCGAACTCCTAAGCTCAAGCCATCCTCCCACCACAGCCACCCAAAGTGCTGGGATTACAGGCATGAGCCACGACACCCGGCCTTTCATTAAAATTCTAAAGACTTCTTTCTTTCTCTCTTTTCTTCCTTTCTCTTTCTTTCCTTCTCTCTCTTTCCTTCTTTCTCTTTCTTTCTCCTCTTTTTCCTCTTCTCTCTCTCTCTGCCCCTCTTTCCTCTCTCCCTCTCCTTTCTTTTCTTTCTTTTTTTTTGTAAGATGGAGTCACTCTTTCACCCAGGCTGGAGTGCAATGGCACAATCTTGGCTCACCACAACCTCTGCCTCCTACATTCAAGTGATTCTCCTGCCTCAGCCTCCCAAATAGCTAGGACTACAGGCGCACACCACCAAGTCCGGCTAACTTTTTTTGTATTTTAGTAGAGACAGGGTTTCACCGTGTTGCCCAGGCTGGTCTAGAACTCCTGAGCTCATGCAATCCACACACCTCGGCCTCCCAAAGTGCTGGGATTACAGGTGTGAGCCACCACACCCGGACTTTTCTCTTCATGCCTTGACAGGGTCTCAGTCTCTTTGGCCCAGACTAGAGTGCAGTGGCACTGATTTCGGCTCACTGCAGCCTTGACCTCCCGGGCTCAACCAATCCTTCCACCTCAGCCTCCCAGGTAGCTGGGACTACAGGCACACACCACCATGCCCAGCTAAATTTTGTAGAAACGGGGTTTCACCATGTTGCCCAGGCTGGTCTTGAACTCCTGAGCTCAAGCCATTCTCCCACCGCAGCCTCTCAAAATGTTGGGATTACAGGCATGACCCACCATGCCCAGCCTCAAAGGACTTTTCCATCTTTGGAGTCCATGGCAAGGCTGTGTTCTTTGTAAATGAGGTGCTGCTGTATATGAAATCTGCAGTCATACCAATAACATAAAAAGCTGAGCCAGGCCTCTGGTTGTAACAGTGGCCAAAAGCAACCACATTAAAAAATTTAGCAAAAAAAAAATTTTGTTAATGCATTTACCTGCATGAGGATGTGGGAAATCTTGTTTTCAGCAGTTCTGTGACAAACACAGATCTTTTAAAGGGACTCTGAGTTCAATTTAAGGCAATGAAATAATATAGCTGATATAAAGCAAATGGGAATGAGGATGTTTACTTAGAAGAACACCGCATGCAAAACAGAGGGCCAAGAAAGAATGACCCCGGCTCTGGGACACCCCCTTCTGGGTACAGAGAGTGGCTTTGGGAGGGAGCATTGCATAGGACTAACTACACAGGTCCTAGACTCAAACTGCCTGGGTTCGAATTCTGGCTCCCCACACAGAATGACTGTGTGATCTTGGTGGAGTTACTTAACTTCTTTATGCCTGACTTTCCTCTCCAGTAAAATGGCATGATACAACTCAAAAGGTTGCTAAAAAGATTCAACGAGGCTAGGCATGGTGGCTCACACCTGTAATCCTAGCACTTTGGGAGACTGAGGCAGGTGGATCACTTGAGGCCAGGAGTTTGAGACCAGCCTGGCCAACATGGAGAAACCCTGTCTCTACTAAAAATACAAAAATTAGCCTAGCACGGTGGCAGGCACCTGTAATCTCAGCTACTCAGGAGACTGAGGCCTGAGAACTGCTTGAACCTGGGAGGCAGAGGTTGAAGTGAGCCGAGATCATGCCACTGCACTCCAGCCCAGGTGACAGAGCAAGACCCTGTCTCAAAAAAAAAAAAAAAAAAAAAAAAAAAAAAAAATTCAATAAGAACAATCTCATTATGTACGCTGCTTCAAACAGTGTCTGGCAAAGAGTGAATACTCAATAAATACTACATTTTAAGTGAAATTTTGACAAACTAGGATGTTTTCAAGGAAGGGCAAAGAGGATGGCCAGATAAACAAGAGAGCAGGTGACACTGCCAGGCAAAGTATTTGCCATTGTTAAATCAAGATTAGCCTAAAGCTGCCTCCTGACATATTTTAAGTTCCGCTTAAAGGTTTCTCTGTACATGGTGAATAAATGGAGGTGTTGCCTGGGCATGGTGGCTCATGCCTGTAATCCCAGCACTTTAGGAGGCCGAGGCGGGAGGATCACTTGAGGTCAGGAGTTTGAGACCAGCCTGGCCAAACATGGTGAAACCCCATCTCTACTAAAAATACAAAAATCAGCTGGGCGTGGAGGCAGGCGCCTGTAGTCCCAGCTACTCGGGAGGCCAAGGCACGAGAATCGCTTGAATCCAGGAGGAGGAGGTTGCCGTGAGCCAAGATCAAGGCCTGGTGATAGAGTGAGACTTCATCTCAAACAAAACTAAACAAGGCCGGGCACGGTGGCTCAAGCCTGTAATCCCAGCACTTTGGGAGGCCGAGACGGGCGGATCACTGGGTCAGGAGATCGAGACTATCCTGGCTAACACGGTGAAACCCCATCTCTACTAAAAATACAAAAAACTAGCCGGGCGAGGTGGTGGGCGCCTATAGCCCCAGCTACTCGGGAGGCTGAGGCAGGAGAATGGCGTGAACCCGGGAGGCGGAACTTGCAGTGAGCTGAGATCCGGCCACTGCACTCCAGCCTGGGGAACAGAGCGAGACTCCGTCTCAAAAAAAAAAAACAAAAAACAAAAAAACGAAACAAAACAAAGCAAAACAAGGCTGGGCGCGGGGGCTCACGCCTGTAATCCCAGCACTTTGGGAGGCCGAGGCGGGCGGATCACAAGGTCAGGAGATCGAGACCATCCTGCCTAACACGGTGAAACCCCGTCTCTACTAAAAAAAAAAAAAAAAAAAAAAAAAAAAAAAAAAAAAAAAAGCCGGGCGTGGTGGCACGCGCCTGTAGTCCCAGCTACCTGGAAGGCTGAGGCAGGAGAATTGCTTGAACCTGCAAGGCGGAGCTTGCAGTGAGCCATGATCGTGCCCCTGCACTCCAGCCTGGGTGACACAGAGAGACTCCGTCTCTGGCCAATCAAATGTCGCCAACTGTTTGAAGCGTGTTCAAATAAAGCAAACGCTGAGCTGTAACCAATCTGATTGTTTCTGTACCTCACTTCCATTTTCTTTTTTCTTTTCTTTTTTTTTTTTTTTTTTTTTTTTTTTGAGACAGGGTCTTGCTCTGTCACCGAAGCTGGAGTGCAGTGGCGCAATCTCGGCCCACTGCAACCTCCGCCTCCTGGGTTCGAGTGATTGTCATGCCTCAGCCTCCATGCAGCACCACACCCGGCTAATTTTTAGTAGAGACAGGGGTTTCACCGTGTTGGCCAGGCTGGTCCCAAACTTCTGGCCTCAAGTTATCCATCCGCCTCCCAGAGTGCTGGGATTACAAGAGTGAACCACCACTCCTGGCCGCCACTTCCGTTTTCTATCAGTCACTTTCCTCTTTCTGTCCATAAATCTTCCACCATGTGGTTGTGCTGGAGTCTCTGAGCCTATTCGGGCTTGAGAGGCTCCCGATTCACAAATTGTTCATTGCTCAATTAAACTAGCTTAAATTTAATTCAGTTGAAGTTTTTATTTTATCATCACCAACTGTGCATCTGGGTCTGTTGAGAAACTGAATATGAAGTCATCTCATGTTGGCTGGGCACGGTGGCTCACGCCTGTACTCCTAGCGCTTTGGGCAGCTAAGGCAGGAGGATCACTTGAGCTCAGGAGTTCAAGACCAGCCTGCTCAATATAGTGAGACCTTGTCTCTATTATTTTTAAAAACTTTAAAAAGAGAAAAATTAAAACTAAAGTCATGTCACGTGGTGCCAGTTTGAAGAAGCTGGAGCTGTTTTGCCTGGAGAAAGCTTGAATGATCTGAAGGAAGATCATGAGGAAAAACAATTCAGTGAGTTCTATGAGGCTTCTAAGGAAAGAAGTCCAACTGATCCAGAGAGACAAAAGCCGTAGAAGCACCATTGTCGTGGGTGTGCAGGCTGGTCGCCGCACCACTCATATAGATGACCATCTGAGTGGCATCCCTTGGTGCTGTGCTACACAGGGGCTGAGGGAAGTGGGATTCCAAAATGGCCCCCGAGATTCCTGCCCCTTGGTGGACATGCCCTGTATAACACCCTCCCCCTGGGGTGGGCTGGATCAGTGGATACATGGGATATCACTCCTGAGTTTAGATTCCTGACAAGCTTATTTTGAGTTACTCAAAAGGGAGATTATGGCTGGGTGCAGTGGCTCATGCCTGTAATCCCAGCACTTTGAGAGGCAGTCAGGAGGATTGCTTGAATTCAGGAGTTCAAGACCAGCCTGGGAAACATGGTGAAACCGTGTCTCTACAAAAAATACAAAAATTAGCTGGGTGTGGTGGTGCACGCCTGTAGTCCCAGCTACTTGGGAGGCTGAGGTGGGAGGACTGCTTGAGCCCAGGAAGTTGAGGCTGCAGTGAACCATAATTGCACCACTGCACTCCAGCCTGGGTGACATGGTGAGACTCTGTCTCAAAACAAAACAAAACAAGCCGGGCGTGGTGGCTCACGCCTGTAATCCCAGCACTTTGGGAGGCGGGTGGATCACGAGGTCAGGAGATCGAGGCCTTCCTGGCTAACACTGTGAAACCCCGTCTCTACTAAAAAATACAAAACCAAATTAGCTGGGCGTGGTGGTGGGTGCCTGTAGTCCCAGCTACTCGGGAGGCTGAGGCAGGAGAATGACGTGAACCCGGGAGGCGGAGCTTGCAGTGAGCCGAGATCACGCCACTGCACTCCAGCCTGGGCGACAGAGCGAGACTCCGTCTCAAAAAAAAAAAAAGATTATCCGGGGTGGGTCTGACCTAATCAGGCAAGCCCTTAAAAGAGGGTTTAGAGGTGGAGGAAGGCAGAGAAACAGGCCTTTGCTGGCCTGGAAGAAAGGGAGCATTCATGCTATGGCCTACCCTTGGGGGCCACATGGCAGGGAGTTGCAGGTGCCTCCAGGAGCTGAGGTCCCGAGACCTGCAACTGCAGGAACTAAGTTCTGTCAACTACCTGAATGCACTTGGAAGAGGCCTGGAGCCTCAGACAGCCCCAGCCAACACCCTGATGACAGCCTTGTGAGACCCTGAGCCAAGGACCCAGGTAACCCGTTCCAACACCCCTGACCCAGGGACACTGAGATAACGTGTGTGTCGTTTCTTTGTTTGTTTCTTTTGAGATGGAGTTTCGCTCGTGTTGCCCAGGTTGGAGTGCAATGGTGTGATCTTGGCTCACTGTAACCTCTGCCTCCTGGGTTCAAGCGATTCTCCTACCTCAGCCTCCCAAGTAGCTGGGATTACAGGTGCCCACCACCACGCCTGGCTAATTTTTTTTTGTATTTTTAGTAGAGACGGGGGTTTCACCATGTTGGCCAGGCTGGTCTCGAACTCCTGACCTCAGGTGATCCACCTGCCTCGGCCTCCTAAAGCACTGGGATTACAGGCATGAGCCACCGCACTTGGCTGATGTGTGTCATTTTAAGCTGCTAAGTTTGTGGTGATTTGTCAGGCAGCAGCAGAAAACAAATACAGAGGCACTGCCAAAAGGAAGCCAACTTTACCTGGAAATAAGGAAAAGGGTGTCTAAAGGTGAAATGGCCAGGCGCAGTGGCTCACGCTTGCCATCACGCTGAGGCGGGAGAATTCCTTGAGCCCAAGAGATCGAGACCAGCCTGGGCAACATAGAAAGCCCCTATCTCTACTAAAAATTAAAAAAAAAAAAAAAATAGCCAGGCATGGCGGTGTGCACCTGTAGTTCCAGCTACTTGAGAGGCTGAAATGAGAGAATCGTTTCAGCCAGGGAGATGGAGGCTGCAGTGGGCTATGTTCATGGCACTGCACTTCAGCCTGGGTGACAGAGCGAGGCCCTATCTCAAAAATAAAAATAAAATAGTCTTGGTGCGGTGGCTTACGCCTGTAATCCCAGCACTTTGAGAGGCTGAGGCGGACGGATCACTTGAGTTCAGTCGTTCTAGACCAGCCTTGCCAACATGGCGAAAACCTATCTCTACTAAAATTACAAAAATTAGCTGGGCATGGTAGCCTGTGCCTATAATTCTAGCTACATTGGCAGGCTGAGGCATAAGAATCACTCGAACCCAGGAGGCAGAGGTTGCAGTGAGCCGAGATTGTGCCACTGCACTCCAGCCTGGGCAACAGAGTGAAACTCTGTCTCTAAGTAAATAAACGAATAAGTAATGGCTGGGCATGGTGGCTCACGCCGTAATCCCAGCACTTAGGGAGACCGAGGCAGGCAGATTACTTGAGCTCAGAAGTTCAAGACAAGTATTTTCTTTGCAAGGATGTAGAATAGAGTTCCAGAGGAAGTTCACCAGAATAGCAATCCCGTGAAGACAAGAACGGCACTGGTCTTGTTCAGGGCCGTGTTCTCACCATCTGGCAGAGTAGAGTTGACATATTTTGAATGAGTAGAGTTTATGAATCATTCTTAACAGCTTCATTGAGATATAATTCACATACTATACAATTCACCTATTTAGAGTGTACATTTCAATGGTATATTTAGTACATTTGTGGAGCTGTGCAGCCATCATTTTCATGCCCCCAAAAAGAAACCCCACACACCTTATCATCACTCTGCAACCCTCCCATTCCCCTATACCTCCAAGGCAACCACTAATCTACTTTATGTCTCTAAGGATTTGGCTCTTCTGGATACTTTCATGTAAATAAAATCATATACTATATGCCCTTTGTGTTTGCTTTCACTTACTGTAATGTTCTCAAGATTTATCCATGTTGTGGCCCGTATCAGTACTTCATTCCTTTTTTTTTTTTTTTTTGAGACAGTCTCACTCTGTCACCCAGGCTGGAGTGCAGTGTCACCATCTTGGTTCACTGCAACCTCTGCCTCCCGGGTTCAAGCGATTTTCCTGCCTCAGCCTCCTGAGTAGCTGTGATTGCAGGTGCGTGCCACCACGCCTGGCTAATTTTGTTTTACAGAGTTTCACTCTTGTCCCCCAGGCTGGAGTGCAACGGCACGATCTCAGCTCACTGTAACCTCCGCCTCCTGGGTTCAAGCGATTCTCCAGCCTTAGCCTCCTGAGTAGCTGGGACTACAGGCACAGGCCACCATGCCCGGCTAACTTTTGTATTTTTAGTAGAGACGGGGTTTCACCATGTTGGCCAGGCTGGTCTCAAACTCCTGACCTCAAGTGATCCACCTGCCTTGGCCTCCCAAAGCGCATTACAGACATGAGCCACTGTACCTGGCATCCTTCTATATTTTATAAATCTGTGCAGTGAATATATATTACTTTTGCAAGGACAAACATTAATCTGTTATTTAAAAAGTTATTCTTCATTATGAAATACGGGTGGTATTTTTGTAAAAAGGAAGCATCCTCTATTGTCTTATCCCTCTGGAAGTATTAATCAATTGGAAATAGTGAGGAAGCTGTTTACAAATAACTTTACACAAAAAGAAGCAGGAGGGGAAGTTATAAACCAACAATAACCAGTTAGGGGACACAGTGGTAAAAATACCTCCTTCATATGAGAACAAAGACCAATCCCTAGAAATATTCCTAACAGGAAATGTATAGGAGCCTGAAGAAGAAAACTATGAAGAAACATAAAAGAAGAAGAAATGGGGAAACATTATATTTGCTGAAGAGAAGGCTCCACTTCATAAAGCTACCAGCTCTTCCTGAAAAGAATCTACAAATTTAGCCCGGGGCAGTGGTTCACGCCTGTAATCCCAGCACTTTGGGAGGCTGAGGTGGAAGGATTACTTGAGGTCGAGAGTTCGAGACCAGCCTGGTCAACATAGTAAAACCCCATCTCTACTAAAAATACAAAAATTAGCCAGGTGTGGTGGTGGGCACCTGTAATTCCAGTTACTCAGGAGGTTGAGGCACGAGAATTGCTTGAACTTAGGAGATGGAGGTTGCAGTGAGCTGAGATCCCACCACTGCACTCCAGCCTTCTCCTGCCTTGGCCTCCCAAAATGCTGGGATTACAGGTGTGAGCCACCATGGGCGACAGAGTGAGACTATGTCTCAAAAAAAAAAGGAAAAAAAAAAATCTACAAATTTAACAAGATCACAAACTAGACCTGCAGTGGGATTTTTCTTGTATAATGTAAAGACATCCCACAGTTGATCTGCTGAAAGAAGCATGCATTATCCTATTGGTTCTAAGACCCTTTCCTTCCCCTACATTTTAACATTTTTGAGCTCAACTTGCATCTTAGGTTTAATGAACTTAGCTGTCAAGATTAGCCAGCAAAGTTTTGAATAAGAGTAATTGAAATCACAAAATTATAATAATTACTCCTCTTACATCATGACTGATGAAGAGGACAGAAATAAGTAAGAATGTAAAAGATCAGAATCCTACAAATATTTTAAGCTGAGAACCCGGAAAATATACAACATACTCTGCCTCTCAAGTACCAATGGAACAGTCCCAAATACTGACCCCACAGTGAGCTATTTGGAGGAAAATTCCACAGAATGAAAATAGCACAGATAGCACTCTGTGATCACAAAGCAATGATACAGGGCAGTTCTTAAAATACCATAATAACGGGACTTTCTTCTTTTCTTGCTTTTTAAGACAGGGTCTCCTTCTGTCCCCTAGGCTGAGTGCAGTGGTGCGATCACGGCTCAGTGCAGCTTCATCCTCCGGGACTTAAGTGATCCTCCCACCTCAGCCTCCCAAGTAGCTCAGACTACAGGCATGCGCCACCATGCCCAGCTAATTTTAAAGTTTTTCTTTTGCAGAGACAGGGTTTTGCTATGTTGACCAGGCTGGTTTCGAACTCCTGGCCTCAAGCAATCCTCCTGCCTCGGCCTCCCAAAGTGCTGGGATTACAGGTGTGAGCCACCCCTCCTGACCAAGACTTTCTTAAAGAGGAAGCACAAAGCAAAGTTGCAGCACATTAAATAAAAATAATAAAAACACAACATATAGAACCTGTGGGGTTCAAATAAAAATGTCCTCAGATGAAAATTTATATCCTTAAAAACCTACATGAGTAAATAAAGAACAGAAAGCATAAAATATAAAGAAATAAGAAAAGAATAAAATGAATCAAAGGAGAATGGAGGAATTAATAAAGATAAAGCCAGACAGTATTAAAATAGAAAATAGCGGCCATGTGCAGTGGCTCACGCCTGTAATCCCAGCACTTTGGGAGGCCGGGGCAAGTGGATCACGGGGTCAAGAGATGGAGACCATCCTAGCCAACATGGTGAAACCCCCTCTCTACTAAAAAAAAAATACGAAAATTAGCTGGGCGGTAGTGGTGCACACCTGTAATCCCAGTACTTTGGGAGGCTGAGGCGAGTGGATCACGAGGTCAAAAGATGGAGACCATCCTGGCCAACTTGGTGAAACCCCATCTCTACTAAAAAAAAATACAAAAATTAGCTGGGCATGGTGGCATGCACCTGTAGTCCCAGCTACTCGGGAGGGTGAGGCAGGAGAATCAGTTGAACCCAGGAGGTGGAGGTTGCAGTGAGTTGAGATTGCACCATTGCACTCCAGCCTGGCGACAGGGCGAGATTCCATCAAGAAAGAAAAGAAGAGAAGTTTTTCCATGGCCAAAACAACTATACTCATATTCTAAAATAATATTAGAGTCACAGAAATGTTCTGTGTCTTGTGTTGGTAGTTACATGGGTGTATTACATTTGTCAACATTCATCAAACTGTACTTTCAAAGCACATTTTATTATTAACATAAATCATACCTCAATAAAGCTGATTGTTAGGAAAGTAATATGATAAGATGGGGGAAAAAGACAAAAGAAAAGTAATATGATAAGATGGGAAAAATATTTGCAAACACATATCATAGTCAAAGTAACATGACAAGCTGGGAAAAAAGTATTTCCCAACACATATCATAGTTAAAAGTTAATCTCTTTTGGGCTGGGTGCAGTGGCTCATGCCTGTAATCCCAGCACTTTGGGAGGCAAGGCGAGTGGATCACAAGGTCAAGAGATCAAGATCATCCTGGCCAACATGATGAAATCTCGTCTCTACTAAAAACACAAAAATTAGCTGGGTGTGGTGGTATGCACCTGTAGTCCCAGGTATTCAGAGGCTGAGGCAGGAGAATCGCTTGAACCCAGGAGGCAGAGGTTACAATGAGCCGAGATTCCGCCACTGCATTCCAGCCTGGGTGACAGAGCGAGACTCCAACTCAAAAAAAAAAAAAAAAAAAAAAAAAAAAAAAAAACTTTCTCTCTTTCATATTTAAAAGGCTTCTAGAGGCCAGGCATGGTGGCTCATGCTTGTAATCCCAGCACTTTGGGAGGGCGAGGTGGGCAAATCATGAGGTCAGGAGTTTGAGACCAGCCTGGTCAACATGGTGAAACACCATCTCTACCAAAAATATAAAAATTAGCTGGGAGTGCTGGTGGGCGCCTGTAATCCCATCTACTTGGGAGGCTGAGGAAGGAGAGTCACTTGAACCCGGGAGGCGGAGCTTGCAGTGAGCCAAGATCACGCCATCGCACTCCAGTGGGGACGACAGAACAAAACTCCATCTCAAAAAGAGAAAGAAAGAAAAGATAATTCAAGTAGCTCATAATCATATAAAGAGATGTTCAATCTCATTCCTAATAAGATATATTTTATTTTTAGATGAAGTCTTGTTCTGTTGCCCAGGCTGGAGTGCAGTGGCATGATCTCAGCTCAGTGCAACCTCTGCCTCCTAGGTTCAAGCGAGCCTTCTGCCTCAGCCTCCGGAGCAGCTGAGACTATAGGTGTGTACCATCATGCCTGGCTAATTTTTGTATTTTTAGTAGAGACGAGGTTTCACCATGTTGGTGAGGCTGGTCTCGAACTCGTGACCTCAAGCAATCTGCCTGCCTTGCCCTCCCAAAGTGCTGGGATTACAGGCGTGAGCCACCACAGACGGTCATAAGATACATTCTTCAACCATCAGATTAGTGAAAATCCACAGGATTGGCAAAGCTGTGGGGAAACAGGCACTCTTGTCTTTGGCGGATGGGAGTAGAAACTGGTGCACCCCAAAGAGGACAAGTTGGCAGTATCTATCAGAATTAGAAAGTCATATGCTTTTGGACTCAGTAATCCCTCTTCTAGGAATTTACTTCAGAAATGTATTTCCACATGTGCAAAATGACTTCTCAATACAACCACTGATTGCCATATAGCCCCTCCCTTCCCCCAGGTCTTCCGTATCACTCTCTCCCAGCCTGCAGGCCTCACAACCAAGCTACCTCCTCAGAGAGGTCCTCCCTGATCCCCTTGGCTAACGTGGCCTTGCCCCTCACCCGTATCCTTCAAAGAACTCATCACGGTTCTGACTGTCTCATTCATCAGTTAATCAAGTATCCTTCTCAAGAATATTAGCTCCAGAGGGCAGGGAGTTTTTCTGTCTTTAAAACAAAAAAATTTGGGGGGCTGGGCACATGCCTGTAATTAGGGGTTACGCCTGTAATCCCAGCACTTTGGGAGGCTGAGGCGGGCGGAACACCTGAGGTCAGGAGTTCGAGATTAGCCTGGCCAACACGGTGAAACCTCGTCTCTACTAAAAATACAAAAATTAGCTGGGTGCGGTGGCCGGCTCCTGTAATCCCAGCTACCCAGTCTGAAGCAGAATCGCTTGAACCCAGCAGGCGGATGTTGCAGTGAGCTGAGATCACACCATTGCACTCCAGCCTGGGGGACAAAGCAAGACTTCATCTCAAAAAAATGTCACCCAGGCTGGTCTCAAACTCTTGGCCTCAAGCGATCCACATGGTGTGAGCCACCATGCCTGGCCTGCTTGTTTTTAAAGAGTGTATTTAAATGAAAAGAGACAAATTTAAAGGACCCTTGGTTTAAATAGAGCAGGTTGGAACCACCCTCACGGCAGCCCATGGTCCTGGCTCTGCCATCCTCCAGAACCACCTGGAGCCAGGCGGGGACACCCAGGTGTCTCTGTGCAGAGGACAGCGGCCTGATGGACAGACAGACGATGAGTGCCCTGATTTCTGATTTAGGAGAAGAACAAGCAACTCCTTGGGAAGCCCCAGTGTCCCCTGCGGTCCACTGTCCCAGGACTGCAGGCAGAGGGACGCCTCCTGCCCGCAGACCAGTCAACAGCAGGCACGGGAGTGAGGACCGGCGTCCAGGGAGGCCACTTCCCTCTGTCTGTCAGTCTGCAGCCCTGGGTCCCAGCCCACTCCACTGGCGTTTTCCCAGATAAAGATGACTCATGAATTTCTGTGAATTATCTAGAGGGCGTTTTAATTCAAATGGCCCCATCACTGCCCCGTCACCACTCCCACCAGCCATGTTAGGGGTCAGGCAGGGGTCACCTTGAAGACAAAGTCTCTCTTTGGGAAAGAAGCGGTTTTTTTTTTTGAGACAGAGTTTTGCTCTTGTTGCCCAGGCTGGGGTGCAATGGCACAATCTCGGCTCACCACAACCTCCACCTTCCAGGTTCAAGCGATTTTCCTGCCTCAGCCTCCCGAGTAGCTGGGATTAGAGGCATGCACCACCACGCCCGGCTAATTTTGTATTTTTAGGAGAGATGGGGTTTCTCCATGTTGGTCAGGCTGGTCTCGAACTCCTGACCTCAGGTGATCCAGGTGATCCGCCTGCTTCGGCCTCCTAAAGTGCTGGGATTACAGGTGTGAGCCACCACGCCTGGCCGGGAAAAAAGCCTCTTGAGGCCACTATGGGGGTGGCTGTGTATCAGGGTGCCAGGTGGGAAGGCAACTGGGGCCTGCCCAAGCTGGGGAAGAGAGCGTGGGGAAGTGGGGGGTGATGGGGTAGTGGGAGGGAGCCGGGGAAGCTGGGCCTCCAAGAAGCATAGGCTGACTTGGGAATCCCATCTCAAACGTGCCCCACCCTGGTCTCCAGCTGTAGGAGCAGTGATAAGGATGGGGACAGGCAGGAAGGGCTGAGATGAGGTGAGAGCAATTGGGGACTGCAGACAGACCCCTGACACTGAGGGAGTGAGGTAACCTGGTGGTTGCTGTTCCAGGCCAAGCACCTTTGTTCAACTGTCAAAAACTGGAAACAGGCTGGGCACGGTGGCTCGTGCCTGTAATCCCAGCACTTTGGGAGGCTGAGGTGGGTGGATAACTTGAGGTCAAGAGTTCGAGACCAGCCTGGTCAATATGTTGAAACTCCATCTCTACTAAAAACACAGAAATTAGCCAGGCGTGGTGGCACATGCCTGTAATCCCAGCTACTCGGGAAGCTGAGGGAGGAGAATTGCTTGATCCCAGGAGGCGGAGGTTGCAGTGAGCGAAGATCACACCACTGCATTCCAGCCTGGGTGACAGAGCAAGGCTTGGACTCAAACAAACAAACAAACAAACAAACAAACAAACAAACCTGAAGACTGCAATAATGCCAGTGGTACCCAACATGGCTACAGGAGTTGTGCAGTGCCAGGCATTGCTCAAAGAATTCACTCATTGAATTCCTGGTACCCAGGAAGTCTGGCCTTGAGCCTGTGCTCTGCCCCCACTGAACAGACCCCCTCTTTCTAAATCCCGGACACTGGGCTGGACACACAGGCTGTCACTCACCCCCACAGCTCCACGTGGGGAGGGCACTGTTACCAGTGATTCAAACCCAGGTGGGCTGAACTCCGAAGCACACTTCGGCCAACCACTGGTCACTGGAGTGAACTGCCCCCAACCCTCTGTCATCTCAGAGACAAAACCCTGCCCCCTCCACAGGGCTGGACGTCAGAGCAGCTTCCCTCTACAAAACAGTCAAAAAAACAAAGACAGACTTCCAGGCCTGCCGCTGCCTGGGAGAACCCTAAGGTTCCTTTTTGGAGTGACCTCTCCATAAGACGCACAGGCCATGCATGGGCCCACGAACATGTGAATTACTTCTAGGATCAGAAGACAAAAAATGATTCTTTAGGTCAAAGAAAATGTGTTATTATATAATAGTAATGTATTCATTGTTATAACAAGTTGTAATATCCCCTTCTCCTTTTTTTTTTTTTTTTTGAGAGAAAGAGAGAGGGTCTCGCTCTATCATCCAGGCTGGAGTGCAGTGGTGGGATCACAGCTCATTGCAGCCTTGACTTCCTGGGTTCAAGCGATCCTCCCATCTCAGCCTCCTGAGTAGCTGGGGCTACAGGTTCGTGCCACTGCACCCGGCTAATTTGGTTTTAATTTGTTTAGAGACAGGGTCCCTCTGTGTGGCCCAGGCCAGGGTACAGTGGTGTGATCATAGCTCACTGCAGCCTCCAGCTCCAGGGCTGAAGCGGTCCTCCCACCTCAGCCTCGTGAGTAGCAGGGACTACAGGCGTGAGCCACCACACCCGGCCCTATTTCTTATTGGAAGAGCCCCTGCAGGCCAAGATGCTCGGTGCCCAGGGAAGTAGGAGAGCATGACCCTGCCCTTGACCCCTCCCAGCCCTCCTGGGAATCTGTCTCCAGCCACCTCCAGGCCACAGGCTCCTTCCCCATCTCTTCCCCACCCAGGAGCTGTGGTACACAGATCAGCTTAGCGTTTCCCACGCTAAACAACTGAAACTGAGGGTTTTATCTCCCACTCTCCTTGCTCCCAGTTCAGCATGGCCACTGGCCTGGCCGAGACAGAGCCGCTGGAAATGCCCGGCCGGACCTCATGCTTGACCTTCAGCATCTTACTTAACCCTCGCAATGCAGGGCGGTGGCCTCCACTGGGTCCTGCTCAGCCACTACTCCTAGAAACGGTCTGGGGGGTGAGGGTGGGGCCCCCTGGAGAGCCCGTGGACGTGTGTTTGTGCCATCGCAGTAGTACACCCACCCCCTTCTGCTTCCGCAGAGCCTGGCCGGCTCCTCCCCATTCCAAGGAGAGGCTCCTCCTGCTCCCACTTCCCTCCTTTACATTCGGCTACTACTCTTAGGGGTGGGCCTTTGTTTACTTTGCATTTTCCTGATTCCTAATGAGACTAAGTATATTTCCTTAGGCTTACCGGCTTCCCAATCTCCTCTTCTGGGAATTACCAGTTCCTATTCCTTTGTCCAGTTATCTGCCTTCTTCTTCTTGATTCCTGGGAGCGGCTGATAAATCCCAGATGACCATCCTTTCTCAGTTTTCTCCCAGCCCCTCACCTTTTAATCTTATATTGTTCTGTGTGTGTGTGAGTGAGAGAGAGAGAGAAAGGTGGGGGGGGAGAGAGAGAGAGTGAGTGAGAGAGAGAGATACAAGCTTTAAATGCTTATGTGGCCAAATCTGTCACGGGTTTTCCTTCTGTGTTTTAGAGTTTGGAAACTGCTTTCTCAGTCTCTAAGATTAAGTTGCTAATCTGTTAACCACTGGTATCTAATTCCCTGGGGGAGAAGCTTGTCTTCCCAGCCAGGCTGCAAAGTCCCCCAGGGCATGGCTCCATCTCCCCCGCTGAGGAAGGCCTTGGTCAAGATATTCCACTGCTCCTCAGAAATACCCTGAATTTGTCCCCTCCTTCCCACCTCCACCCCCACTCACCAGGACTAATCCCTGCCTCCCCCTTACCCTGTGCCCCACATGAATACTACAGTGACTTTTTAAAAAAGTATATCCATCAGAGGCCAGGCGCTGTGGCTCACGCCTGTAATCCCAGCACTTTGGGAGGCCGAGGTGGGTGGATCACCTGAAGTCAGGAGTTGGAGACTAGACTGACCAACATGGACAAACCCCATCTCTACTGAAAATAAAAAATTAGCCTGGTGTGGTGGCGCACGCCTGTAATCCCAGCTACTCGGGAGGCTGAGGCGGCAGAATCGCTTGAACCCTGGAGGTGGAGGTTGCGGTGAGCGGAGATGGTGCCATTGCACTCCAGCCTGGGCGACAAGAGTGAAACTCTATTTCAAAACAAAAAACAAAACAGAAAAAACCTGATGTAACCCAAAGGTCCAACAATAGGGGATTGTTAAATAAATTAAACTGGTTACATATTATGAAGCTACAGCAAAGAATGGGGATAAAATGGATGCGGTATTCTGGACTAGGTCTTGGGCCAAAAGAAAGACATTAGTGGAAAACTAGTGCTATCTAAATAAAGTCTAAAATGTAATCAATAGTGAGCTGGGCACAGTGGCTCACGCCTGTGATCCCAGCATTTTGGGAGGCAGAAGGGGAGGATCACCTGAGCCCCGGAATTAGAGACTACCCTGGGCAAAATGGCGAAACCCTGTCGCTACAAAAAAACAATTAGCTGGGTGTGGTGGTGCAGGCCTGTAGTCTCAGCTACTTGGGAGGCTGAGGTGGGAGGATCACTTGAGCCAGAGAGGTCAAGGCTACAGTGAACTGTGATTGTACCACTGCACTCCAGCCTGGGTGATGGCGCGAGACCCTGTCTCAAAATAATAATAATAATAATAATAAAATCTGGTGTTTTGAAGGAGAAAAAGACACACATATCCCTGCAAGTGTGTACATTAGAGCAACCTTTCTGGAAGGAAATTGGATCTATTCATAAGCCACTCCCTCCCTTTCCAAACAAATGTGTACGCCTTGACCTAAAGATTCCTTTTATTCTAAGGAAATAATTGGACAAGGAACACAAGGATGTATTTACAAAGTTGTTCACCACAGCACTGTTCATGATGGTGAATGAATGAAAGCAGTTCAGAATAAGGAATTGGTTTTACAAAATGATGGTGCATCAATACAGTGAAATATGATGAAGCCATTATAAATGATGCAGAGCCATATTGACAGAGAAGGGTATGTGCAATATATTGTCCTCTAAAGAAAGCAAACTACAGAATAATTTTATAGGTCTAATATGAATATACATTTGATGTGCACATGTGCTGAAAAACTTGAGTGGTTATCTCTGAATAGTAATTTTTTTTCTCTAACATTTCTCCTAAAATCACATATTACTTCTGTGGGCACACAGCTTCCTTAACTTGTTTACTTTTCATATACAATATTTATATATACAAATATACATTTTTCCTTTCCAGGTATGTCTCCGAAGCTCCGAGTTAAACCTTCAGGCCCAGACATGAATACAAAAAGCCCTGGCCAGGTGTGGTGGCTCACGGCTGTAATCTCAGCACTTTGGAGGGCCAAGGCAGGTGGATCACAAGGTCAGGAGTTCAAGACCAGCCTGATCCAGATGGTGAAACATGGTCTCTACTAAAAATACAAAAAATTGGCTGGGTGCGGTGGCTCACGCCTGTAATCCTAGCACTTTGGGAGGCCAGGGCAGGCGGATAACGAGGTCAGGAGTTCGAGACTGCACTCCAGCCTGGGCAACAGACAGAGACTCCGTCTCAAAAAACACACAGACAAAAAAAGCCCTGCCTACAACTTTTTTTTTTTTTTTTTTTTTTTTTTTTTTTTTGAGACGGAGTCTCGCTCTGTTGCCCAGGCTGGAGTACAGGGGCGCCATCTTGGCTCACTGCAACCTCCACCTCCCGGATTCAAGCAATTCTCTGCCTCAGCGTCCCAAGTAGCTGGGACTACAGGCGCCCGCCACCACGCCTGGCTAATTTTTTTTGTAGTTTTAGTACAGACAGGGTTTCATCATGTTAGCCAGGATGGTCTCGATCTCCTGACCTCATGATCCGCCCACCTCGGCCTCCCAAAGTGCTGGGATTACAGGCGTGGGCCACCGTGCCCAGCGTACAATTTTTATTTTTGTTGCCTATTGATAAAAACATCTAGGAATGAGTACTCAACAAGGAAAAAGTAAAAACAATTAGCCTTAGGAAGAAAAGAGTAAAAATAAGCACAATGTCAGTCTGCCAAGGAGACACAGTGGTTCCACGTTCTGAGAACCCCTAATTGAGAGCGAACTGCTGGCCTGGAAATGAGCATCGACTGAGGAATAAATTATGTATGGCCGCTGTTAAATATTTTATCCATCCTTTTTTTTTTTTTTTTTTTTTTTTTTTTTTTTTGCGACTGAGTCTCTCTCTGTTGCCCAGGCTGGAGTGCAGTGGAGCGATCTCAGCTCACTGCAACCTCTGCCTCCCAGGTTCTAGCGATTCTCCTGCCTCAGCCTCTCGAGTCGCTGGGATTAGAGGCATGCACCACCACACACGACTAATTTTATCTATCCTTAACCATTATTTGTCTTCACAAAGCAAAAAGAGGAAAGAAAAAGAAAATACCCACATCATAAGCATTATCAACTTTGTCATCTCTCCTCCACTGCAAAACAGCCACACAAACTCTCCTGAAGAGGACAAACTTTAACCAGGTTTGAAATACAAGACCAATGTGGCATTACTACTGAGGAATGTCAAGGTGGCATTGCCTCGTCCGTCAGGTTTGTCATCCTTCAAAATCATGAACGTTTTGCTCTACGGAACATGCTGGTCTAAAAACCACATGGCCAGGCCCGGTGGCTCAAGCCTGTAATCCTAGCATTTTGGGAGTCTTGAGCCCAGGAGTTCAAGACCAGCATAGGCAACATGGTGAGACCTTGTCTCTACAAAAAATTTAAAAATTAGCCAGGCGGCCGGGCACAGTGACTCATACCTGTAATCCCGGCACTTTCAGAGGCCAAGGCTGGTGGATCACCTGAGGTCAGGAGTTCAAAACCAGCCTGACCAACATGGCGAAATCCCGTCTCTACTAAAAATACAAAAATTAGTCGAGCATGATGGCATGCGCCTGTAATCCCAGTTACTCGGGAGGTTGAGACAGAGAATCGCTTGAACTCAAGAGGTGGAGGTTGCAGTGATTCGAGATCGTGCCACTGCATTCCAGCCTAGGCAACAGAGTAAGACTCCATCTCAAAAAAAAAAAAAAAAAAATTAGCCAGGCGTGGTGGCACATGCCTGTGGCACACAGCTACTCAGTAGGCTGAGGAGGAAAGATTGCTTGAGCCCAGGCCGTTGAGGCTGCAATGAGCCGTGTTATTTGTGCTGCACCCAGCTTGGGTGACAAAGCAAGACTGTTTCAAAAACTAAAAATAGGCCAGACATGGTGGCTCACGCCTCTAATCCCAGCACTTTGGGAGGCTGAGGTGGGTGGATTACTTGAGCACAAGAGTTTGAGACCAGCCTGGCCAACATGGTGAAACCCCATGTCTACTAAAAATACAAAAATTAGCTGGGTATGGTGGCAGGTGACTGTAATCCCAGTTACTCAGGAGACTGAGGCGCAAGAATGACTTGAGCCCAGGAGGTGGACACTACAGTGAGCCAAGGTCGCGCCAGTGCACTCCAGCCTGGGCGACAGAGTGAGACTATCTAAAAAAAATCAAATTAAATAAAAATAAAAATAAACTGTGTGGTGTATGGATTCTTGGTGATGCCCAGGCAGAGGGAGCTTGTATCCCCCTGGTATCCACACAGCGAGTGGTGAAGGACAGCTGGGATAGCTGAGGCCTGGTCAAGGGCTGATGTTGCCCATTCAGCCTCTCCCATTTGGCCAGCTTCCCAGCCACTCTGCCTGCTCTCCTGGCGCGTCTCCCTTTACCGTTTATTTTCTCCCTCTCTGCTGGCCCTGTCTGCTCAGCTGTTGGAAACACATGCCAGCCCCACTGGGCATGGGCCCTGTGAACATGAGCCAAGGCACCCTGGGGGTGGAGGAAGGACACTGAGGCCAGCTCACCAGAAGAACCCTGATGTGTTCCAATTTAATTGCAGAGGTTTATAAACCTCTCACCCTCCAAAGGGGACTGAAAAATTATTACAGTTTGTCAGTTTCTAGTGGGATTTGTGTGTAATCACTTTTCCCATATTGTCTGGCATTGTGTATATGTGTGTGCTCTAGAAGTTTAATTTCACATCTAGGTAGATCAGATTTGTGTGTGTGTGTGTAATTGCATATGTCCACTTTAAAATGAACTAGTCAAAAGTCATGTGGAGGCCAGGCACAGTGATTCATGCCTGTAAACCCAGCACTTTTGGGAGGCCGAGCCAGGCAGATTGCTTGAGCCCAGGAGTTTGAGACCAGCCTGGGCAACATAGTGAAACTTCATCTTTACACAAAATACAAAAATTAGCCAGGCGTGGTGACACACACCTGTAGTCCCAGCTACTCAGGAGGCTAAGGTGTGAGGCCACTTGGACTCAGGAGTTTGAGGTTGCAGTGAGCCATAATCACACCACTGCACCCCAGCCTGGGCGACAGAGCAAGACTCTATCTCAAAAAAAAAAAAAAAAAAAAAAAAAAAAAAAAAAGTGGGGTGAGGGGAAGAAAAGAAAAAAAGAAAATTAGCTGGGTGTGATGGTTCGTGCCTGTAGTCCCAGCTCCTTGGGAAGCTGAGGTGGGAGGATTGCCAGAATCCTTGAGTTCGAGGTTGCAGGGAGCCATAATCGCACCACTGCACTCCAGCGTGTGTGCAAGAGAGCAAGATCTTGTCCCTTAAAAAAAAAAGAAAAAGTGTGTGGGTGTGTATTTTGAAAGTCAAGGAGCTTTTTCCACATTTTCTTGTTTTACCAGATAAGGAGTCAAACAATCGAAATCAACATTCTTTGTAAGCTACCCTACGTGGATTGTTGCTCCTGAGAATGACTGATTTGAGATTCTTGGTGATTCTAGGGTCCGTCACTGGTCCACCGGAGAAGCAACACCGTTCAGCGTTGCTGTACTCAGGCAGTCGTCATCACTGGCATTACTGGAAGGCCTATGTTCTAAGTCTCTCCTTGAATTCCTCCTTACCCGTGCACATATTTACCAAGTTAATGATTTAGTTTCTGAGTCACTAAGCATACACATTTTTGCCTGAGTCAATTTGGGTTCATACCTGAGACAGCAGCTGAAGGCCTCTGGGAATGCAGGAGAAAACCTGATATGCAACTTACCTACCATTTATTGAAGGGTATCACATGCTGGCAGAGAAGCAGCCTGGGAACAAAACTCTTTTTTTTTTTTTTTTTTTTTTTGAGACGGAGTCTCGCTCTGTCGCCCAGGCTGGAGTGCAGTGGCCGGATCTCAGCTCACTGCAAGCTCCGCCTCCCGGGTTCGGGCCATTCTCCTGTCTCAGCCTCCTGAGTAGCTGGGACTACAGGCGCCCGCCACCTCGCCCGGCTAGTTTTTTGTATTTTTTAGTAGAGACGGGGTTTCACCGTGTTAGCCAGGATGGTCTCGATCTCCTGACCTAGTGATCCGCCCGTCTCGGCCTCCCAAAGTGCTGGGATTACAGGCTTGAGCCACCGCGCCCGGCCAACAAAACTCTTATGTTCTATAAGAACAGTGCTGGGTTTGAGTGTAACCTGCTCCAGGTCTTAGAAACAATGGTATGAATGCTGTTTCCTTGTAGTTGCAAGCATTGCTAAGAGACTGAGTGAAAGAGGAGTGCTGTGCTGATGCAATCTGCGGGGTGGAACCATTTGTCAAATTCTAGCCTTTCTTGTCCTTTGTTCTGGTAGATAACCTATAGCACAAAAACTCTGCCTGAAATTTTCAGAGGCTCATTTTCTGCACACATAAAAGGATTTGTGTGAGGAGTTACTGACTTCGATCAAAACTGCAATTCTGATGAATCAGAGTTTACCAATTTAGGAAGTGGGATTCTCGATCAGGCGCGGTGGCTCGTGCCTGTAATCCCAGCACTTTGGGAGGCCGAGGCGGACCGATCACGAGGTCAAGAGATTGAGACCATCCTGGCCAACACGGTGAAACCCCGTCTCTACTAAAAATATAAAAATTAGCTGGGTGTGGTGGCACGTGCCTGTAGTCCCAGCTACTCGGGAGGCTGAGGCAGGAGAAGTGCTTGAACCCAGGAGGCAGAGGTTGCGGTGAGCCAAGATTGTGCCACTGCCCTCCAGCCAAGGCAGCAGAACGAGACTCCGTCTCCAAAAAACAAAAAGGACATTTCATATGAAAATATGGATTTCTGCCATCTTCTGAAAAGTTAGATGAGCAGGGCCGGGCATGGTGGCTCACGCCTGTAATCCCAGCACTTTGGTAGGCCAAGGCAGGTGGATCACCTGAGGTCAGGAGTTCAAGACCAGCCTGGCCAACATGGTGAAACCCCATCTCTACTAAAAATACAAAAAATTAGCCGGGCATGGTTGCAGATGCCTGTAATCCCAGCTACTCAGGAGGCTGAGGCAGGAGAATCGCTTGAAGCTGGGAGGCAGAGGTTGCAGTGAGCCGAGATTGTGCCATTGCACTCCAGCCTGGGCAACGAGAGCGAAACTCAGTCTCAAAAAAATAAAAAAAAGAAAAGAAAAAAAGTTATAAGAGCTGACAACACTGGGCCCACACATACCAAAATGACAACCTGACAGCCATCGAATGTGGTGGCCCCTGCCTCGTTGGGGACAGGCATCTCCTACTTACCAGCCCCACCTGCCCTGCCCACTCTGGCCCTTTGGGCATTTGAATTTTCAACTTCCTATCTGAGACCCCTGGTCCTATGATTTCTATACTTTGAAAGTAATAGAATTTGAAAATTTGAAACTGCCATTTCAGGTTGAAGTTTATATTGCATTTATATATTCTTTATATATTCAATTTGTGTCAGATTTATTTCATATATATATATATTTATATATATATTTTCTCTTCTTTTCTGTTTTTTAGAGATAAGTCTTGCTCTGGCCCAGGCTGGAGTGCAGTGGCATGATCATAGCTCACTGCAGCCTCAAACTCCTAGGCTCAAGCAATCCTCCTGCCTCAGTCAGCCTCCTGAGTAGCTGGGACTACAGGTGTGCACCACCATGCCTGGCTAATTTTAATTTTTTTTTGGAGAGGTGAGGTCTTGCTATGTTGTTCAAACTCCTGAGCTCAAGTGATCTGCCTACCTCAGCAGATGTATTTAAAATAGAATCAAAATAAGCAATAACACTTGAAAACAGAAGTCCTAGTATAGTCACTATTAGGAGTTTTAAGTTTTTCCTTTAAATGTGGAACACTGCCACTGGTCTCTATATTTAATTTCCACCCTTACCACTTTACTTTGATAGAACACTGCTCTCTGTCCCCAGTTTACCTCGTGCAGGACACTTTATAAAAAAATGTATCCCCAAATACTCTTTAAATCTACAATGCAGTGGGAGCATTGCTTGAGGCCAGGAGTTCGAGACTAGCCCAGGCAACATAGTGAGACCCTGTCTCTCCAAAAAATATTAGCTGAGTGTGGTGGCATGCACCCATAGTCCCAGCTACTCGGAAGGCTGAGGTGGGAGGATTGCTTGAGCCCAGGAGTTTGAGGCTGCAGTGAGTTATGATCGCACCACTGTACTTCAGCCCAGTGACAGAGCAAAAGAAAAAAAGAAAAAAAGAAAAAAAGCTGCAAGTGATACCCACTGTGTTCCCTCCCCTGTAGTTCTTCCTCTTTCTTGTGGTAACAGAACCCTGATCCCTAATTTTTTTTTTTTTTTTTTTTTTTTGAGATGGAGTTTTGCTCTTGTTGCCCAGGCTGCAGTGCAATGGTACAGTCTTGGCTCACTGCAACCTCTGCCTCCCAGGTTCAAATGATTCTCCTCCCTCAGCCTCCCAAGTAGTTGGGATTACAGGTGTCTGCCACCACACCCGACTAATTTTTGTATTTTTAGTAGAGACAGGATTTCACCATGTTGGCCAGGATGGTCTCAAACTCCTGATCCCCGGTGATCCACCTGCCTCGGCCTCCCAAAGTGCTGGGATTACAAGCGTGAGCCACCATGCCTGGCTGATCCCTGATTTTTCTTTAGGGGACCATCCCTCCCTCAATAGGTCCAGAATTGGGCCCATGACTCAGGCTAGGACAATTAGGAGTTACAGGGATTGGGTTAGGGATGGGCACATGACTGAGACAGGGCCAGTGAGGGTGGTCTCTGGGCTTTGGCTGCCATCCTGGGGAAGACAGGCTCCCTGTCAGGTGGTTGGTAATGTGACAGAAAGTTGCCAGGGTTGCTGGAGGCCATCTTTGCCACCATAAGAAGGCACTTGGCCTAAGGGAAAAAAGGTAACGGGGAAAAACAAAAGCAAGAAATGGAGAGGGATTCCAGTTTGTGCTGTAAAATAATACAGTAGCCACTGTCTACATGTGGCTGTTAACATTTAAATTAATTAAAATGACATGTAATTTGAAATCCAGTTTTTCAGTTGCACTAGCTACACCTCAAGTATGCAGTAGCCACATGGGGGCTAGTAACTCCCCTCTGGACAGAGCAGAAAGTTCTATCAGATAGCACTGTGTCTGATCTGTGCTGAAATCTTAGCCCTGATTTTTCAGTTACACGAGCTAATCCATTCCTTTGTATCTAAGTTGGAAGTCAATTGGAGTTAGGTGTATTCACAACCCAAAGAATCCCAAGGCAACAGCCTCCCACTCTGAACACTCTGACTACTGACCAGCCCCATTAGTCACAGATTTAGGTATCATTTGGGTGCTTTCCTTTTATTCAGACCAATGCCACAGAAAGTCATTACTGAGTTCAGAAATGTAGCTAAGCAAACAACATTCGAGAATACTGGTGCCAGGTCACCATTTTCTATTGTTTCTTCAATAGGAATGCAATCAAAGATGCGGAACATGTGGATATAGAAAACACATGTCTTTCATCTGGATCCATTCAGGTTTTCTTTTCCTTTCTCTCTCTCTCTCTTTTTTTTTTTTTGAGACAGAGTCTAGCTCTGTCATCCAGGCTGGAGTGCAGTGGCACAATCTCGGCTCACTGCAACCTCCACATCCTGAATTCAAGCAATTCTCTTGCCTCAGCCTCCTGAGTAGCTGGGATTACAGACGGCTGCCACCACACCCAGCTAATTTTTGTATTTTAAGTAGAGACAGGATTTCACCATGTTGGCCGGGCTGGTCTGGAACTCCTGACCTCAAGTGATCTGCCCCCCTCAGCCTCTCAAAGTGCTAGGATTACAGGTATGAGTCACTGCACCTGGCCCCATTCATGTTTTTAATCAGGACAAGAATAATTATAACATCTTATTTATTTTTTGAGATAGGTCTTGCTCTGTCACCCAGGCTAGAGTGCCCTGGCACTCATAGTTCACAGCTCACTGTCGCCTTGACTTCCTGGGCCCAAGCGATCCTCCCACCTCAGCCTCCTCAGTTAGCTGGGACCACAGGTGCATGCCACCATGCCCAGCTAGTTTTTGTATTTTCTGTAGAGACAGGGTCTCCCTATGTTGCCCAGGCTGCTCTCAAACTCCTAGGCTCAGGTGATCCCTCCATCTCAGCCTCCCAAGTGCTGGGGTTACAGGCATAAGCCACCACCTCTGGCAATATATTTTATTTTATTTTTGCCAAATCACTTCTCACCTGATAAACCAATATTGAATCAAACTGATATGATGTACCTGTTGACATGGTGAAATGAAGATATAACATCACCTATGTAATATTCCTGATAAAAATGCAAACTTGAATCTGTTTTTTTTTTTTTTTTTTTTGAGACAGAGTCTCGCTCTGTCATCCAGGATGGAGTGCAGTGGTGCCATCCTGGCTCACTGCAACCTCTGCCTCTTGGGTTCAAGGGATTCTCCTGCCCCAGCCTCCCAAGTAGCTGGGATTACAGATGTCTGCCACCACATCCAACTACATTTTTTGTATTTTTAGTAGAGACGGGGTTTCACCATGTTGGGCAGGGTTTTGAACTCCCGACCTCAAGTGATCCACCCACCTTGGCCTCCCAAAGTGCTGGGATTACAGGCGTGAGCCACCGCGCCCAGCCACTTGAATCTAATTATGAGGAAACAGACAAACCCCAATGAGGGACAGTCTATGAAACAGTTTGTCTTTACTGTTCAGAAATGTCAATATTATGAAAGGCAAAGAAAAGCTGAAGAACTGCTCCAGATTAAAGGGACCAAAAGAGATGAGATAACTCAATGTGATGCCTTATTCTGGGTTGGATCCTGGATAAAAGAAAAAAATTTCTGTAAAGGATATCATTGGGTCAGTTGATGAGATTCTAGTATTGCTTATATATTAGATAATATTGTAGCAATGTTAAATTTTTTGAATTTGATAATTGGGGTTGTATAAGAAAAAATATAAAAAATGTAAGAGAATGTCCTTGTTTTTAGAAAATATATGCCTAAGTCTAAAGGGGATAAAAGGGGAGAATCTCTTTAACTAATTCTGAAGCGGTTCAGGAAAAAATACACAGATAGCAAATGTGGATATAACCTGGACAAAGGTTATGCTTTTCATGCAGCTCTTTTCTACATTGGAAATTATTTCAAAACAAACAAACAAAAAAGCTAGCAAGCAGATAATACAGTACCTTTATTCTCCTTTAGGGAAAAATATGCTAGTCTTTCCCATGGCAGATATCTCAAGTGAAAAGTAAAGTGCTTCACAGTGTTTTTCAAACAGTGCATCCTGACATTGTTTTTGGAATGTTCCAATACACATCCTACACAAGTGAAATAGAAAATCAGAGCATTTTTCATTATTATATGAAAACATAGATGTGCGTGTCCTGGATTATAGTGTTCAATGCATTTCTCACTGTGTATTGCAGTTTTTTAAGAACAATTTTGAGAGCCCCTATAATAGGGTGACCCATATTGCAATCTACCAAGACAGATCCGGTCTGAGCCTGTTCTACTGGCATAGTTCATGGCAAACCCATTCATTCTCAAAAGTGTCCCAATTTGGATTATAAATTATAGTCACTCTTATTTTAAGCCACGATTCCTTTTTGTAACAGAATACGGTGTGGATAAATGTGCATGGTACTGCCAAAACACTTCAGCTTTTTCTGTACTTTTTTTTTATATGGAGAACGAATTTGCACATTATTAATACGATTGAAAATTATTTTTAAAAAGTTATCTTTACATACTCATACTGTATTATCTTGTTATCCATCCCTTGGGATTATAATGAACTAGATAATAAGGGTATTAAATTTTCTTTATTTTCTATTACACAGAGAATACTACTTTTAGAGTGAACTTCATTCCCAAAAGAGAGCTTTTATAAATGGAAAAACACCTAAATATAGCTTGTAAATAAAATACAAACTCCATTGAATTTTAATATTAACTTATAAAATACAATTGTGCTGTAAAGCAACTGGATAAACACATTAGCTTTTAAAATATTATCTAAGTCTTGTTTTTAGGGGAGAATTTGGTAGATTACTACATATTAAGGATCTTTTAACCGATTAATTTCCTTTATATTTACCTTCTAATGCCCAGACATCTACCCAATGACAATCATTTGACTGCACATATACTTCCTTTGGGCAATGAAGACTTATTTTGGTTTCCAAAATATCTTTTCTGACAGTACTTAAGTAGCATGTTATGTGATCATAGCTAGGAGGCACTGGGTTTTGCTTTACCCTACAGATAACAGCCACCATCACCACGATACATCATCACAAGATAAAAACAAAGGCTTTCCAAGTTTAAAAGCAAAACACTCCCAAAATTGTGCTTAGAAGAACTCAGCTGCCAAGTCGCTGGTGTACATACTTCCAAGTTAAATCCTGCATCAAACTAAAAGAAGGGAAACACAATCAAAAGTGGTTCTATCAGTTGCTGTTAAACACTTGAGCACCTAAAGGCAGGACAGAGAGGTTTGGTTTTTGATAAATTTTTGTAACTTTAGTTTTCCCTCAAAATCAAATTTGTCAGGCTCTTATTCAGCACTGGAAACTAGGATGCAAATTGCATTGGGGTCATTTTTTGGGAATGAAAGGGATGTTTTAATTCTGCATCGTTTCACGGACCTAAAACCCAGAGATGAATATCGGGTACCAAATGCAACCCAACCAAAGGTGTGAAGAGTTCTATGTGCATGATGTTCCCTTTATACTCAGGGGATTTCCAGTGTTTTTAACTTGGAGGGAAGGAATTAGGATTGTCCTATTGTCCTCTAAACTTGTTGGCAGAAGAGTTAGTGCAATGATCAACTAAGCCAGTGGCAGGGTGGCTAATTTGGGATTAGAAATGGCTCAGGAAGGGTTGTTGTTTTCCTCAGACCTTTTTTTTTTTTTTTTTTGAGACGGAGTCTCACCCTGTTGCCCTGGCTGGAGTGCAGTGACGTGATCTCAGCTCACCAAAACCCTCGCCTCCCGGGTTCAAGCGATTCTCCTGCCTCAGCCTCCCAGGTAGCTGGGATTACAGGCGTGTGCCACCACGCCCAGCTAATTTTTTTTTTAATTTTTAGTAGAGACAGTGTTTCACTATGTTGGCCAGGCTGGTCTCGAACTCCTGACCTTGTGATCTGCCTGCCTCAGATTCCCGAAGTGCTGGGATTACAAGCACGAGCCACCGTGCCTGGCCTTGTTCTCAGACCTTTTAAGTTTTTCAGTATAAAATGAATTCAATCCACATAGGCCATACTATATAGATAGTATTAATAAGTGAATTTGAATTTCAGAAGATAAGCTGTCACATTACAAACTAGTTTCAAATAGTCTTAAAGAAAATTTTGGGTCAATAGCTTGCATAACCTTTCACACTATCAGAATTAACTACATTTTACAAGTTACCTTCCAACCCATAGCCATATGGTCATACACAGTTGCAATAAGTGCACATACAATTTGGGGTTCATCTTTTACCAATTAAAAGTTAAGGAAGCAAGGATCTTGTTAAAATTCAGGGGTTTTTGGGAGGCCGAGACGGGCGGATCACGAGGTCAGGAGATCCAGACCATCCTGGCTAACACGGTGAAACCCCGTCTCTACTAAAAAATACAAAAAACTAGCTGGGCGAGGTGGCGGGCGCCTGTAGTCCCAGCTAGTCGGGAGGCTGAGGCAGGAGAATGGCGTGAACCTGGGAGGCGGAGCTTGCAGTGAGCTGAGATCCAGCCACTGCACTCCAGCCTGGGCGACAGAGCGAGACTCCGTCTCAAAAAAAAAAAAAAAAAAAAAAAAAAAAAATTCAGGGGTTTTTCTCCCTACCTATTTTATATAATGATATAATGGGCACCTGGTATGTGTGGGCAGCTTTTCATATAACTTCAAACAAGAAAGTAGCCTTTATACAAGTCTATCTTTATTTGTAAAAAATAACATACAACTAAAGCTAATTTGATTTTTAAAATCAAAGTTCATTTAGTGATAATGTACACTTTATAAAATTGTAGTAAAATACTGACATTTGATAGTTATAAACAAAGTATCATTCATGTAAAAATCATGTTATAGCATGTAAAATTTAATTAGAAAATTCATAGCTCACAAAAGTACATATATTTTGTTGATAGCTCGAGAACATTATCATAAATTTACTTAAGATACAGAACAAAATTCACAGTGAGGCTTGACATTTAGTACTATAAAATTTTATGCTGGATCCACTGATACTTTTGTTAATAAGGTGCACTTGAAATAATTGAGACAACCAATGAGCTGATATTTTATCGTATAACCAGGATCTATTGGTTTTACAGTATGTCTAGTAATCAATTATTTCACCAATAATTTAAGAGTCAGAGATCTAGTTGAAAATACTATTGACAGATACCCTTAACACGATAATTAAAATAAAAAGCACTAGCAGCTTTGATTTCCATTTCCATGAACGTGTACAAGATAAATCTGTATTTCAGTTAAAATTTGTACAAAAGTCAAGCCCTGAAGTAGTTTTTCCCCCAAAAGTTCTGATGTTAAAACTTTAAAAAAAAAAAAGAGAGAGGTAGTGTGTAAAAATATTTTTACTTAAAATGTTGAACCCCTGCACCACTTATATTATAAATGAAAGTTAACCTTCTACATACTAACATTATTTTGCCATTCAAGAGTCAAATTTATAAGACTCACAGAATGTTAAAGCCGGAATGCCATTAAAAATAGTATATAAATGGAAGAACTTCGGTGATCTCAACAAAAAGTACATCGTATTACATAGTGTTGTGTAGTCAGTTAATAGTTTACTGATAATATGCTTAGTGGTAATGTGAACAAAATACATTGAAGTATTCTGAGTCAAGCGATATTCATGTAATCAAGACTTCTTCATATATTTTACCATATAGAGAAAACATCCTTCAAAACGGAGTCATTTGAATCTTCATTATTTTAATAGCACACAATTGTTAAAAAGATATTCATACTAGCCCTACCATAAAGTTAATTAATAAATAACTCTCCATAAGCCATAGGGAACTTATGTACTTCATAATATTTTTAGTTTCTATATACAAGCATACCATTGTGCTTGTGCACATTGTACAATAAAATCAGGCAAGGAATTAAAGTTAGCAGCCTTACTCTTAGCTTGTTCTAAGTGGATGCACTGGAAAGTAATAAATAGCCTCATAAAATTAACAGTGATAAACTACCTGTCACAGGTGAATACTATGTAGTTTTCATAAACTGTAGGCAGTGTTTCTAGAAATCCCATGAAGGAAAACCCAATTTTTTTTTTTTTTTTTTTGGTATAAAAAGTGCACAAGTTTGTCCTATGTGTTAAAACCTCTTAATTTGGATGCATTTTTTATCCAAAATGATGCATACTTGAATGCATTAAAAGCACACCAACAAAAATACACACACAAACAACAAAATGAATGATTTCAAATGAGACTGGGAATGGGAACAAGAACAGGTTAAAGGAGAGACTTCCATGTTTCCAAAGTCAAGAGAACTGCCTTTTAAAACATAAATTATAGCCATACACAATTAATTTGCAAATATGAAAGCTATAGGAAGGACAAACACCAACTTGAACAACTGTTGCAGAGTTTCATAACTCAAGAAAAGACAGCTTCCTGGCCGGGCACGGTGGCTCATGCCTGCAATCCAGCACTTTGGGCAGCCGAGATGGGCAGATCATTTGAGGTCAGGAATTCGAGATCCGCCTGACTAACGTGGTGAAACCCCGTCTCTACTAAAAATACAAAAAAATAAGCCGGACGTGTTGGCACACACCTGTAATCTCAGTTACTCAGGAGGCTGAGGCAGAAGAACTGCTTGAATCTGGGAGCTGAGATTGCACCACTGCACTCCAGCCTGGGCGACAGAGACAAAAAAAAAAAAAAAAAAAAAAAAAAAAAAGAGAGCTTCCTGAGCTTTATAACATGGGAAGCAACTCCTAAAAACAGCCACGTGGTTTGATTCTTAGAAACTGGAAATGCACTTGAGAACATCATTTGTTACAATTTATTAGAGAGGAACATTAAAAAAACAAAAATCAAAATAGGCTGGGCATGGTGGCTGTAATCCTAGCACTTTGGGAAGCCGAGGCAGGACTGCTTGAGCCCAGGAGTTCAAGACCAGCTTGGGCAACATGGCAAAACTCTGTCTCTACAAAAAATACAAAAAGTAGCCAGGTGTCATGGTACGTGCCTGTGGTCCCAGCTACTCAGGAGGCTGAAGTGGGAGGATTGCTTGAGCCCAGGAGGTTGAGGCTGCAGTGAGCTGTGATCATGCCACTGCACTCCAGCTTGGGCAACAGAGTGAGATCCAGTCACTAAAAAAATAAAAAATAAAAAATAAAATAAAATATTGGGAACATAAGACCTTTAAGAGCTGAGGTCCCCACTGTACCAAAAGAGAGAATCAGACTTCACATTAGAATTTTAAAAATACAGTTAAAGGAAAAATTAACTGGGCTCTGCACAGCAGGTTAAATATGCAACCACTTCCAACAGAAATGATCTAGTCTTCTCGCATAGTTCCAAGAATGTGCTTTAACATCTGATTCTCCACAGACAAAAAAGTAAAAGCACGTAACTTCATCAGCAAAGGCCCCTTTGTTTTGGACTTAAATTCACCTCTGATCCACCAAAGTTTATATTAACAATTACCAGACTACTACTTTAATAATATTGTAAGCTTGCAACGTTACTCGTCTCATGCCTATTCCACGTCACTGGTCAGAGGTATATATGCTTTTAAACTAGCCAAATGTACAAGTTCTCATGGCATCCTCACTCTGAAAACATTCAAACAATGGTTTCATAATGTTATGATTGTTCCATCTTCTTCTAAGAGTTTTTGATCTGGAGCATGTGTTTCAAATTCCGTGTTTGAGCCACTTGCTATGGGTGCTAAGCTCACTTCATTAGAGGGAATAAAGCCATTCTGTCCAGACTCAAAGCTTAGCTCTATCTGTGTTAATGACTCCAGGCTCTCGGTATTAGGAACAGCTTTTGGAATCTGCTGTGGCACTCCATTGTCTTCAATGATAATGTCATCTTCATCGCTGTCTTCATCCTCTGGCTCACAGCTTGGTTCAATGTGCTGTGGGGAGCCAAGAAGGCTGTTATCGGTAGACTGGCCAGAACTGCCAGAAGTCCGACTGTTCCTCACAACATTATTCCTCTGGTTTGCCGGTCTCACTGTTATGATGAGGTTACGGCTATTTGCAATCATCATGTCTGTTACTTGATCAAGGCTCTTCCCTGAAACTTCTATGCCATTAACTTCTAAAACTTCATCATTAACAGCTAATAGTCCTGTACTTTGAGCCAGACCTCCTGGGACAAGCCTGGATATAAAGATCCCTGGAACCTTTTCCAAGCCATGTGGTGTTACCCTGACACTGGAGCCATCCCGGATGTAGAATCCTAGGGGTTTCTCAGTGCCATATTTGTAAAGACGTACCCTACGATGTGTTTCTGGAAGAATATCCACGTCTATAATAGAAGACACAGGTCTAAAGTCTTGGGGCATACTAATGACTATATGTGGCTTTTTTCTATGGTTGTCAGGACGCAATACGTTGGTTAAAACATTCTTCTTCTTTATTAGCGTGTCTGTACCAAAGGCACTGTAGTCTGCTTCTTCTGTTTAAAAATAAAACAAAATAATTATAGAAATGCTGTAAAAATATCTATTCACTTGCGGCAGAATCTGTACAGAAAGGATAACTCAAAATATATTTGGTATATAAACAAACTAGCTAATAAGCTTATTTGCTAATCAGATCATAATCTAGTACAGTAGTAAAATGCCATACCAGAAAAAACCACTAGGTGGCCATCTCAAATACACATCACAAAATAAACCAATGTTGAAGTTAAATTTGATAGAGCTCAATCACTATTAAACATTAAATATGGCAAATGAAATTATGATAGATCTTACGTATTCTTTTTTTTTTTTCTTTGAGATGGTCTCACTCTGTCGCCCAGGCTGAGTGCAGTGGCGTGACCTTGGCTCACAGCAACCTCTGCCTCCTGGGTTCAAGCAATTCTCCTGCCTCACCCTCCCGAGTAGCTGGAACTACAGGTGTGTGCTACCAGGCCTGGCTAATTTTTTTTGTATTTTTAGTACAGACAGGGTTTCACCGTGTTAGCCAGGATGGTCTCGATTTCCTGACCTCGTGATCCGCCCACCTCGGCCTCCCGAAGTGCTGGAATTACAGGCGTGAGCCACCGCACCTAGCCAGATCTTACATATTCTTAAACATCATTAAATATATATGTATTTTTCCTTTTTTTAAAATAGGGTCTTGCTGTGTTGCCCAGGCTGGTTTTGAACTCCTGGCCTCAGGAGATCCTCTCGCCTCGGCCTCTCAATGTGCTAGGAGTACAGGTGAGAGCTACTGTGTCTGGCCTTAAAACATGATTTTAAACCAGCTTTTTTTTTTTTTTTTTTTTTTTTTTTTTTTTGAGACGGAGTCTTGCTCTGTCGCCCAGGCTGGAGTGCAGTGGCCGGATCTCAGCTCACTGCAAGCTCCGCTTCCCAGGTTCACGCCATTCTCCTGCCTCAGCCTCCTGAGTAGCTGGGACTACAGGTGCCTGCCACCTCGCCCAGCTAGTTTTTTGTATTTTTTAGTAGAGACGGGGTTTCACCGTGTTAGCCAGGATGGTCTCGATCTCCTGACCTCGTGATCCGCCCATCTTGGCCTCCCAAAGTGCTGGGATTACAGGCTTGCGCCACTGCGCCTGGCCAAACCAGCTTCTTAAAATACATTTTTCCTTCATTTGTTTAAAAAACTTGTAATGTGGTTGGGCGCGGTGCCTCACGCCTACAATCCCAGTACTTCTCTGGGAGGCCATGGTGGGTGGATCACTTGAGCCCAGCCTGGGCAACAGCGTGAGGCCCTGTCTTTACAAAAAGTAAAAAAAATTAGCCAGGTGTGGTAGTGTCTGCCTGTAGTCCCGGCTTCTTGGGAGACTGAGATGGGAGGATGGCTTCACTCCAGGATTCAGGTCTACAGTGCACTATGATCACCGCACTCCAGCCTGGGTGACAAAACAAAAACACGCCTGCAATTTACATGTTTATCATATGCAACTCAAAGACTTGAAATGGGATATCTGATTCTCAAAGTAAATCAAGAGAGTAAAATCATAAACCAGTATCAGAGGCTGAGTGGGCAGATAATGTAATTGATGCTGGTGCATATCAAACACACACTTAGGAATTTTGGTCTTTTGCTGATAAACACTCTCCCTCAGTTTTCTGGGGGAGTTCTTTTTTGTTGCTATTGTTTGAGACAGAGTCTCGCTCTGTCATTCTGGCTGGAGTACAGAGGCATGATCTCAGCTCACTGTAACCTCCGCCTCCCAGGTTCAAGCGATTCTCCTGCCTTAGCCTCCCAAGTGGCTGGGATTACAGGCATGTGCCACCATGCCCAGCTAATTTTTGTATTTTCAGTAGAGATGGGGTTTCACCATGTTGGCCAGGTTGGTCTTGATTGAACTCCTGACCTCAGGTGATCCACCTGCCTCAGCTTCCCAAAGTGCTGGGATTACAGGCGTGAGCCACTTGCCCAGCAGGAATTCTTGATCTCTCATGTTCATTTTGAAAGAAGCAAAGGTAGAGTTTTAACTTTTTTCTTTACTGTGTGAAAAACTATGCATAAAGTGCAATGATATTTTGTCCTCAGTGGTGGTGACACAGACAATAGGAAGTAGTAGGACTCTGGCAAACTGGAGAGCTCCTGCCTCATTTAGATGGCATAGCTGCTTCTCAGTTCCTGGCAGATTTTCTTCATGCCAGAAAGTCTTGCTTTTAGGCAAAATCTTCCCATCTTTAAATACTGCCACCTAATTAAACAATAAACTAAAAGGGAAAACACAACACCTAACACCAGATATGGTTAAATTTATATGGCTGAAGGAAGATAGTCTATCAACAAAACATTTCATCAGAGAATGAGAGGTAAAAGGGAAAATGAAACTAACAGCAGAAACAAAAGTTAAAATAGTATTTTCAAAAATAACTACAACGAGGATAAACTAAAAAGTGAAATTTACATGAATTAAAAAAAAAAAAAAAACTTCAATAATGCCTCTCCTTGGTTTTCTAGGGGCTAGGCAAAAAGAAAAAAAGAAAGAAAAGAAAACAAACAAACAAACAAAAAATAAATGGCTTCCCTCCTCCACAAAAGAAATAGTTGAAAATCCTAGTCTCAACTGCTGCCACAGAAAACACCAATCTCACCATCTTGCATTTGTATAGTGCTTCAATTCATATTCTCTTGCTTAATCCTGAACCCCCTCATTGCTAAACTATTATCATCTTCACTTTATAACCAAGAAATTAAGGGTACAACGTTAAGTTATAGAGAAAGAACTAGAGTCCAGGTTTTCTTACTAGACTAGTATCTTCCAAGTCACAATAATGAATGCCAAGTATCAATTATGTCAGAGCACAGGGAGCTTTAGTATTCTTTTCTGATGCTGTGTGAACACTTTTCAAAACCTGGTTTCAGATAAATATATAAGGTTAGGGGTACCCTATTTTTTTGGCATTTTTCCCCCTTGTGGACACTTGTCATCATTTATAAAGTATTTGCACTGGGCTCTTACAGAGACAGAAATGTATTTATAATATGGCTTTGGATATAAATTCATTGGTACAACAATCTTTTTGGCAAAAAAACCTATCAAGAATAGTCTTCTGGTAATGTGTTTTCTCAAAATCATACACATTTCTGTTTTAAAACAATCAATAAGGAAAGCCTACATAACATTTATAAGGGAAATTCCAGACCGTACAAACTGAGAACAATATTAAGTTGCCTACATACCTACTCATGGGAAACCTAACCAAAAAAACCCCAAATCTGCATAATTTGGCATCACATCCAGACTCCATTTGAATGCTCTCTGCTAAATTCTCAAAAGCAATATGCCCCAGTACAAAGCCACCTTTGTTCTCCCATCTAGCTAATCAGTTTCCAGGCACTGGGAAAGAAAATATTTTGGCAGAAAGCCAGGGTTCAGGATGTTAAAGTGTAAAGGTGAATGTCCACAAGGAATTGGAGTTGACTTTCTACCTGAATACTATCAGAGCATTAAACTCAGAATGAGATGAAAAGTTTGAAAACTTGAGCATAGCCATTGTCCATTTGTATAATTTCACTTATGCAACAGTACATGATATAGGCTGATACAGCAGCACCACATTTATCCCAAGCCTTTTCTTCAGTCAATGATCTCGGCTAACTGAACAGACAAGGATCCACCTAGAAGGCCTCTAAATAGTCAAGCTGGACGTCTTACTTTCTTACACACAAATAGTGGCTGTTCTTCACTCACCCTGCAGGGCCTCCCTCTGAACCTCTTACTCTTTAAACATTAATTCTGAAAAGCCTAGTAATCTCATTCCTTTGCTCATAGAGGGTCATAAACCACACATTCAGAGCAAAGGGTAAGGATCCACTTGTGGGTGGCAGGCAGATATAAGACATAAAAGCTTTACAGTGAGTAAAAAGCAAATCTAGAAGAAAAAAACTTCTACATAAGCTCCATCAGCATCCCCATACAGTAACAAAACAGCAACCGTTATAGTACAGTCATCAACAAAGTTCAAGATTATGCCCCATTTGAAGTTCAGAGGAAGAAATCAAATAATGAAATAATTTTTTAAAATGTTCTAATCCAAGGGTTGACAACCGTTTTCTGCCAAGAGTCAGACAGTAAATGTCTAGGTATTACAGGCCATATAATCCCTCTTGTAAAAGCAACCACAGACAATCCATAAAAGAATATGTGGCCAGGCATGATGGCTCATCCCTGTAATCCCAGCACTTTGGGAGGCCGAGGTGAGAGGGCTGCTTGAGCTTAGCAGTTCAAGACCAGCCTGGGTAACATAGCAGGACCCTGTCTCTACAAAAAAAAATTTAAAAATTAGCCGAGTCGAGCGCGATGGCTCACGCCTGTAATCCCAGCACTTTGGGAGGCCAAGGCGGGTGGATCACGAGGTCAGGAGATCGAGACCATCCAGGCTAATACGGTGAAACCCCGTCTCTACTAAAAATACAAAAAATTAGCTGGGCGTGGTGGCGGGCGCCTGTGGTCCCAGCTACTCGGGAGGCTGAGGCAGGAGAATGGCGTGAACCCAGGAGGCAGAGCTTGCAGTGAGCCAAGATCGTGCCACTGCACTCCAGCCTGGGTGAGAGCAAGACTCCAACTAAAAAAAAAAAAAAAATTAGCCGGGCATGGTGGTCTGTGCCTGTAGTTCAAGTTACTTGGGAGGCTGAAGTGGGAGGATCACTTGAGCCTGAGAGGTCGAAGTTGAAGTAAGCTAAGATGGCACCACTACACTCCAAAACAGGCAATAGTGAGACCCTGTTTCAAGAAAATTTTATATGCAAAAACAGCCAGCAGGCCTTAGTTTCCCAACTCTTGCTCTAATATAAAATGGTTAAATGAGATAGATCTGGTAACGTTTTTTGAGACGGAGTTTCGCTCTGGAGTGCAGTGACACGATCTCGGCTGTGTCACTGCATGATCTCGGCTGAGTGCAGTGACAATATCCAGAAGAGGGAGGGCCAGACAGACAAAGAAATCCAATACAGCTAGAACACAGGGTGAAAAGTGGGAGGGAGGGAGGGAGGGAGGAAGGGAAGGAGGGAGGAGTCAGGAGCTGAGTCAGAGGCAGCCAGGGGCCAAACAGACAAACAGGGCCTCCTAGGAAGTACCAAGGTTTACAGACTTTAGCCTAAGGGCAAAGGGAAGAAAACCAAGGATTTTAAGGGAAGACAGAGATGGTAAGCTCATTTGGTTTTTCTACAAAGCTCACCCTGGCTGCAAGTTGGAGAAGCATGTGAGGGGGAGGACAAGAAGCTACTGTAGCCAGCGCAGTGGCTCACACCTGTAATCCCAGCACTTTGGCAGGCCGAGGCTGGGGATCACCCAAGGTCGGGAGTTCGTGACCAGCCTGACCAACATGGAGAAACCCCATCTCTACTAAAAATACACAATTAGCCAGGCATGATGGCGCATGCCTGTAATCCCAGCCACTCAGGAGGATGAGGCAGGAGACTCACTTGAACCCAGGAGGTGGAGGTTGTGGTGAGCTGAGATCACGTCACTGCACTCTAGCCTGAGCAACAAGAGCGAGACTGCTTCTCAGAAAAAACAAACAAAACAAAAGCAGCAGTTACTTCAGTAAATTAGGATAGCACCTGGCCTGGAGCAGAGGACGTGGAAATGGGGAGACAAATCTGCAAAATAACTAGAACACAGTTTTAACAAGCTTGGTGACTGACTAAAAAATAGGTATGTGTCAAAGGTGACACCCAGGTTTCTGTTGTGAATAACTGGTGTCACATACTGAGATGTTACTCCACAATTTCTTTTCTTTTTTTCTTTTTTGAGACAGAGTGTCGCTCTGTCGCCCAGGCTGGAGTGCAGTGGCGCGATCTCAGCTCACTGCAAGCTCTGCCTCCCGGGTTCGCGCCATTCTCCTGCCTCAGCCTCCCAAGTAGCTGGGACTACGGGTGTCCACCACCACGCCCAGCTAATTTTTTGTATTTTTAGTGGAGACACCCTGTCCCAGGATGGTCTTGATGTCTTGACTTCATGATCCACCTGCCTCGGCCTCCCAAAGTGCTGGGATTACAGGCCATAATTTATTTTTTTCATTTCTGGGACGTATCTTTTGTTAAAACTACAATTTACAATTCACTACTAAAACGTATGTTCCTTAGACAATTTTAAACTAAACTCTGATTCGTAAAAATGTAACCTTAAAAAACATCTACAAAATAATGTCCAATGCACAAAGTCTAAAAGATGATTTAGATGCCCAGTTACCAGTATCTGGGCCACAAAATCGTGCCTGTGTGAGGGCATGCCCTACGTGAGACCAAGTTTAAAGCAAAGCCTTTCTAGTGTTTCCAACAAAACTAGAATAAATTGAAGAGTTAAACATATGTGTCTGGTGTCAATCAAAAATAGACTGTGTTATAGCAAGAAGTCTGGATGTAGAGATTCTGACTAGATCTGGAGAGGGGTCTGCTGTAGCACCTCAACAGATCCTCCACCTGGCTGATTATCAGGACTGGCTGGGAAGCTTTTAAAAATACACATTTCCCTGGCTGAATTCCAAACTGACAGGAATGACCTGAGTATTTTTAAAAGGCGCAAGCTTTAAACATTTTAAAAAAATTTTTGGTGCACAGCAATAACCTCAACAATGACAGCGGAAAAGTCTATTCTGTACCTTCTCTTCCCCGTCTCCTGAATCAATTAGGATAAACTCTAATACTCTTAACAGGGAATGGCGGATTGGGATCCTCCTCATGAAAATAACTTTTAAGATACCAGGTTTCTTGTGTTCTGTTTTTGCTCCCATGATAACTGCTCTAGGAATAGAGTATGGGATTTTTCTTCTAACAATAAATTGTTATAAAAATTTTTCAAGATATCCAACAACACTATCTTAAACTTCAGACTATAAAGTAGTTCACATATTGAATTGTAAGCTTTCACTTTAAAGGAATTTTAGTAGAGTATCAGATGTTAAAAGATCACATAGTTTTAAATTTTTAAATGGTTTTGCAATTTGCTTTTCAAAAATCACTTGGGGGCCAGGTGTGGTGGCTCATATGTGTAAACCCAGCACTATGGGAGGCTGAGGTGGATGGATCACCTGAGGTCAGGAGTTTGAGACCAACCTGGCTAACATGGTGAAACCCTGTCTCTACTAAAAATACAAAAATTAGCCAGGCATGGTGGCACACACTTGTAGTCCCAGCTACTTGGGAGGCTGCAGCAGGAGAATCGCTTGAGCCCGGGAGGTAGAGGCTGCAGTGAGTGGAAATCACACCACTGCACTCTAGCCTGAGTGACAGAGTTAAGATTCTGTCTCAAAATAAATAAATAAATAAATAAAATAAAATAATTGGGGCCAGGCACGGTGGTTCCCACCTGTAATCCCAGCACTTTGGGAGGCCAAGGTAGGTGGATCACTTGAGGTCAGGAGTTTGAGACCAGCCTAGCCAACATGGCAAAACTCTGCCTCTACTAAAAATACAAAAATTAGCTGGGCGTGGTGGCATGCACCTGTAGTCCCAGCTACTCGGGAAGCTGAGGCACAAGAACCCAGGAGGCGGAGGTTGCAGTGAGCCAAGGTCACGCCCCTGCTGCATTCCAGCCTGGGCGACAGAGCAAGACTTAAAAAAAAAAAAAAAAAAGAAAACACTCGGTACATATTAAGTGTAACTTCTGCCTTATTGATGCCTAACTGAAATCAAAAAGCAAAGAAAACAGAAAATGTGCTGTATTCAAGCAGTAAAATGTAACTATACTTAATGTCATATTTTATATTAGTTTCTTGAGTTAAATGTTCATTAAGGTTTACAAAAAATCAGATTTCTAGTTAAGCATCGGCTCAACTTTGCTAAAAGAAAAAGTGCATACATTATAGTAAACTAAGTAAGTCTGCCAGATTTAGATGCTGGGACCTGATGGTAAACAAGACAGACAGGAAACAAGTTAACATATTCTTAAATAAGATACTTCCAGGTCTTCAGAGGATGATGTGGTAAAGGTGGGAGGGTGGAGGGCTTTAGTTAGGGTAGTCAGATGAGACTCCTCTGACAAAGTTATCTGAGCTAAGTAGGAGGAGGCAGAAGTGGGAAGAGCTGAGGGTGAAGTGTCCTTAAGAATAACCAAGCATAAGAGCACAGAAACAGAAACAAGGTCACAGCTGGGTGCAGTGGCTCACACCTGTAATCCCAGAACACTGCGAGGTCAAGATGGGTGGATCACCTGAGGTCAGGACTTTGAGACCAGCCTGGCCAACACGGTGAAACCCCATCTCTACTAAAAAAACAAAAATTAGCAAGTCATGGTGGCGCGCACCTGTAGTCTCAGCTACTCAGGAGGCTGAGGCAGGATAACAACTTGAATCTGGGAGGCAGAGGCTGCAGTGAGCCGAGATTGTGCCATTGCACTCCAGCCTGGGTGACAGAGCAAGACTCCATCTCAAAAAAAAAAAAAAAAAAAAAAAGAAAAAGAAAAAGAAAAAGAAAAGCTCACCAAGTCTGAGGAACAGGGAGGAAGCCAATGTGGCTGACTGGGATGAGGGAGTGAGAGAATGAGGGAAGATGAGGTTGGGAAGTCCAAATCAGAAGGGATTTTATTCTGGTTGCAATGGGAAATCATCAGAGGGTTTTAAGCAGGAATGAACTGACTACCTACTTTCATTTTTGCTGAAGTCATATTTGTATTACATTTATATTTTTAAAATATAAAATATTTCTGTTGAATTGCCTATTTCTAAATCAAATTCTAAGGGTTATCAATTATATAGGACATTTTACCTCTACTATTAATACACAGAAAGCATTTGCACATAGAAACGTATTTCTAAGTTGTAATTCCTATGACAATAAAAACCGTCAAAAGTCTCAATAAAAATTACACCACCAATAAATAAAAACCAAAAAAGGAAATAAAACATAACCACCCTTAAAAGATGTTAGGATTAATTCCATAATCATGCAAGGGTATAATTCCATTAACAAAACATGTGGTGGTATAACCCAACTGTCATAATCTTTCTAAGGGGATAATCCAACAAAAGTCTGTCAGATGGCAACACTTTAAAAACCCGCTCTATATCTGAATGCACATTCCAAACAGCAACTAACTTTTTAACAAAAATTACAATTGCTAACAAGAAAGGCCTATTATTCAACCATAATTATTTAAATTCTTCCTCCTTTTCCAGCACTCTATATATAGCTTTCCAAGGTTCTATCCATGGTCTTCATCTCAGGTGGCCTTTATGTCTACTCCCAAAATTTTAACTATCACTTTTCGAAAAGCTTGCAAATCTAACTAGTTTTTGGATTTCTACCCTGAACTCTTGTCTACCATTTCCAATCTCCTGCATGATTGGTTAAGTTTATTTGTCCTAACACAAAACTCATAATTTTCTTTTCCAAATCAATCTACTCTGCTTGTTCATGACACTGTCCCAGCTGTCAGACTCAAACCATCAAGGTATGCTCTGCTGGACTCTCCTTCACTGCAAAGCAGCCAGTGAGTGCAATGACTCCCAAGTATTTCCCCTCCTATCTTCCCACCACTGCCTCCTCCCCCCGGGCCCCGCTTCCCTCCCCTCTACTTCTGGGCCAGTCTCCTCACTTCTTTACCGCCTGCTCCTGGCTCTCTACTGTAAGGCTGCTGCCCACTCCAATTCATCCTGAACAGCCAACTGAATCTTCCTAAGATCATATTCTCATTATATCGCACCCCTGTTAATTACCTACAAGATCCATCTCAGGAGACTTTAGGAACATTAATTTGTGTGTGAAAGTATTTTGTAAAATAGTCAAGTGATATAGGCAGAGGTTATCCTTGGAGGTTTATTTTGTTGGTGGACTTTAGTTCCTGAAACCCAGGAAAGCAAAGATACATAATCAGTGGAATTCCAGAGCCCTGGGAGTGGTCTAATGCTTATCAACTGATTAGAAATAGTTTTCACCTTCAAAGGTAATCCCTACCCATTCTCTCAAGCTACTTTCTTTTTTAAAAAAATTTTTTGAGAAGGAGTCTAGCTCTGTCACCGAGACTGGAGTGCAGTGGTACGATCTCGGCTCACTGCAACTTCCGCCTCCTGGCTGATTCTCCTGCCTCAGCCTCCTGAGTAGCTGGGATTACAGGCATGCGCCACCACGCCCAGCTAATTTTTGTATTTTTAGTAGAGACGGGGTTTCACCATGTTGGCCATGCTAGTCACGAACTCCTGACCTCAGATGATCTGCCTATCTCAAGTCTCCCAAAGTGCTGGGATTATCACGTGAGCCACCATGCCTGGCTGCTCTCAAGCTCCTTTCTGGGTTGGCTTATAAATACTGTAAGTCTTTAATTTATCCCAATACTAGGCTCAATGCTCTCATGCTGGCTTCCCAAACCACTTCATTTACAATAAAGGAATAAATGGTACATACCATAATAAACCCTACCCTGCCCATCTGCAGACACACATACATACACACACAGAGGCTACGAGGTTAAAAAAAAAAAAAGTTTTAGGACTCAAAATACATTTGAAAATTCTTGGCTGAGCATGGTGGCTCATGCCTGTAATCCCAGCACTTCTAGAGAGGTGGGGACTGGAGGATCACAGGAGACCAGGAGTTTGAGAAGAGTTTGGGCAACATAGTAAGACCCAGTCTTTACAAAAAAAGAAAGAAAGAAAGAAAGAAAATTATTGCCAAATACCGATTTCAATTTTTTTGGAGGACTAATTAATATCCGTGTTTACATCCCTCCATAATAGTAACTTCCCACCTCATTTTCCATATAATTAACTAGTTTTATACGATTTCTTTAAAAAGTATCCTAAAAGTAAAGGAAAATATTTACTGGGTGCCTACTATAAGCCAGGGCACTACACTTAGCTCATTTAATCCTCATAGTAATTCTACAATATATTATAATCTTTCTATAGATGCAGACATTGAGACTCAGGAAGATTAAATGGCTTTGTTTCTGGTATTTATTAACTGATAAATACAGCCCTTGAAAGTTGGTTGCCACCAAAAATCAGGAATGCTTCAGATTCCAAAGTCACACTCTTTTCACATTTTTCTGAATGGAGAATAATCCATTTGATAAAGTGAAGATTCAATAAATTCCCAATATTCAGTAAATTCCCAATTTCTACTTAAGGAAAAATAAAACCAAAGAGGTTAACACAAAAGTAACTAGAAATATAAATTTTCTAAAGTACACTTAGTGAAGCATAAAGATATTAATTAAACCAACAATATCACAAATGTTTTAACCTACGTGTTAGTTAACAGAAGAAGAAGATTCACACAAAATGTTTATTCACTAAGTTTGTGGCAAAGTCTGGGTATCCTTTCAGTGGGGAAAATACATTATTTCTATTTCTAACACAATTTTTCTGAACAGTGATACTTACCCTTCTTTTGTATAAATATCCTAAGCAGTGGATTGGCCGTTGAAACAGCTTTGTGATAATTATCATCGTTATTTATAGGTAGTAAGTCTCCATGGATGTCTGCATAGCCTACCAAAACGTCAACATTGGGGATCTTATGAACATGTTGTAGTAATCCATAAAACTCCTCAAATTTTCCAGGTTTTGATCTTTCCAGCGAAAACCGACGAAATTCAGCTCCAAACTATAAACATAACAAACATATTACTTAAAAAAAAAAAAAAGGTAAAAGGACCCAATTTGAAAATGCATGCAATAGAAAAATTAACGAGTAGAGCAAGTATTTTTAATTAAGGAAAGAAGATTGTCTACTGTCAGGAATCTTACTATCAGGGATTTTAAAAAGCCTAAGAAAGGCGTAAGAATGTGCCTCCTGACTGCTGTGTCTGTGAAGAGCATTCCTTTGAAGAGAGGCAGGCTCAACTCAATCCCTGGGGTACCTAGGCGTTACTGCGGACTGTTCTGCATAGTGACTCAGCTCAAACCCTGTCTGGAGCCCAGACTCTGATGACAATGCTCTCCTTACTTGCATCATGGGGTACCAAAGACTTGTCCAAGTCTTTATTTCGACCAAAGGAAAGCATTTAAGTGTCCTCCCCCATAAATGGAACTAGGATTTCATGGGATGTGGTAAGAATCAACAGCAAAATGTACAAAAAGAACTGTGAGCTACGTGGCATTAAGGTATGATCTTCCCTATGTTAACGCAGAAAAAAGAAGCTTTAGTAATACATCAAATGTATGTCCTATAACTATCCAATTAACACACAAAGTGTTTATGTGTTTGGCACAGTGCTAGGCCCTAGAAAGCCTTGAGCCTGCTCCAGAAGCTCACCAATTAGTGGGTAAAGAGAATAATTACTTCAGGGAGGTATTAAGAGATCACATAAATGGGGCAGAATGGGGAGGAAGACAGCCTCTATCATGCCCAATACTTATGTTCACAGTTCTGATTCTCAGTCTGTTTCCCTACACCTCTGTTTTCCCAATGTCAAATAATTAAAAGTGACTCTTATTCAACACTAAGAACTGAGGCCGGGCGTTATGGCTCACATCTGTAATCCCAACACTTTGGGAGGCTGAGGTGGGAGGATCATAAGGTCAGGAGTTCGAAACCAGCCTAGCCAACATGGCAAAACCCATATCTACTAAAAATACAAAAATTAGCCAGATGTGGTGGCACATGCCTGTAGTCCCAGCTATGCAGGAGGCTGAGGCAGGAGAATCTCTTGAATCTGGGAGGCAGAGGTTGCAGTGAGCCAAGATCGCGCCACTGCACTCCAGCCTGGGCGACAGAGCAAGACTCCGTCTCAAAAAAGAAAAAAAAAAAAAAAAAAAAACCAAAACACTAAGGACTGGCTCCATCCAGTCCATAATAAACAGGATTTATAACTTACTGTGGGAATAGCATGACATTTCCTCAAACGTGGAAACCTAAGAAAAGTTAATCAGCCTTCTTCAAAAAGTGTCCCAGTCATATAAGTTTGAGAAATGCTACATAATTATGCTCTTGAGAATCACTGTGGAGACCAGCACTTTAAAGGCTCATTTAAGCCCTATGTTGATTTTTTAAAATATTTAAACAAACATTTGCCAAATGTGTTTAACCACACTGAACTCATATTTCCTCCATGTATCTATTACTAGCAAGAAATACTAATATAAAAATATTATGTCCCAGAGAAAAAAAGAGAAATACTAATGTACTGTTGGGGCAGCCTTAAGTATCATGTTGAGAAAGCCCCATCATAATAATTTGAGTTTACAAATATGTCAATTCATTTACCCAGAGGCCCCATGGGACATCTGGATTCACTGGTTTTGCTCTATCTAAAGTTCATCTGCCCTGCTTACACCCATACTCCTCAGTGGTTTTAAAATCAAAACTCACTAAAAACACCTCTTACTTCTAACAAAAAGTTAAAATAGTTCCCAAAACACATTCCTGAAACATAAACACTAACATCTGTCAAGAAAATAAGGTGAGTCATACCTAAGGCTCTCAAAAAGTTTAGTCACACCTTCACATTTCGAAGTAAATAAAAACTCAGGGAACACCCTTCATATCAGAGTTAGTCTTATGATGTTATCAAAAGTCACAGTTTCTCTTCCATTTTCTTTATTCTGGTATCACAACATGAAGTTGCTAGTGCTTTCTGATTCATCTACAGGGTTTATCACTTCCCTGACGTATGAATGGGAATAACACCTGATCATTTAACATTTTAGGGCTTCAATGTTTTTGTTAAAGCTTTTGGATGAAATTTCTTCGCTCAAGATTTTCTCTTGCTTAACTGTTATGATAAAAACAATAAAAAATTGTATGGCTTCATGGTATATGTGCACTTTTGCCAATGTTGGTATGGGAAAAAAAACCAAGAGAAATTGTTATGCTTTTTGCAACACAACAATAGGATTAAGAGAACTTTTTACATGAACAAAAACACTGAGAGACAAAATTAAGATTCAATCAGCAATTATTCACTATGTGAACCATTTACAACTGTTTTATCGCCTAATCTAGTTTGCCCTAGTCATCCAGAATGCATATGGACTCCCTTCCCCCAGTGTCTGTTGGTACATTCTAGAAATGCAAACTTAATTTTCATAATCTATTTGCCTATGAATAATAATTAGGAAATTTTATGACTTAAAGACTGTTCCAGGGTTATTAAAGGACATCACCATGATTATTAAGAATCTTCCCAACCCTAGAGATACAATTAGGAAGATAAATCAGTTACCAAAGAAAAGTCACATACTAGCTGGTACCACAAATTGAACTATAGGTATATTTACATTCTTCATTCTTTTATTATCATTACTATTTTTCCCTTCCACGTGTGAAGATAACAATGTTGACACTACTGCTTTATTGCATTTTTTTATTTTTTTGAGATAGAGTCTCCCTCCCTCTGTCACCCAGGCTGGAGTGCAGTGGCTCAATCTCGGCTCACTGCAACCTCCACCTCCCAGGTTCAAGCGATTCTCCTGCCTCAGCCTTCAGAGTAGCTGGGATTACAGGCATGCGCCACCACACCCAGCTAATTTTTACATTTTTAGTAGATACAGGGTTTCACCGTGTTGGCCAGGCTGGTCTCGAACTCAAGACCTCAGGTGATCTACCTGCCTTTTCCTCCCAAAGTGCTAGGATTACAGGTGTGAGCCACTGTGCCTGGCCAACACTACTGCTTTACATGAAGAAAAAGAGATCCTAAAAATGGACCGGAACCCAGTGTGGTGGCTAACACCTGTAATCCCAACACTGTGGGAGGCCTAGGTGGGCATATCACTTGAGAACAGGAGTTAGAGACCAGCATGACCAACATGGCAAAACCCTGTCTCTAAAAAGATAAAAAAAATTAAAAATAGTAAAACAAAAATGGACCAGCTAGGTGCAGTAGCTCACACCTGTAGTCCCAGTACTTTGAGAGGTGGATGCAGGCGGATCACTTGAGCTCACATGTTCAAGATCAGCCTGGGCAACATGGAGAGACCCCGTCTCTACAAAATAAATAAATAAAAATAAGCTGGGTGTAGTGGCGCACGCCTATAGTCTTGCTGCTCAGGAGGCTGAAATGGGAGAATTGCTTGAGCTCAGGAGGTTGAGGCTGCAGTGAGCCGAGATCGTGTCATTGTACTCCAGCCCCGGTGACAGAGCAAGATCTTGTCTCAAAAACAAAACAAAACAAAAAGGACCTGCACACTACCTAGTTTTGGTTATAAACTCTTAGCAATCAGTTTCGTAAAAAGCTGTGATATCACTAAAGCAATGTCAAAGAAAATACTGTTTCAAAAATCTGTCCAAATATTTTTTAAATATGTATCAGCAATATATATTTGAAACATATAAGGTGTCACAGACACATTAGAAACACTCCCTACCTATACCTTGCCTATTTGTCAACAGCTAGAATAGTGGGACCGACTTCATTCAGCACATGTTCCTAGAATCAGTGTATGATTCTATTTAAAAGACACAGTTCACTAAAAGCGCAGTATGGCAGTTCAAATATACAACATGTAGTTTAGAAGTAAGTGAAAGATTCACAAGTCAGTTGACAAGAGAAAGGCAAAAAGCCTGAAATTCCAGTTTTAAAGCACTCAAGGTTTTCTTAGTACTAGAGATAAATTACTGTTTGATTGTACTGATCAGTATACTTAGAATTCCTACTCATTTTTTTCTATGGAAAAAAATTAAAGACTTGCTACCAAGATTAGTGCTATAAACTTAAAATTTTAAGATGATGCAATATCACAAGTGTTTTTCTTTCCATAACCTCAACACCCACAAATCCAAACTAGACTTATAACAGAAATGCCGTAAGAAGGTTCAACCACTGGGCATGGAACCACTACTGCCACTATACACCGCTAGTGGAAAAGCTCTGCTATATATTTTGGGTCATCTTAACGCTATAGCTCAAGCAAGTCACTTCAATTTGCTATGCTGTGCACAGAGGACACATGGACGTGCACATTCCTTAAATTGCTATAACTACACTTCTATTCTTACTAATTCTGAAACTAGTGCCAATCCTCATATGAGTTAAGTGCCAAATTTTTTTTTTTTTTGAGATGGAGTTTTGCGCTTGTTGCCCAGCCTGGAGTGCAATGGTGCGAACTTGGCTCACTGCAACCTCCACCTCCTGGGTTCAAGCGATTCTCCTGCCTCAGCCTCTCAAGTAGCTGGAATTACAGGCATGTGCCACCACGGCCGGCTAATTTTTTGTATTTTTAGTAGAGATGGGGTTTCACCATGTTAGCCAGGCTGGTCTGGAACTCCTGACCTCAGGTGATCCACACGCCTTGGCCTCCCAAAGTGCTGAGGTTACAGGCGTGAGCCACCGGCGTCCTGCCTCAAATCGCATTTTTTTAATGATGTTACAAACGAATGTAGATTTTCTCGATGTGATTCTCAGTTACAGAAACTTAACAGAACTTGGCTTATCAACCTTCGACAACAAAACCATTCTACCCAGACGCTCTAGGAAGCTTTCCTCACTCCACTGGACCTCACTCAAATCACTCCTTCATTTTACATACTCCTTGGTAGTCTTACCATCTACGATGCTCCATTACATTTTTTTAACTGATGTACTTTCAATTTTCTCCTTTTCTGTGTTTTGGCCTTCTCAATTCTATTTTAAATGTTCTCAGGGCCCAGCCAGTGTCCTGTTTTGTATTCTGCAGTGCCTAAAAGTTATTGTTAAAAAGGCATGAAGGCTTTGCAAAAAGCAGCTTGGGGAAGTCATAACCTTTCTGAGCCTCAGTCTTCTCAGAGAATTGGACTAGATTCTCTAAGCTCCTTTTAACTCTTTAACTCAAGAAACGCTTGCTGAAAATGTTCCCGTGGCTGCCCATCACCTTCAAATTCCACCTCAAAACCCCCTTTGGAAGGCATTCCCTAACTAATCCCTCTCTACAGACTACCCTGCTCACCGAGCCTTGAGACTTAGAAATTCAGTGAATACCGCAGTAATCAGCAGCAGACTGGCATACCGTTGGTCAAGGGGAAAAGTACTTGATGTGAGTAGGTAGCAGGATGGAATGAAAAGAGCATCTAGACTCAAACTGTAAAGTGCTACTCCAACGTAAGGTGATAGTGCTAATTTTACAGATTAAATGCATACCAAAGCTAGTGCTAGAAAGAGCGCCAGCAGGAAGCAAAGCGAACTTTTAAAGGGTTGTTTCGTTCACTGGGCTCTCTCCTTCGCCGCTCGATGCGCCCCTGAACCACAGAAAGTGGGAACAACGGGGTGGTCCAGGGCCCACACTCACAGCCCAGCAGGCAGGATTCTCCTACACCTTTTGAGCCGCCTCGCATTCCACTCAGTGTGTGCCATCCTCGGGTATACCTTGGCCCCTACTCCCGTCCGTGAACACGGGAATGAGATTTACGGAATGAGATTAAATGCTGGACTAGGTCTTCTCCCTGCCGGGGCCAGGGGCGGACACTAGCGCCCCCCGATCCCCGCCGCCCCCTCCTTGGCAAATTTATTACCCACAGTCTCCCGCCCGCACCGTCCAGACCCCGGGGCAGCTCTGCCCGTCGCCTCCCACAGCGCTTCGAGCCTGGCCCAGCCTCTCCCAGGCCCCGGCCCCCCAGGCCCGCCGCTCCGCCCAGCCCGGGCCCCGCGCACCTTGCTCTTCACCTCCATGGTGCCCAGGCAGCCGCTGCCCGCCCCGTGCCGGTGGCTGCGGTTCATGCTGAGCGCCGAACTCCGCGACGGCCTCCTCCGGTCGGGCGGTCCCTCAGGAGCGCGGGGAGCGAGTGCGCGACCGGAGGTCTCGGAAACCGGCTGCGGCCCGGGCGCCTCCTCACAGGCACCTGCAGAGGGGGCGGCCGCAGCTCCTGCGTCTGCACTGAGCTCCACTCCGCCAGCTACTCACACAGCGGGACCGAGGGTCGGACTGGCGGCGCGGCAGGCGGGGAGGCAGCTCCCTCCCTCCGGGCCCCGGCGGCGACGGCGACAGCGCTGGAGGAGGAGGAGGGGGCGGAGCGGAGGCCACAGGCGCCGCAACTTCTCCCTCGGCCACCTCCCCCGCGAGCCCGCGCGCGCGCACCCGAGCCAGCCACAGCCGCGGCGCGCGCGCGCGCTCACCTGCAGCTGCCGAAGCTGCCGCAATCGCTCGCGCTCCGCCCACACCCAATAGGAAGCGCGCACCTGCGCCCGCGGCGCCAACCAATCGATACACGCCTCGCGCGGTGCGTGGGCGGGCTGCCTCCTCAAAAACCCCGCCTACCACCGCACCATTGGTCCTGCGCTACGAGGGAGGGGCGGGATCACCTGAAGCTATGGACCTCCGCCCCGCATCAAGCCGGAGAGACAGAAGGCGCATGCGCGGGTTCTGGAGTTTCCGCCCCGGGAAGGCACGCGGGGAGGCCGGCCGGAAGCGCGAGCGCACCTGAAGAAGGGCTCGGCTGGGTGGGCCTTTTGCGCACGCGCGGGTGCGCGCCTCGTTGCCCGCGCCGCCGGGGTTTCGCGCCGCTTGGCGCGCGCCAGTCACACGCACTGCCCGGGGATGGGATGCGCCGCGCGACCGATTGCAGAGGCGCCGCGGGGCTGTTCGGTTCCCGCCGGTCACCCTCACCGCTTCCAATTTGGGATGCTGCAGCCCCCAACGACGCCCCTCCACTGCCCCTTATCGTCGCTTAGGCGTCCCGCTGCAACTCTTGGTTACAAAATTCAAGTTTTCCCGCCTCTGCAGCAGTTGCTGGGGGAGAAGCTTAGGGCTCTCTTGGCTTGATTTTATCCGAAGAGACACCCTGCACACCCTAAGTCCGTCAGGTCGAAAGGGAAGGAAAGTGGGCTGAGGCGCGGGAAGGCTCCTTGCAGGCCCAGCCTCTACTCCGGTCTTTCCGGGTTTTTTTTTTTTTTTTTTTTTTTCTTTAAACCTATTAAGTCTTCCTCTTCCCTTCTCCCGCCATTCCTTGGCCATTCGCTGTTTCTACAAATGACAGCCTCTAGGTTGTGTTCGTTTCCCGGAGTGACCAAGCTGTGTCCCAGAGCAACAAAACGCTGAATCCTCCTCTCTGAACGTCCAAAGCCCGGCCTCTCTTCACACAGACCCTGTTGGTCATGGAGAGGCGAGGAGAAGACTGAAGATTTTGGCTGGAGGAGATTCCTAGGTCCCAAGGGCTTCCTGTGGGACCTGGGAATCCAAGAGCTGTTGAAACCTGCAAGCCAGGAAGGGGGCTGTGGAAATGGAGGTGGAGGGGCAGGTCCAACCTGAGATGTGGCAAGAAGAGTGGTTAGGATACCTTCCTCCCCTCATCTCCCTTCCCACCCCGAATGGGGTGGGACTTGTACCCCTGTTTCCCAGCACTTGTGACAAGTTCCAGGTTTCCCATTTTTGTGTGCATCTGAGTTTTGTGAGTAATCCGCCTCCAGCCTAGAATGAAAGCTCCCAAAGGCAGGGACCGCTTGTGCTTTGCTGGCATTGAGTAGCACAGAACCTGGCTCCCAGCGGGTCCTCAGATGTGTCTTTGCTGGGTGCTGCAGCTGAGGGTGTCCGTTCTGCAGGCTCTTTGCGTCACCTGGGTTCAAAGGTGAGAAGCTCATTTCCCCCCCCCCTTGGAGGATTTAGGTCACCAGACGTTTATGGGGGAATTTAAGGTTTTTCTGGCCACCTGTGGCAGCACAGGTGGAAAGGACACCAATCCAAGCTGAATAATAAATAAGCAAGCTGCCTCCCTAGGCAGCTTCGAAAGCACATAGGAGGTGACTAAAGCTCAGCCGGAAATAAAGTGCGTGTCAGGGAAACTGCAGGGCCTGTAACTCCCCTGTTTGGACTAGCACAGCAGTTCCCAACTTTTTTGTTTTCAAGACCCCTTTACACTATTAAAAATCATGGAGGACCCCAAAGTACGTTGTTCATGTGTTATGTCTTTCAGTATTTATCTTAGAATTAAAGCGGATGTATCTAAAACATGGGAATACACAAGCATGCATTCCAACTGTCATCAGAGTGATGATGTCATCACATGTCTCGTCCCTTCTGGAAAACTCTATCGTATACTCATGAGACAATGAGAATGTGGAGAACAAATGATGTCTTAGTTTTGTGAAAGCAGTTTTGGCCTTTCAATGACCCCCGTAAAGGGGTCTCAGGGACTCCCAGAGACCACACTCTGATCATGGCTGGACTGGAAACCATGTCACCACCTTTAGAGAGCTCTGTTCTTAGGTCTCCTCCTCCTCTCCCTCATTGGCAGGGCCACACCCTGGGAGCAGTACCCCAGTTCTGTGTGAGTGAGTGTTGGGTGGTTGAGTTTTACTCCTGTTATCAGTACTGATTTATCAGGCCCTCTTGAAAAGGAAGTTCGTGGGTGCCAGTGCACCTGCGTGGGCCCTGCATTCCTGGAGGTGTTGTCACATCCTCTCTCCCTTCCCCGGGTGTGGCATCCCTCTTTACTTGGACTTTCCTTTCTAGAGGGAGGGCCAGGCCAGAGCTTCCTGGATTTCCTAAGGAAAATTATTTCAACCTGTGCGCCTGGGTTGTATAAGGAAGAAATGTGGAAAATAGTTGGAATTTGATAAAGGTATTGCGAAGGAAGAAAACCCTTTAATTCTGAGAGATGTTAAGGCCACAAGTGTGTTCACTGGGCCTGAATTTCAGCCATTCTTGAGAAGCATGATCAGCACAGACAAGGATATTATATTCCCGTTTCTTCCATTTGAAGGCTAACCCTAACCTTATTTCTCTCCATCATCCCTCTCCACCCGCAAATCCTCAAGCTAAAGCTGATCAAGACTTACATGTGGCCTGAAAAGCTAGTCCCTTGCCTGGGAGAATTAATACTCAGTGGGTTAGGGAGATAAGTAAGGTGAACACATGACATTCGGGACTCTCTAAATTATAGGTTCACAAAATTGTTAGTCCAGAATGGGCTACCAGAGATAATCATGCCCATACACTGTCAGGCCTCTCCACTCTCTGAAAGAAGTTAGTGAAGTTTACACTCCTGCTTTCTGCTCCTTTTCAATACTCTGTGTCTTTAGGTTCTACAAACACCCTGTCATGTTTGTCTGAAATCTACCTTGTGAGGTGAAAGGAGTTTGTAATTTTCCACAGTTAGTTTTCTTAATTCGTTATCGTGGAATGATTCTTCTTCCTTTCCTTCTTCCTCCAACTCTTAAAAAGAGGTGGCAAGAAGTCATCTGTATTGCTGGTAACAATTTTTTCAATAAATTTCTCTTGCCAGCTCTTTTTCTCCTTGATTGCCCAAGTTCCAACTCGATGGAACTGGTTAATCATTCTTTGAAAAAGAGTTGAAGTGTATATTTACGAATATCAGACTACTCACCGAAGCATTTTAAGCATTTAGCAGAGGCGGAATTAAGTCACATGATCAATTTTCTGGTTAATAGCTTACAATACGGTACTGCTTTTTGCGCGGGACCGGGGTGGTGGTGCTCACAGAGAGACAAATGAATTATTTTCTGTAGCCTTTAGGATGTGAGAGCCCTTTTAGGTAAAAACTCAGCTTTGCAGGAGGCTGTATGTGCCAGGCACGGTGCCTAAGCCTTGCCCTTGGCTTGGCCTGCCACGGGTTTGCTTTCTGACCCCTCTCTGGGACTCAATTTCTCCATCTGTAAATGCAGGACCTGATGAGATCATCTCCACAACCCCTTCCAGCTCTTAACATTCTGTGGTACTCCAGGGATAATGGAGATTGATCATTATTTCAACATTACCAGGGATGAACTGGAATGAAAAGAATAATCTTTCCAAAAGGGTCAACAGACAGGCTGCAGTCATTAGCCAAACTATTCCACTTCCCAGGAGGTGCTGATGAAGAGAGTTGATAGTTAACATTTATGAGACCTACCAGGTGCCAGAAACTGGCTAAGCTGCTTTGTATTTACTTATTTAACTTTAAGTTGCATGATAGAACTTTGTATTTGGAGGCACTCAGATCTTTGTTTTTTAAACTGATAGACATTTATTTGAGTCATTGCTCTGCTCCTTGCTGTCTGGGTGACCTTGACCCTGTTCCCTTAACCACTCAGAGCCTCAGATTTCTCCTCTGTTCCTCTATAAACAGAAGTAGACAGCAATGCCTACCTCACCAGATTGTTGCAGGGCTCAGATGGTACAGATATTAGTGGGTTTCATTTAGCAAATAATGTTGCCTGCCAAAGCCTTTGAAAGGAATTCCTTGAAATAAAATGGAAATGTGTAATAAATAAATGCTTCTTTTTGTTTTCACACCGGGTAACCTCTCAGTAGACATCCCTCAGAGAGGCCAAGAGCAGTCATTAAGAGCATGACTCAAGCCAGATACCTATAGTTGAGTCCTGCCTCTGCCATTTTCTAACTATGTGACCTTAGGCAAGTTCTTAACTTCTTTGAGCCTCTGTCTTCTCATCTGTAAAATGAGCATAATAAGACAATGAATTGTCTTAATTCACATACAAAGCACTTAGGATAGTGCCCAACAGAGAGTAAGGATGCCCTAAGTGTTACATATTATTGTCATTATTGCTAATTATTTTTATTACCTACTGTCATAATATAATTCATTAATGTAGCATGTATGTAATGAGCCCCAACTCTGTATATAACGTTGTGCATGGAGATAAAGGAAAACAACAACGAAAGAATGATGCTGGGATTGATTCCTGCCATTGAGCACTGGGCCCTCCATGGACAGACTGCTCCAACAAACTTTCCTGGAGCACCTACCATGGATCAAAGAGACAGATGTGAACGTGACAGAGTGCTTGCCTCCAAGGAACTCAGAGTCGAGCTGAGAAGTCAGACCTATGGAGAGGGAACCACAAACCCCCCTGGAGATGGCGGGCACTAGACTTGACCATTCAGGGGTCACATGTGGTTCTGACACCATCCTGCTGTGGAACCCTGGACACCTGTCTCAATCTTTGTTTCCTCAGAGTAAAATGAAGATAGTAATAGTATCTACCTTCTTTGATTTAATAATTATTGATTGAGGCTGGGCGTGATGGTTCATGCCTGTTTCCTAGCTCTTTGGGAGGCCGAGGCATGAGGATTGCTTCAGCTCAGGAGGTCGAGACCAGCCTGGGCAACATAGTGAGACTCTGTCTCTATTCTTTTTCTAAAAAAAATTATTATTATAAGGCCAGGAGCAGTGGCTCACACCTGTAATCCCAGCACTTTGGGAGGCCGAGGCGGGTGGATCACCTGAGGTCGGGAGTTCAAGACCAGCCTGACCAACATGGAGAAACCCCATCTCTACTAAAAAATACAAAATTAGGCGGGTGTGGTGTTGCATGCCTGTAATCCCAGCTACTTAGAAGGCTGAGGCAGGAGAATTGCTTGAACCCGGGAGGCAGAGGTTGCAGTGAGCCGAGATCTCACCATTGCACTCTAGCCTGGGTAACAAGAGCAAAACTCTGTGTCAAAAAAAAAAAAAAAATTATTACTGATTGAGTACCTATTATGTACCAGGTACTAGTCTATTTTTTTTCCTTTTTTTTTTGAGACAGAGCCTCATCCTGTTGTCCAGGTTAGAGTGCCGTGGTGTGATCACAGCTCACTGCAACCTCTGCCTCCCAGGCTCAAGTGATCCTCCTACCTCCAGCACACGTTCCAGCCTCCCAAGTAGCTGAGACTACAGGTGTGCACCACCGCTCCTGGCTAATTTTTAAATTTTTGTAAAGACAGGGTCTCACTGAATGGTGTGAACCCAGGAGGCGGAGCTTGCAGTGATCCGAGATCGTGCCACTGCACTCCAGCCTGGGGGACAGAGCGAGACTCCATCTCAAAAAACAAAGCAAAACAAAACAAAAAGACAGGATCTCACTATGTTGTCCAGGCTGTTCTCAAACTCCTGGACTCAAGCAATCCTCCCACCTTGGTTTCCCAAAGTGTTGGGATTACAGGCACGACCCACTACACCCAGCCCCATGTAGTATTCCAGATGTTAAGGAAATTGTAGTTTAAAAAAAGGACAAAATCCTGGAGCTGACATTTGCAAATAAATGAATTTAAGTATGTAGTGTGTTAGCGATAAGAGCCATGGAGGAAAATAAAGCTGGGAAGTGGGATGGGAGGCCTGGGGTGGTGGAGTGAGGAGTGAAGGGAGAAAGAAAATTTAAAGTAGGGTAGCAAGATGGCTTCTCTGGGACATTGGAGGTGAGAAAGTGAGCCTTGTGTTTCTGCAGGTTTAGGGGGCCGGGACTCAGGATGGGCGTGAGGATTAAGGGAGATAAAGCTCACTTGGTGCCTGGCACACAGCAGGGCTCAGAAAGCACCAGCTACTATTTTAAGCTATTACTCAGTGCTAAGGCCAGGGGATGAAAGGAGAGGAGTGGGAGCAGAAGAGAGAGAATGACTAAGTCAGCCCCGGGGCGGGGGGGTCTGGAGTGTTTCACGGGTGAAGTGACTTAGCGCTAGGGCTGAAGAATGAGTAGGAGTTTGCTAGAGGCACGGCGGGGAGGAGGCATTCCAGGAGACGAGCTTCACAGGCAGTGGTGTGGGGGCAGGGAAAGAACATGGTGTATTCCCCAGCCAGCAAGTAGGGTGTGGGCGCGTGCTGGGTGGGGGCCCTCTCTGGAGATCGGGACTGGAAAAGTAGGTGGGAAGCAGATTGAGAAGGGCCTCGGAGGCCATGGTGCAGAGTTTATGCTGGGAGACTCCACACATTTAAAACTGGGGAATGAAATAATCAGATTTGTGTTTTAATAATATCTACTGAGGAGGCAGGCAGTGGCGCAGCAAATTAGTAAGTCTTGCAAGGAAGGCTGTGATTAAATGGCCAAATGAGTGGTGTGGCCTGGGGGGTTTAGGGAGGAGGGAGGGTATGAAATACATTCATGTATTTTTTCATTCATTCAGCACGTATTTATTGAGGTCTAGCTAAGAGCCAGGCACAGGCTAGATGCCCAGGTTACAAGGGTGACAGACAGTCAGCAAGTGCACCAATGTGGGGTGGAAGGAGAGGCTGGGTGGGGACTCAAGGGGACCAGAGCTTCTGCCCCACAGGAAGGACTTACCTCCAGTCCATATGGCTGCAGCTGCATGGGAAGGAGGGCTTTGAAGTGGGCAGATCTGATTCTTTAAGAGAGGCTGGATTGGTTTTGTTTGTTTTTTTCAGAGACAGGGTCTTGCTCTATTGCCCAGTCTGGAGTACAGCGGTGCAATCATAGCTCACTGCAGCCTTGAAACCCTGAACACAAGCAATTCTCCCACTTCAGCTTCCTGAGCAGCCAGGACTATAGGAGTGTACCACCATACCTGGCTAGTTTTTTACATTTTTTTGTAGAGATGAGATCTCACTATGTTGCCCAGGCTGGTCTGGAACTCCTGAGCTCAAGCGATCCTCACTCCTTGGTCTCCCAAAATGTTGGGATTACAGGCATGAGCCACTGCATCCAGTTAGAGACTGGACGTTTTTATATGAACCTTCCTGATTTTTAAATGTTGGCAACTGATCAAACCGGGTACAGTGACTGAAATGAATGGAGCAAGTGTGTGTGTGTGTTGTGTGTGTGCTTGTGTGTGCACGTGCATGCGCACGCACATGCGTTCTGCTTAGGTAGAGGCATGAGCCACTGTACCTGACCAGGCCTGGAGCTTCGAGTGAAGGAGAAGAATGGCTTAAAATGAGACTGAAGCTGGACATGGTGGCTCACACCTGTAATCCCAGCACTTTGAGAGGCCGATGGCAGATCGCTTGAGGTCAAGAGTTCGAGACCACCCTGGCCAACATGGTGAAACCCCATCTTTGCTAAAAATACAACAATTAGCCGAGCGTGGTGGCACACACCTGTAATCCCAGCTTCCTAGGAGGCTGAGGTGGGAGGATTGCTTGAACCCGGGAGGTGGAGGTTGCAGTGAGCCGAGATTGTGCCACTGCACTCCAGCCTGGGCGACAAAGCAAGACTTCATCTCAAAAAAAAAAAAAAAAAGAGAGAGAGAGAGACTGACTGTGGCCGGATCATGCAGCCTCTTGCAGGCTATGACAAGGACATTGAATTTTATTCTGAGGTCATTGAGAAGCCATCTCAGAACAATTAGAAATAATTTTAAGATCTGTGGCATCTGAATCAGACCGAGATGATGGGAGTTAAAGGAAGAGGTGTTCTGGGCAGGAGAATAGCAAGAACAAAGGTTTGAGCAGAGGTTGATCAAGGTGAGGACAGTGAGGCAGGCTGTTCACATGGAGGGATGTAAAGACAATGGGAAGCCTTGGGAGATGACATTTGAACGGGCAGGCTGGCGCCGTTTTACAGAGATCATTGAGGCAAGATCTTTAGTCTCTTCCAGATTTTATCTTGTAGGCCTGAGTGTCCCAAATGTGCCTGAGGAAAAGAATTGTCTTGGGTGCTTATTAAAAATGCAGATTCCAAGCGCCTCTTCTGTGATCTCATGTCTGGTAGTCTGGAGTGCGGCCCAGGAAACCTATAATTATTCTTATTTTTTGAGACAAGTTCTCACTCTGTGCAGTTGCGCAATCACTACTCACGACAGTCTTGCCCTCCCAGGTTCAAGCAATCCTCCTACCTCAGCCTCCTGAGTAGCTAGGACTACAGGTGCGCACCTCCCCACCAGGCTAATATTTTGTATTTTTTGTACAGATGGGGTTTCACCGTGTTGCCTAGGCTGATCTCAAACCCGTGGGCTCAAGCAATCCACCTGCCTTGGCCTCCCAAAGTGCTAGAATTACAGATGTGAGCCACCACGCCCAGCAGTGAACCTGTAATTTGGACTCTCATCCTAGTGATCCTTATCTCAAGCAAGTTTAGGAAACGCTAATGTAAGTATTCAGGTGTCATCGCAGGTTTTTGACCTGGGAGTCAGAAATTGGTGTGTTAAGATAGATCTGAGGACAGAGAGCTGCAGGCAGGCCTGCATTTGAAGAGGCCCTGGGAAGAGGAACTTGCACAGAATGTGAAGGTCTGGACTTAGGTTGTGGAAGGGAACTGTATTTGTTTTTTTGAGTGTTTTGTTTTGTTTCTGAGACAGAGTCTTACTTTGTTGCCCAGGCTGGAGTGCGGTGGTTTGATCTCGGCTCACTGGAACCTCTGCCTCCTGGGTTCAAGCAATTCTTGTGCCTCAGCCTCCTGAGTAGCTGGGATTACAGGTGTGCACCACCACATCTGGCTAATTTTTGGATTTTTCATAGAGACAGAGTTTCACTATGTTGCCAGGCTAGTCTCAAACTCCTGACCTCAAGTGATATGCCTGCCTCGCTCCCCAAAGTGCTGGGATTGAGCCACTGTGCCTGGCCAGGAACTGAATTTGTTCACAAAGTACCACACGCTGGGTGGCTTAACACAACACAATTTTGCTGTCTCACAGTTCTGGAGGCTAGAACTCTGAAATCTAGGTATTGGCAAGGTTGGCTCCTTCTGGAGTCTCTGAGGGACGGGCTGTTCCGTGCCCCTGTCCCAGCCTCTGTGGCTGCGAGCAATCACTAGTGTTCCTTGACTGGCAGCTGAATCACTCTGATCTCTGCCTCCATCATCACGTGCATCATGTGGTGTTCTCCGTGTGTGTGTGTGTGTGTGTGTGTGTGTGTGTGTCTGTCTGTCTCTGTGTCTATTTTTATAAGGGTACCAGTGATTGGATTTAGGACTTACTCTAATGGCCTCATTTTAATTTTTTTTTTTTTTTTTTTTTTTTTTTGAGACGGAGTCTCGTTCTGTCACCGAGGCTGGAGTGCAATGGCGCGATCTCGGCTCACTGCAAGCTCCGCCGCCTCCTGGGTTCACGCCATTCTCCTGCCTCAGCCTCCCGAGAAGCTGGGACTACAGGCGCCCGCCACCACGCCCAGCTAATTTTTTGTATTTTTAGTAGAGACGGGGTTTTACCATGTTCGCCAGGATGGTCTCGATCTCCTGACCTCGTGATCCGCCCGCCTCGGCTTCCCAAAGTGCTGGGATTACAGGTGTGAGCCACTGCACCCGGCTACCTCATTTTAATTTTAATTATTATTATTATTTTTTTGAGGTGAAGTCTTGCTCTGTTGCCCAGGCTGGAATGCTGTGGTGTGATCTTGGCTCACTGCAACCTCCACCTGCAGGGTTCAAGTGATTCTCCTGCCTCAGCCTCCTAAGTAGCTGGGACTGCAAGTGCTCGCTACCACACCCAGCTAAATTTTTGTACTTTTAATAGAGATGGGGTTTCACCATGTTGGCCAGGCTGGTCTGAACGCCTGACCTCAGGTGACCCACCCACCTTGGCCTCCCAAAGTGCTGGAATTACAGATATGAGCCACCATGCCAGGCCTGACCTCATTTTAATTTGATTACATCTGCAAAGGCCCTATGTCCTAATAAAGTCTCATTCCCAGATACTGGAGGTTAAGACTTTATCTTTTTGGGGAACACAATTCAGTCTACAACAGGGACATAGTTATGGAATAATAATCAAAATACTCATATAATACTGATCATAGTGGCTGCAAACACTGTGCTATGCATCTCACAAGCATTCCATCCTCACAACTATTTAGTGTTAATACACCATGTTTCTATTTTTCAAAAAAAGAAGAGCAGGCTGGGCGCGGTGGCTCACAGCTGTAATCCCAGCACTTTGGGAGGCCAAGGCGGGTGGATCACGAAGTCAGGAGATTGAGACCATCCTGGCTAACACAGTGAAACCCCGTCTCTACTAAAAATACAAAAAAATTAGCCAGGTGTGGTGGCGGGCGCCTGTAGTCCCAGCTACTCGGGAGGCTGAGGCAGGAGAATGGCGTGAGCCTGGGAGGCAGAAGCTGCAGTGAGCCGAGATTGCACCACTGCACTCCAACATGGGTGACAGAGCGAGACTCCGTCTCAAAAAAAAAAAAAAAAAAAAAAAAGAAGAGCAGACTGAGTCTTGAAGAGGTGAGGCTTCCTGCTCAGAGCCTTGTCACCAAGGCAGAAACTTGGCCAGAAAGCACAGTTGAAGCAGGAGAAGGAAGAGGAAACAGAATAGTGAAATGCTTGGAGCAAGGGCTCTGGAGTCATACTTGGGTTCAAGTCCTGGTTCTGCCACTAGGGGAAGTGAGCTGGCCTCCCTGACTCAGTTTCTTCATCTGTAAAATGAGGATAATAATGCTGCCGGGCGTGATGGCTCACGCCTGTAATCCCAGCACTTTGGGAGGCTGGGGCGGGTGGATCACAAGGTCAGGAGATCAAGACTATCCTGGCTAACACGGTGAAACCCCATCTCTACTAAAAAATACAAAATATTAGCCTGGTGTGGTGGCGGGCGCCTGTAGTTCCAGCTACTTGGGAGGCTGAGGCAGGAGAATGGTGTGAACCCAGGAGGCAGAGCTTGCAGTGAGCCAAGATTGTGCCACTGTACTCTAGCCTGGGTGAAAGAGTGAGACTTTGTCTCAAAAAAATAAAAAATAAAAATAAAAATAAAAATAAAATAATAATGGTACCTATTCCTTGGATTTTTCATAATGATCCAATGAGCTATTTTTAAGGGGTTTGATATAGTGCCTAGTATTATACATAGTAAGCGCCCCCAAAATTGTCACTATAATTCATATTATTCAACTATTCAACTATTTGTGTTTTTTTTGTTTTGTTTTTTTTTTTTTTTTTTTTTTTTTAGAGACAGTCTCACTCTGTTGCCCAGACTGGAGTGCAGTGGCACAATCACGTCTCACCGTAGCCTTGACTTCCCAGGCCCAAGCGATCCTCTCACCTCAGCCCCCCAAGTAGCTGGGACCCCAGGCATGTGCCACCATGTCCACCTAATTTTATTTATTTTTTTGTAGAGACGGAGTCTCACTATGTTGCCCAGGCTGGCCTCAGCTCCTGGGTTCAAGCGATCCACCTGCCTCTGCCTCCCACAGTGCTGGGATTACAGGCAGGAGCCACCACACCAGGCTCTTCAGCTATTAAGAGACAGAGGAGGAGTGGACAGATAAGCAAAAACCATCGTGGGCATTCACACAAGGGGAGGAGCCTATTATCCCCATTTTAACCTTTAAGTTACATGTCGCCTAAAAATTGAGGAAGAAGAAAAGCCTGAAGGATTTGTTGAAAAGCTCTTTGCCTGGCACTTAATAAATTATCTTAATGGCTGTCCCATGACTGGCCAGAACATGTATTTGGAACTTTGGGAAAGAAGTCAGTGTAGTGATAGGAATAAAAGGCATATCATAGGCCCCCGCAGAGTGGATATTGAGTAAATGAGGACCACAGGCAAGGAATCAACGATGGCTGGAGGCAGCCACAAATAATAACAGAAAAGATGAAGGAACATTAAAATGTGCAGGTGTTGGCCGGGCACAGTGGATCGCGCCTGTAATCCTAAAACTTTGGGAGGCCGAGGCGGGCAGATCACGAGGTCAGGAGTTCGAGACCAGCTTGGCCTACACAGTGAAACCCCATCTCTACTAAAAATACAAAAAATTAGCCAGGTGTGGTGGTGGGCACCTGTAATCCCAGCTACTTGGGAGGCTGAGACAGGAGAATTGCTTGAACCCGGGAGGCTGAGGTTGCAGTGAGCCAAGATCATGCCATTGAACTCCAGCCTGGGCGACAGTGCAAGACTTCATCTAAAAAAAAGAAAAAAAAAAAGTGCAGGTGTTGTTTCTAAAGGTACATGTAGGCTGGGCTTGGTGGCTCATGCCTGTAATCCCAACACTTTGAGAGGCCGAAGTGGGAGGATTCCTTGAGCCTAGAGGTTCAAGATCAGCCTGGGCAACACAGTGAGACCCCATCTTAATTAATAAATTAAAAATTATTTTAAAATTAAAAATAGATAAATAAAATAAAGGTACATGTACACTCTCATTTCATCTTTTTTTTTTTTTTTTTTTTTGAGATGGAGTCTCACTCTGTCACCCAGGCTGGTGTGCAGTGGTGCGATCTTGGCTCACTGCAACTCCCACCTCCTAGGTTAAAGTGATTATTGTGCCCCAGCCTCCTGAGTAGTTGGGATTACAGGCACGTACCACCATGCCTGGCTAATTTTTATATTTTTTGGTAGAGACAGGGTTTCACCATGTTGGACAGGCTGGTCTCGAACTCTAGACCTCAAGTGATCTGCCCACCTCAGTCTCCCAAAGTGCTGGGATTACAGGTGTAAGCCACCACACCCGGCCTCTCATTTCATCTTAAGGTGATGGGCACATATCAGTTTGCTTGTGACTTTCCCAGTTTTAGTCCTGAGAGTCCCAAGAAACCTTCTAGTTCCTTGCACACCCTATTTTATCTTCATCAAAACATATGGATTTAGGTACTGTTATCATCCTCAATTTACAGATTGGAACTAAAGGCACAGAGACGTTTAATAGCTTGGCCAACATCACACAGATAAGTGGCAGAGCTGTGCGGTATTGAAACCCAAGCAGTTGGGTTCCAGAGTCCTTACCCTTTTATATAGCCTTTTTTATGGTCAAATGAATTTCAATTATTGGTTTAAAACTCTTTCTTCCTTCATGAAATACATCATTTTCTTTGGGACCAGAAAGCATGCCTGTGTCTTTTTCCTCCTGCCCGGAGATAATCCTACAGGTAAAAAGTCAGTTAAGAGTCAGGTTGCAATGCCTGTTGGCTTCCAGGAGCCTTCTAGAAACATGATATCCTCCCAGGGATCTGCCCCACAGCCCCAGTGTCTGATCCGAATTCCTCATGGGATTTTTTAAGGAGGAGGAGGAGTGGTTAACCATGGAGAAGAGTTTCCAAAATGAAAATAAACCAATAAACAACATGACTTATTAACGGAGATCCAGTGACTTCGCCTTTTTAAGTTCAACACGAAGGCGGGGAGAACGAAATCATTTATAGAACTCTTTTCTCCCCCAGGAGATATTTAAGAAGTGAACATATTATTTGAAATTTAAAGGAATGCGAAGTTTATGTAAAATTATACCAGTGATGACAGAAGCTTGAGAACAACAACAAAGCTGGCCAGAGTTGATGCCCACGGTTTCAGGCTGAGAAACACAGCAGAGGACAAGAACAGGGCAGCACGAACGTCATGAAAATGGGATGATGGAGAGAAAGGCAGGGAGCCTTTCTGAGCTGGGAGAGCTTGGTCAGGGGACCTCACCTTTCTGGCTCTCTAAAATTAGATGCTGGGCCGGGCACAGTGGCTCACACCTGGAATCCCAGCACTCTGGAAGGTCAAGGTGGAAGGATCACTTGCGCCCAGGAGTTCGAGACCAGCCTAGGCCACATAGTGAGACCTCATCTCTACAAAATTAGCCAGGTGTGGTAACACACGCCTGTATTCCGAGCTCTTCAGGAAGCTGAGGTGGGAGGATCACTTGAGCTTGGGAGGTCGAGGCTGCAGTGAGCTGTGATCATGCCACTGCACTTCAGCCTGGGTGACAGAGGGAGAGCCTGTCTCAAAAATAAATAAATAAAAAGTAAAATAAAATGAGACACTGAGAGTAGCTACTCCAGAGAGTTGTACTAAGAACTCTACCACACTGGGTGTGGTGGCTCACACCTGGAATCCCAGCACTTTGGGAGGCTGAGGAATAGAGGATTGCTTGAGTTCAGGAGTTTGAGACCAGCCTGGGCAACATGGGGAAATCCCATCCCTACAAAAAATACAAAAATTAGCCGGGCGTGGTGTTGCATGCCTGTAATCCCAGCTAATTGGGGGGCTGAGGAAGGAGGATCACTTAAGCCCAGGAGGTTGAGGTTCCAGTGAGCTATGTTTGTGCCACTGCATTCTAGCCTGGGCAACACGGTGAGACCCTGTCTCAAAAACAAACAAACACCACACACACACACACGAAAAAAAAGGAAAAAATGGAATTCCACTAGTACTGGGCATGCTGGCTTATGTGTGTAATCCCAACACTTTGAGGGGTGTGGGAGGATTGCTTGAGCCCAGAATTTTGAGGCTGTAGTGAGCTACGATTGTGCCCCTGCAGTCCAGCCTGGGTGACAGAGCAAGATCCTCTTTCTTTTCCTTCCTTCCTTCCTTCCTTCCCTTCCTTCCTTCCTTCCCTTCCTTCCTTCCTTCCTTCCTTCTTTCCTTCCTTCCTTTCTTTTTTTTTTTTTTTTCTCAGAGTTTTGCTCTTGAGGCTGGAGTGTGGTGACACAACCTCTGCTCACTGCAACCTCCATCTCCCGGGTTCAAGCGATTCTCCTGCCTCAGCCTCCCGAGTTGCTGGGATTACAGGCACCTGCCACCACTCCCAGCTAATTTTTATATTTTCAGTAGAGATGGGGTTTCACCATGTTGGCCAGGCTAGTCTCAAACTCCTGACCTCAAGTGATCCGCCCACCTCGGCCTCTCAAAGTGCTGGGATTACAGGCATGAGCCACCATGCCCAGCCGACCCTGTTTCTTAAAAGAAAAAAAAAAAAAAAGAAAAGAAAGCATCCCACCAACTAATAAAGATCTTACTTAACACTGTTTCTGGCACATGGCATGTGCTGAATAAATGGTATCTGTCACTTATCCGGACTTCTTTGGGTTTCTATTTTGACTTGTGATTAGAGAGAGCCCCAAGCTTGTGCTCATCAAAGGCTCACTGTGTCAGGCCCAAGCTAAGGGTTCTACACACATTGTGCTATTTAATCCTCACATTAATCCAGGTACTATTATTATTATGATCCCATTTGCAGATGTGAAGATTGACACTTTAGAGGGGAGAATAAATAGGTTTGCCTAAAAGATTTACACCATGCGGAAGGGGAGTAGCCTGGGATGAGGACTGAGGGCTGCTCTGACATTGCTCTCTACTGCACAACTTTGCAGGAAAAAAAAAAAATGCAATTTTCGTAATTCCAGAATTCCAGGTGCCTTTTTTTTTTTTTTTTTTTTTTTTTGAGACAGAGTCTCGCTCTGTCGCCCAGGCAGGAGTGCTATGGCACAATATTGGCTCACTGCAACCTCCTCCTCCTAGGTTCAAGTGATTCTCCTGCCTCAGCCTTCCAAATAGCTGGGATTACAGATGTGTGTCCCCACACCAGGCTAATTTTTGGTATTTTTACTAGAGACGGGGTTTCACCATGTTAACCAGGCTGGTCTCAAACTCCTGACTTCAGGTGATCCGCCCGCCTCGGCCTCCCAAAATGCTGGGATTACAGGCGTGAGCCACCGCACCCCACCCCAGGTGCCTTTACATATAAAGGGACCTACTTGTTTCTGGAAGGTGCCAGTGGGAATTTCCAAAGCAGAGCAAGGTGTGCCTGGCACTTTTCTTGAGTGGGGCGTCTTTGCTCCCGTTTAGAGGCAGAAACTTTAGGTGGAAGCTGTTTCCTGCACAGTTGAAGCACTTCAAGGTAGACTTGAGGAACTTGTGCCCTAGGACTAAATCCCCCTCACTCCTGTTTCATCATCCTGGGGTAAGTGTGTTCAAAAGCCTCCACTTCAAACAGTAGTCCTTGACTGGATGTGGTGGCTCACACTTGTAATCCCAGTACTTTGGGAGGCTGAGGCAAGAGTTCGAGACCAGCCTGGTTGGTTAACATGCTACAACACAGCAACACCCTGTCTCTATAAAAAATTTAAAAAATTATCCAGGTGTGGTGGCGTTCGACTGTAGTCCCAGCTACTCAGGAGGCTGAGATGGGAAGATTGCTTGAGCCGGGGAGGTTAAGGCTGCAATGAGCCATGACCGCACCACTACACTCCAGTGAGACCCTGTCTCAGAACAAAACCCAAAAACCAGCAGTCCATAAAATAGGATGTTTGTGCATGTGGGTTGTGTTTCCTGTTACTTGGTGAAAATGGTAAGGAGAATGTTTATCTAAGTCTACTAACCTAGTTTGAGTTTTGAAACCACGAGCAGTAAATATTGCTTGTTATTTATGTGTGGCTGTTTTTGGTATTCTTTCCTTTGTTGATCAGTTCTATGACTTGGGGGAAAAAGGTCTCCCACATCCGTCTTTAAAATCAGAAGGGTGCAGGTTTAGTGATGTGCATTATTAAGTGTGGCCATGAACTTGACATCCTAAGCTCTCACCCTTTGAATGGCTCTCAATGAGAAACGTGGATTCTGGGCATTTTTCTTCATGTGGCTGATCCTCTCACACTCAGATAGTCATTCCTTCAGTGATGTATTCTTTCATACACCAAACATAGAGCACCTGCCACAGCTTATTTTTTCTTTAAATTCTTCTTTATTTAAACTTAAATAGAGATGGGGTTTTGCTATGTTGCCCAGGCTGGTCTCGAACTCCTGGGCCCAAGCAATCTGCCACCTTGGCCTCCCAAAGTGCTGGGATTCCAGGCGTGAGCCACCACAGCTGGCTATCTTCCTCAGTTTAGACAACTCTCTCTCTGGCAGCCCAGTGCCTCTCAGAGTGCTAAAGTACTGGTTTTTTAAATTGTCCAAATGTTGCAGGTAAAATGCTGCCGTAAAATACGATAAAATAAATTACCAGAAAAATAAAAATTTAAAACCTCAAAGACCTACAAAATACAAATTTTAATTTTTTAGTTTAAGATTCAACAGAGGCCCGGCACGGTGACTCGCGCCTGTAATCCCAGCACTTTGGGAGGCTGAGGCGGGTGGATCACTTGAGGTCAGGAGTTCGAGACAAGCCTGGCCAACATGGTGAAAGCTCATCTCTACTAAAAACACAAGAATTAGCCGGGTGCGGTGGCATGTGCCTGTAGTACCAGCTACTCGGGAGGCTGAGGCGAGAGAATTGCTTGAACCCAGGAGGCGGAGGTTGCAGTGAGCTGAAGTCGCGACACTGCCCTCCAGCCTGAGCAACAGAGCAAGACTCAGTCTCAAAAACCAACCAACCAACCAACCAACCAACAAAAAAGAATCAACAGAGTACATTTAGAGTAGTATTGTGCTTGAGGACACAATTACAATACAGTGTGGTAAATGTCCTCATATGTTTGAGACCCCAGATGATAGGAACATAAATAGTTTTGTGGGAACCCATAGGATTCAATTATCTATGTAGTAGAAAAAGCCTTAAAGATTAGATTCTGGTGCTTGGCTCAGCAGCACAGCTACTCAAACTGGAATGGTACAGAGAAGATTAGCGTGGTCCCTGCACAGGGATGACGCACAAATTTGTGAAGTGTTCTGTAAAAAATAAATAAATAAAAATTTTTTAAATTAAAAATTAGAGTCCAGAGGCCTCAATGTCTTCACTTGTCAGATACTCTATTTCATAAAGTTACTGGGTGAAGGTGAAGCATCATGCACTAGATACACCTAAATCTGAAGAATTTTAAGCAAATCTCTCATCAAGTTCCATTGGTAGTTTAATAACTCAAACTTGCTGGGTGCGGTGGCTCATGCCTGTTATCCTAGCACTTTGGGAGGCTGAGGCAGGAGGATCACATGAGCCCAGGAATTCCAGACCAGCCTGGGTGACATAGGGAGACCATGTTTTTACAAAAAATAAAAAATTAGCCAGGTGTGGTGATGAACACCTGTAGTCCCAACTACTAGAGAAGCTGGGGTGGGAGGATTGCTTGAGTCTGGGAGGTCGAGCCTGCAATAAGCTGTGATTGTGCCACTGCAGTTCAGCCTGGGCAACAGAGCAAGCCCTGTCTCAAAAAAACAAACAAACAAACCATATATGTATATATTATATATACAATTTATATATATATTCTTTATATATATTCTTTATATATACATATATATATAAAGAACTCAAACTGCTTACTCAAACTGACCCAGATAGACTTGCCTTGTAGAGCATCCTACAGATAAAAATATTTTTTAAATAATTTTTATTGTCCAGGTGTAGTGGCTCATACTTGTAATCCCAGCACTTTGGGGAGGTCGAGACAGGCAGATTGCTCGAGCCCAGGAGTTTGAGACCAGGCTGAGTAGCATGGTGAAGCCCAGTCTCTACAAAAAATACAAAAATTAGCTGGTGTGGTAGCGTGTACCTGTAGTCCCAGCCACTCAGGAGGCTGAGGTCAGGGGATCACTTGAGCCTGGGAGGTAGAGACGGCAGTCAGGCGTGAGCCGTGATCGTGCCATGACTTGTGACAGAGCAAGACCTTGTCTCAAAAACAAAACCATACCCAACACTTTGGGAGGCCAAAGTGGGAGGATCACCTGAGATCAGGAGTTCAAGACCAGCCTGGCCAACATGATGAAATCCCATCTCTACGAAAAATACAAAAATTAGCTGGGTGTGGTAGCACATGCCTGTAATCCCAGCTACTGGGGAGGCTGAGGCAGGAGAATTGCTTGAACCCAGGAGGCAGAAGTTGCAGTGAGTTGACATTGCGCCACTGCACTCCAGCCTGGGTGACAGAGTGAGACTCCATCTCAAAAAACAAACAAAAAACAACCCAATAAAATAATAATAATAATAAATTTTATTATAAAAGTAGAGCATTTCAGGCCGGGTGTGGTGGCTCAAGCCTATAATCCCAGCACTTTGGGAGGCTGAGACAGGCGGATCACGAGGTCAGGAGATCGAGACCATCCTGGCTAACATGGTGAAACCCCATCTCTACTAAAAAATACGAAAAACTAGCTGGGCGTGGTGGCGGGCGCCTGTAGTCCCAGCTACCTGGGAGGCTGAGGCAGGAGAATGTCGTAAACCCAGGAGGCGGAGCTTACAGTGAGCCGAGATCGCGCCACTGCACTCCAGCCTGGGCAACAGAGCGAGACTCCGTCTCAAAAAAGAAAAAAGAAAAAAAAAAAGTAGAGCATTTCATAGGGGGAAAAGAAAAATCTCTCCTTACATTTTTTTTTATTATGCACATACAAATATAGCAATGGGCTTACACCATGTATAATTTGTTTTTTGTTAATGAACCTTTCTTGTTACACTCAGTCATACATCACTGGTGATGCTTTCATTTTACCACCTATGTGCTCTTCCTCATTCTTTTTAGTTGCTGTGTAGTTTCCCAAGGTATAGTGTATCACAAGGCAGTTTTATGATGGTGAACATTTAGGTCATTATTACTCATAAGTGTTGCAGTGAACATCCTGTGGTATATCCTATGCACTTATGTGTATATTTCTTTAGGATAGATTCCAAGAAGTGAGCGGGTGTGTCTTTTTTTTTTTTTTTTTTTTTTTTTTCTGAGACAGGGTCTTACTCTGTCATCCAGGCTGGAGTGCAGTGGTGTGGTCATAGCTCACTGCAGCCTCGACTTCCTGGGCTCAAGTGATCCTCCCACCTGAGCATCCCGAGCAGCTGGGATAGGACTACAGGTGTGTGCCACCACGCCCGGCTAACTGGTTGTGCCCTTTTTTAAAATTTTGTATGCACTGCCAAAATCATCCTCCTGAAAGATAGTACCAGTTGTGATCAGTTGTTAATGTTGGACAGTTCGATGTTGAACTTTATTCTGCAGATCGAAAGGCTGAACGGGGAAGAGCTTGACAGGGTCACATGGTGGGAGGGCGAGCCAAGAACACAGCCTCTGGACTCTATCCAGCAAGATTCCGGTGTTCCTGTCATCCTCTTAAAAGCCCCGTGGCTACTTACCTTGTCTGGTATGATACCCTGCACAGACTCAGGTGGGAAGGCTTTCAATTCATGTCAAATAAACCTCTGTCCTTGAGATTGTATCTTGAAGTCCCTTGTCAAATCATCCTCCAGCCACAGCTAGGTAGAGGGGGTGAAGCACAAGCTTTGAAGGCGGCCACCTTGAGTTCCGATCTCGGCTCTGCTCTGGCTGTGATTGGGACATGCTGCCTCAGCTTCCCCAGGTTGGACACAGAAACCTCACCAAGCAACTGCAGGGATAAAATGAGAACGACGTGTGTGAAAGGCTCCTGGGAGGTGTTTGTTTTCTTCTCAGTCCTTCTCACCATGGAGTCGAGGACGGGGATTTGTGGTTGAGGTTTCCAACAGAGGGCACTGTCTGAACTGCAAGTGGGGAATCAGAGCCAGAGAAAGGAGCTGGTGTAGTCCTAGAATTTCGATTTAATTGAGATCAGAGTCATTTTACTCATCACTGCTGCACAGTCTTTAGGGTGATATGGAAAGATAATGTTTCTGTGGGTTTGGAGGTTATTTAAGGACAAGAAGTGGCCATGTACCAAAATTCCATGGACACTCCCTACACTTTAATCCCTCTCTGAACTCTTTGTGTCCTAAGTGTTATCATTTGTCTTCCACTGCTCTATCTCCCATGTAATCCATCTCTGTTAACAGCACCACTATCTCTCCAGTCATCCAGGACTCTAACTTTATTTTGAACCCTCTTTCTCTGTCACTCCCCATATCCACGTGGCTGCCTGATTCTAAACCTCTAACATAGCCAGGCGCAGTGGCTCATGCCTGTAATCCTGGCACTTTGAGAGGCTAAGGCAGGAGGATAGTTTGAGACCAGCCTGGGCAACATGGTGAAACCCTGTCTCCACAAAAAATGCAAAAATTAACTGGCATAGTGGTGGACGCCTCTAGTCCCAGCTACTTGGGAGGCTGAGGCCAGGAGGATCACTTGAGCCTAGAGGGTTGAGGCTGCAATGAGCTATGATCATGCCACTGCACTCCAGCCTGGGCGATAGAGTGAGACACTGCCTCAAAACAACAAAACAAAACAAAACAAAACACCAACCTCTAATAAGCTGGTCTTCTCCTGTTGGCATGTAGCAGCACCCCCAGGTCAGATACTCATAACCTCCTGCCAGAACTAAAAGCCACATCCAGAGGGGTTGCAGGAGGCCTCTGCTGAGGGCTGCAGAGGCAGCAACCTGCCCTGCCCCCTCCGTTCCCCTCCCTTCCCCTCCCTTAGCATAGTACTCAGTTCTTTCCAGGGTCTCTAGGCTCTGGCCCCAACCCCCCACCTTTGGTTTCCATGATAATGGCTGCCACTCATGGAGAGTTGACTGTGCAAAGCTAAGGCCTTTATAGGCAGGATGTCATTTAATTCTTACAACCGCCCTAGGAGATAGGAACTATTATTATCCTCTATTATGGATGAGGAAACTGAGAGCCAACAGGGTGTAGCAACTTAAGGTCACACAGCCAGGAAGTGATGACGTTAGGATTTAAAGCCCTGTGTGTTTTACCTGAGTTTCCCAAACAGTGGTCCCAGCATCCCCCATGGGTGTGTTAAGAGGGTCCCATGAAATGTCAAAAATAGCAATGGCTTCTGTCTCAATGTTTACTTTATTTATTTTATTTTTTTGAGACAGGGTCTCACTCTGTTTCCCAGGGTAGAGTGCAGTTCTGTGATCATGGCTCACTGCAGCCTTGACCTCCTGCACTCAAGCCTCATCCTCCTGAGTGGCTGGGACTACAGGTGTGTGACACCACACCCAGCTGATTTTTTTTTCTTTCTTTCTTTTTTTTTTAAAACAGAGACTGGCTCTGTTGCCCCAGCTGGAGTGCATTGGCACCATCTCAGCTCACTGCAACCTCCACTTACCGGATTAAAGTGATTCTCCTGCCTCAGCCTCCTGAGTAGCTGGGATTACAGGCATGCACCACCACGCCCGGCTAATTTTTGTATTTTTAGTAGAGACGGGGTTTTGTCATATTGGCCAGGCTGGTCCAGAGCTCCTGACCTCAAGTGATCCACCTGCCTCAGCCTCCCAAAGTGCTGGGACTACAGTCGTGAGCCACCGTGCCTGGCCATCAATTTCTACTTTCAAAAGATCAATAGAGTTACTATTTTTAAAATTTCCTTTAAAAACCTGGTGGCATGGGGCTGGGCACGGTGGCTCATGCCTGTAATCCCAGCACTTTGGGAGGCCAAGGCGGGTGAATCACAAGGTCAGGAGATCGAGACCATCCTGGCTAACATGGTGAAACCCCGTCTCTACTAAAAATACAAAAATAAAATTAGCCAGGCATGGTGGTGGGCGCCTGTAGTCCCAGCTACTCGGGAGGGTAAGGCAGGAGAATGGCACGAACCCGGGAGGCAGAACTTGCAGTGATCTGAGATTGCACCACTGCACTCCAGCTTGGGCAACAGAGCGAGACTCCGTCTCAAAAATAAATAAATAAATAAATAAATAAATAAATAAATAAATAAATAAAATAAAAACCTGGTGGCATGGGAGCTCCCGCTTGCCCAGGGAAGGCAGATCAGGTGAGCGTGAACATCACACAGCCACCTACCTGGTTTCTGTGAAACACCTTGAGCACCATGTGGGTGATACAGTGTTTTAAGAATCAAATGACTTTCCTTCTTAGACTTATATTGCTTACTTTATACCATAGTAGAACACTATTGGTTCAATCTGACAAGTTAGCGAGGAGCTTGAGAGGCTGAAAAATCAGCATTAGAAAAAAAACGGAACTCCCGACACCCCACCCCGCAGACAAACAAACAAAACGCGGAGGCCAGTCGCAGTGGCTCACGCCTGTAATCCCAGCACTTTGGGAGATCGAAGTGGGTGGATCCCTTGAGCCCAGGAATTCGAGACCAGTCTGGGCAACATGGTGAAACCCCAACTCTACCAAAAATACAAAAAATTAGCTGGATGTGGTGGTGGATCACCTGAGGTCAGGAGTTCAAGACCAGCCTGGCCAACATGGCGAAACCCTATCTCTACTAAAAATACAAAAAATTAGCTGGGTGTGGTGGTGCGCACCTGTAATCCCAGCTACTCAGGAGGCTGAGGCAAGAGAATTCCTCCAACCCAGGAGGCAGAGGTTGCAGGGAGCCAAGATCGCGCCACTGCACTCCAGCCTGGGCAACAGAGTGAGACTCCATCTCAAAAAAAAAAACAAAAAAAAAACCACACACACAATTTAAAACACAACATGCAAGTGTTCAAATTGTAGTAGACTTCAATAAAAGGTGGCTGTTAGGAGGATGGTCCTTTCACCAGAAAATATGCTCCATGAAGGTAGGGACTGTGTCTACTTTTGCTGCTGGATAAAATGTGTTCCTGGCACATAGGAGACTCAGGAATTATTTACCAAATGAATGAATGTTGATAATAGGCTGGGCGCGGTGGCTCACAGCTGTAATCTCAGCACTTTGGGAGGCCGAGGCGGGTAGATCACGAGGTCTGGAGATCGAGACCATCCTGACTAACACAGTGAAACCCCGTCTCTACTAAAAAATACAAAAAATTAGCCGGGCATGGTGGCAGACACCTGTAGTCCCAGCTACTTGGGAGGCTGAGGCAGGAGAATTGCTTTTACCTGGGACGCGGGGGTTGCTGTGAGCTGAGATCGCGCCACTGCACTCCAGCCTGGACGACAGAGCGAGACTCCATCTCAAAAAAAAAAAAAAAAAAAAAAATGTTAAGAATGTTGATAATATAGCTGTCCCAAAGATGAGATGTAAGATGTGATTTTCTGTTTAGAGGCAGAAACTTTAGGTGGAAGGTTTCCCAGCACAGTTCTCTTTAGGAGAAACTAAATGATGACCAAGATTTTCTTTTCTTTTTGAGACGGAGTTTCACTCTTGTCGCCCAGGCTGGAGTGTAATGGCATGATCTCAGCTCACTGCAACCTCCACCTCCTGAGTTCAAGTGATTCTCCTGCCTCAGCCTCCCAAGTAGCTGGGACTACAGGCATGCACCACCACGCCTGGCTAATTTTGTATTTTCAGTAGAGATGGGGTTTCACCACGTTGGTCAGGCTGGTCTCAAACTCCTGACCTCAAGCGATCCACCCACCTTGGCCTCCCAAAGTGTTGGGATTACAGGCATGAGCCACTGTGCCCGGCTGATGACCAAGATTTTCTGCCTTTTATAATTGGTGGCACACTCTCTCCTAATTATTTCATATAGTCCTTATAATCATCTTGTACTGTGGCTAGATGAAGTGGTGTTCCCTCTTTATAGGGAGATTCAGAGAAGTGAAATGCTGTGCTTAGGGTCCCACAGTAAATGACAGAGGGCAGGTCTTTTGGACCTAAATCCAGTTCTCTTTCTACTCTCCTCCACTCTCAATACACCAAAGGAGGCCCAGAGATTGGTGACTAAATTGATCAAGTTCAGATGCCCCATCTGTGGAGTGAAGTTTGTTTGTTTGTTTGTTTGTTTGTTTGTTTGTTTTTAGAGATGGGGTCTCACTAGTTGCCCCAGCTGGAGTGCAGTGGCATGATCACGGCTCACTGCAACATCAACTTCCCAGGCTTAAGCAATCCTCCCACCTCAACTTGCAATGTAGTTTGGACTACAGGCACATGCCACCATGCCTGGCTAATTTTTAAATTTTTTTTTAGGGATAGTATCTTGTTATGTTGCCCAGGCTGGTCTTCAACTCTTGGATTCAAATGATCCTCTCACGTCAGCCTCCTAAAGTGCTGGGATTACAAACGTGAGCCATCGTGCCCAGCCAAGGAGTGATATTGTGATTGGCCCCCACTTCTAAATGCTGAGGACCTCCTGGTCCTCAAGCACTTCTTCTCTTCTTTGACTTCTTTCCCAGGATCTCATCCAGGGTCATGGCTTTCGATACCACCTGTGTGCTGGTGGCCTTCACACTGATATTTCTGTCCCCAGCCTCTCCCCAGAACTCCATTCATGCATATATAGTTGCCTACTTGGCCCTTCCATTATTTCTATCTAGTAGGCATTTCACACTTAACATGGTCCACACTGAACTCCCCACCTCCCTCTTCATCAAGAAGCAGATCACAGCTCCATCTTTGCAGTTGTATCTTCCAGATGACTACCATTAGAATTATCCCTAGGCTGGGTGTGGTGGCTCACGCCCGTAATCCCAACACTTTGGAAGGAGGATCACTTGAACTCAAGAGTTCGCCTGGGCAGCATATGGAGGCCCTGTCTCAAAATCAATCAATCAATCAGGACTGGCATGGTGGCTCAGGCCTGTAATCCTAGCACTTTGGGAGGCTGAGGTGGGCAGATCACTTGAGGTCAGGAGTTTGAAACCAGCCTGGCCAACACGGTGAAACCCCATCTCTACTGAAAATATAAAAAACTAGCCAGGCATGGTGGCGGGCGCCTGTATTCCCAGCTACTCAGGAGGCTGAGGCAGGAGACTCGCTTGAACCCAGGAGGCGGAGGTTGCAGTGAGCTGAGGTCACACCATTGAACTCCAGGCTGGGCAATAAGAGTGAAACTCTGTCTCAAATAAATAAATAAATATAAGTAAATAAATAAATCATAAAAATAACAAAGGAATTATCCCTGACTCCTTCGCTTTTCTCACCCCTCAACATCCAGTCCTGTTGGCTTGACCTCCAAAATATATCCGGAATCCGACTATTTCTCACCACGTCCACATCTTCTACCCTGTTCCAAGCCACCACCATCTCTCGCTCGGACTCTCATAGCAGCCTCTTCTCTGGTCCCTCTGCATCTACCCTTGTCCCTCTCCAGTTGATTCTATACAACAAGCCAGAAAGGATTCTGGTAAAACCTGTCGGATGGTGTCCCTCATCCGGTCAAAGCTTTCTGAAAGCTTCTTATCGCATTCAGAGTCAATGCTAAACTTACAATAGCCTTCCATCTCCTGTGATCTTTCGTCCTTTATGCAATCTAGCTCCCACACCATCTCCCGCCTTCAGGTCCTTCGAAGTTGCCTCTGCCACTCCCTCAAGCCCCCAGCTCTCTGCTTCAGGTCAGATTCTGGACATATTTACTTGCTTTGTCTGTTTGTCTTCCCTGCTAGAACCTGAGTTCCCTGAAGGCCTCCGTGAGAGGCACAGACTTGGTTTTTTTCCTGCTTTATTTCCAGTATCTAAAATAGTTTTGGTCAGGCTCAGTGGCTCACTCCTAGAATCCCAGCACTTTGGGACCCCGAGGTGGGAGCATTGCTTGAGCCCAGGAGTTCAAGACCAGCCTGAACAACTTGGAAGGACTCAGTCTCTGCAAAAAATACAAAAATTAGCCACGCATGGTGGCATGCATCTGTAGTCCCAGCTACCCTGGAAGCTGAGGCAGGAGGATTGCTTAAGCCCAGGAGGTTGAGACTGCAGTGAGCCAAGGTTGTGCCACTGCTCTCCAGCCTGGGTGACACGGCGAGCTCCTGTTTCAAAACAAAAATAAAATCGTTCTGGCATGTAGTCTGCACTTATGAGTGAATGGGGTGATCAGTCAAAATCCATATGGTTCTAAGAGGCCGAGACTACCTTGGCCCAGACCCAAGGCAGCACGACATAACTTTACCTTTATCTGGCAAAGAGGGAACCAACAAATGGCACTGGTGGTGTCAGCCACAAAATAACACAGATTCCATGTTAAGGTTTGATCAGGATGCAGAGTAGGCTGGGCGTGGTGGTTCATGGCTCTAATCCCAGCACTTTGGGAGGCTGAGACGAGAGGATCGCTTAAGCTCAGGAGGTTCAGGCTTCTGTAAGCCATGTTCGAGCCACTTCATTCAGCCTGGGCAACAGAATAAGACCCTGTCTCAAAACAAAAACAAGAACAAAAACAAACAAAACAACAACAACAACAAAAACAAACACAACAATCTCTCCTGGCCATTTGAATTCACTGGGTCTGGGATGGGGCCCTTAAATCAGCCTTTTAATTTATAATTTTATTTATGTATGTATTTATTTATTTTTGAGACACAGTCTCACTCTGTTGCCCAGGCTGGAGGGCAGTGGCGAGTTCTTGGCTCACTGCAACCTCCACCTCCCGGGTTCAAGCAATTCCCTGCCTCAGCCTCCCTAGAGTAGCTGGGATCACAGGCAAGTGCCACCACACCTGGCTAATTTTTTATTTTTGTATTTTTAGTAAAGACAGGGTTTCACCATGTTGGCCGGGCTAGTCTCGAACTCCTGACCTCAAGTGATCTGCTTGCTTCAGCCTCCCAAAGTGCTGGGATTACAGGTGTGAGCCGCCACTCCTGGCCTATTATTTATTTCTATTTTTTGAGACGAAAGTCTTGCTCTAGTGCCTACTAGAGTGCAGTGGTGCAAACATGGCTTACTGCAGCCTCCACCTCCTGGGCTCAAGCAGTACTATCACCTCAGCCTCTTAAGTAGCTAGGACCACAAGTGTGTGCCACCACACCCAGCTAATTTTTAAATATTTTGTAGACACGGGGGTCTCACCATGTTGCCCAGGCAGGTCTCGAATCCCTGAGCTCAAGTGATCCGCCTGCCTCGGCCTCCCAACATGTTAGGATTGCAGGCATAAGCCAATTGCACCCGGCCAGGACTTTTTCCATGGCTGTTAAAACCACAAGGTAAAAATTCAAGTGTTTTTCTTTCAAATGTATTATATAAAAAGGATTATATCTCAACAGCTGGAATCCAAACAGAATGAAACAAAAATTCGATGAATATGTATTTGTTTTTGATGCTTATTGCTCAGAGCAAAGTAAGGGAGGTTAAGCAGCAGAAAGAACCCACATCTCGTATTTAATATTAAGCAGCTGTCATCGCCCCGATTGATATATTGTTCACAGATTATGGTTTCTCTGGCACCTAAAATATACACACTCTCCATCCCTACATATAAGTGTCAAGAGTCCTTAATCATCTCCTGTGTCGAGCAGATTATATTTCCCAAACAATGAGCACAATTTCTCCCTCAAGAAAACTTACTGAAAGATGCGAGAGACTGGAATGTGTAATACAAAACAGAGATGCAGAGAAGAGGGTTTCCTAGTTCAAGAGGAAGAATGACTTTATTGACTGTAAAAATAAGGTCTGCGTGCCACGAGCTGGCCCGGACCCATCTGTGTACCTCTTTTTCAAACAGACCTGAGATTAAAAACTGGCCAACAGCCAGGTGTGGTAGCTCATGTTTGTAATCCCAGAACTTTGGGAGGCTAACGCTGGAGGATCTCTGTGCCTGGCCCATCTCTACAAAAAAATTCTTTAAAAATATTAGCTGGTGTGGTGGCACACGCCTGTAATCCCTGCTCCTCATGAGGCTGAGGTGAGAGGATCACGTGAGCCTAGGAGGTTGAGGCTGTAGTGAGTTATGATCGCACCACCGTACTCCAGCCTGGGCAAAAGAGCAAAACCATGTCTCTTGTTTTTGAGACACAGCCTTGCTCTGTCGCCCAGGCTGGAGTGCAGTGGTGCAATCTCAGCTCACTGCAACCTCTGCCTCCTGAGTTCAAGTGATTCTCCCATCTCAGACTCCTGAGTAGCTGGTATTACAGGCACCCACCACCACACCTGGGACATTTTTGCATTTTTAGTAGAGACAGGGTTTCACCATGTTGGCCAGACTGGTCTCAAACTCCTGACCTCAAGTGATCCACCAGCCTCGAGGAAAATAAATGGAAAGTGCTGGGATTACAGGTATGAGCCATTGTGCCCAGCCGACCCTGTCTCTTAAAATGAACAAATAAACAAAACTGGCCAGCCCTTTCATAGCTGTGTGGCCTTAGGTATGTCACCTGGACTCCTTTGAGTCTTGGCTCCTATTAAAAGATGCTGTTGCCTCATAGAGAGGTTGTGAAAAATGGAAGGATAGGCTTTTTGGTTAGTTTTGTTACCATAATTGTTGTTTCCTGTCTTACCTGGCCAATGAATCCCAGCAAACCTGGGCACTTTCTAGCCCCCATACCTTTGCTGGTGCAACTCATTCTTCCTAGGCTGCCCTTTGAATTTTTGTATGCCCTATGCTGACCTGCAAAGTTCTGCTTAAATGCCACCTCTTTCAAATGCCTTCCTGGATGCCACCAGTCAGAAGTAATTTCTCCCAGCTCTTATCTTATCAACCCTCCATGTGATTGCGCCTCTGGTTACAGAAGTTAGTGCAAACTGCTCCCAACGCGTTGCTGCCAACATTCCTGTGAATGGCACCGCCTCCACCAGCTGCTCAAGCCCCAAGCTAGGCTTGTTCCAAATGCTTCACCCTTCATCACCTTTTAAAGCCGTCTGTTTTTGCCCATCTCCAGTTCATCCCCCACAGTGATCCTTCTAAAACGCAAACCTGTATTGCCACTGTGATGCCTAAAGCCCTCAATGGCTCCAGATTAGTCTAGGTGTGCCCTCCTTATCTCTGCAGCTTCATCTTTGTTTTTTGACATATCATTCACGTGCCATAACATTCACCCCTTTAAATTATACAGTTCAGTGATTCCTCTGTTTTGTTTTCCTTTTTTCTTTTTTAAAATTTACAGATGCACTTTTTGGTTTCATACGTGTGTGTGTTTGTTTGTTTGTGTTTTTTTGAGACAGAGTCTCGCTCTGTCGCCCAGGCTGGAGTGCAGTGTCGCGATCTCGGCTCACTGCAAGCTCCGCCTCCCGGGTTCATGCCATTCTCCTGCCTCAGCCTCCCGAATGGCTGGGACTACAGGCACCCACCACAACGCCCGGCTAATTTTTTGTGTTTTTAGTAGAGACAGGGTTTCTTTTTTTTTTTTTTTTTTTTTTGAGACGGAGTCTAGCTCTGTTGCCCAGGCTGGAGTGCAATGGCTGGATCTCAGCTCACTGCAAGCCCCGCCTCCCGGGTTCACGCCATTCTCCTGCCTCAGCCTCCTGAGTAGCTGGGAGTACAGGCGCCCGCCACTTCGCCCGGCTAATTTTTTTTGTATTTTAGTAGAGACGGGGTTTCACCGTGTTAGCCAGGATGGTCTTGATCTCCTGAACTCGTGATCCGCCCGTCTCGGCCTCCCAAAGTGCTGGGATTACAGGCTTGAGCCACCGCGCCCAGCCGAGACAGGGTTTCACTGTGTTAACCAGGAGGTGTCGATCTGCTGACCTCGTGATTCGCCTGCCTCAACCTCCCAAAGTGCTAGGATTACAGGTGTGAGCTGTTTGTTTTAAGAGAGGATTTTGCTTTATTGCCCAGGCTGGGGTATAGTGGCTCGATCATGGCTCACTGCAGCCTCAACCTCCTAGACTCAAGTGATCCTCCCACCTCAGCCTCCCAAGTAGCTGGGACTACAGGTGCATGCCACCACCCTCAGCTAATTTTTACATTTTTTTGTAGAGATGGGGTCTTACTCTGTTGCCCAGGCTGGTTTTGAATTCCTGGATTCAGGTGATCCTCCCACCTCAGCCTCCCAAAGTGCTGGGATTACAGGCATGAACCACCACGCCCAGCATCGGATGTAGTTTTTAGATTCACAGAGTCATACAACTCTCATCACTATTTAATTCCAGAACATTTTCATAACCTACAAAAGATGGCCCAGACCCACTGGCTGTCACTCCCTGCTGTCCCCAGCCCTAGTCCCCGGCAGCCACCCATCTACATTCTGTGTCTCTAGATTTGCCTATTCTGGACATTTCATACAATTGGAGTCATACGAGAGGTGGCCTTTTGTGTCTGGCTTCTTGTTCTTACCAAAATGTTTTCAAGATTCATCCCCATTCATTGTAGCATGTATTAGTAGTTCATACTTGGTTTTGTTTGTTTGTTTGTTTATTTGTTTTTGTTGAGATGGAGTCTTGCTCCCTTGCCCAGGCTGGAGTGCAATGGCACGATCTTGGCTCACTGCAACCTCCGCCTCCCAGGTTCAAGTGATTCTTCTGCCTCACCCTCCCATGTAGCTGGAATTACAGGCACCCACCCTCATGCCCGGCTAATTTTTGTACTTTTGTAGAGACAGGGTTTTACCATGTTGGCCAGGCTGGTCTTGAACTCCTGACCTTAGGTGATCCACCCGCCTCAGCCTCCCAAAAGTGCTGAGATTATAGGCATGAGCCACCGTGCCCGGCCAGTAGTTCATACTCTGATGGCTGAATCATATTCCATTGTACGGATAGACCATATTTTGTTTATTCGTTCCCTAGTTGATGAGGATTTTGGTTGTTTCCACTTTTTGGCTATTATGAATATGATGCTATGAACATTTGTGTTCAAGTTTTTATGTGAACATATATTTTCATTTCTCTGGGGTATATACCTAGGAGTGGAATTGCTGGTTCAAATTGTATTCTATGGGTTGGGCGTGGTGGCTCATGCCTGTAATCCCAGCACTTTGGGAGACTGAGGCGGGTGGATCACCTGAAGTCAGGAGTTCGAGACCAGCCTGGCCAACATGGCAAAACCCCATCTCTACTAAAACAAAATACAAAAATTAACTGGGCGTGGTGGCAGGCGCCTATAATCCCTGGTACTCAGGAGGCTGAGGCAGGAGAATCGCTTGAACCCTGGAGGTGGATGTTGCAATGAGTGGAGATTGTCACTGCACTCCAGCCTGGGCAACAGAGCGAGACTCCGTCTCAAAAAAAAAAAAAAAAAAAGAATTGTATTCTATGTTTAACCTGGAGACTATTTTTCATGGTGGCTGCATGGTTTTGCATCCCCACCAGCACTGCATGAGCGCTCTGATTTCCCCACATCCTCCTCTGACATCATCTCCTGGCCCTCTGAGCTCTTAACTCCATACCTCCTGTTAGTTCTTACATCAGCCTGGTTCATCTTCTCACACAGCCAAAGGAGGTGCTTGAAGATGCCTATGGTTTCAGCCCTACCAGACATAATGCCTCCTCGTCTACCCTGAAATGAAATTCATAAATAACATAACCTACCTACCCAGATCATGAAAACATGTATGTGTAATTCTCAAACTATAAAATCAAGGAGAATAAATGGAAAGTCACTTATAATCAAATCATATGTACTTTAATGCTGGAAGGTCTGATGAAGTATCCAGGTGCCTGAACTCACAGGGGAAAACGCTTTGCAGGTGACAGTGATCATTGCAGAAAGATCCAGGTGTGGCGCATTGTGGCTGCGTGGAGTTGCTGCCAGGGCTGTTACTCCAGAGCAGTCATGAGTGCTTGGTGAATTCCTGAGTGAAGTTAAGCACAGGCCTTTCTCCGTTTATGTGGTCACTGCATTCCAGGAAAATTCAGTGTTTGTTAAAACCATGCAAAAAGTGCTCTGTATTTATATGTAAAATGGAGCCAGGTTCTAGATTGACCTAACCCCTCCTGGTAAGAATCACCTGTGTAGGTTCTTCCCCTCAGCCTCAAACATTCTTCCCTCCTCTTGCATCAGGTCACTTCACCAGCTCTTCCAGCTCACACCTTTTTTTTTTTTTTTTTTTTTGACAGAGTCTTGCTCTGTTGCCCAGGCTGGAGTGCAGTGGCTCAATCTCAGCTCACTGCAGCCTCCACCTCCCAAGTTCAAGTGATTCTCCTGCCTCAGCCTCCCAAGTAGTTTGGACCACAGGCATGCACCACCATGCCTGGCTAATTTTTGTATTTTTAGTAAAGATGGGGGTTTCACCATGTTGGCCAGGCTGGTCTTGAACCCCTGGCCTCAGGTGATCTGCCTGCCTCGGCCTCCCGAAGTGCTGGGATTACAGGTGTGAGCCACCATGCCCAGCCGGGCTTCCACCTTCTAGTAGGCTAGTGCAGCTTATTTCCCATTTGTAGTCTTGAAGTTCCAACAAACAGGCCAGGCATGGTGGCTAATGCACTTTGGGAGGCTGAGGCGGGTGGATTGCTTGAGGCCAGGAGTTTGAGGCTGTAGTAAGCCATGGTCATGCCACCGCACTCCAGCCTGGGCAACAGAGCAGTACTCCATCTGAAAGAAAAAAAAAAGAAAGAAAGAAAGAAAAAGAAAAAGAAGAAATTCCAAAAAAGTGAAAACAAAGGTGGAAGGTGCAAAATGGAGGCCTGGTCCCAAAGTGGTGCACGGTCATTTCCGCCTCATGCGTGTGTCAAAGCATGTCCCAGTGACAACCTGCTGCAGGGGTTGGAGAGATAGGCTCACCTTTGATGGGAGAGGCAGCCCTGGCCCATGCACGGGTTCCAGGAGGCCTGCTTACCGGGACGCTGCTTGTAGTGATTCAGGCAGCAAGCTCCCTGGAATGCGCTCTTCTGCCCCTTGTCCTGAAAACTGAAGGGCAGCTGTGGCTCTTTCTTACTGATGGAGGATCCTCTGGGAGCCTGAGCCTCCCCTCTGGTCTTGGCATCTCTTTGGGCCTGAAGATGGAGGTGAAGAAGGTGAAGAAGATTAGGGTTTTTGTTGTTGTTGTTTGTCTGGTTTTTTCTTTGAGCTGGAGTCTTGCTCTGTTGCCCAGGCTGGAGTGCAGTGGCTCGATCCTGGCTCACTGCAACCTCTGTCTCCTGGGTTTAAGCCATTCTCCTGCCTCAGCCTCTGAGTAACTGGGACTATAGGCACACATCACCAAGCCCAGCTAATTTTTTGTATTTTTAGCAGAGATGGGGTTTCACCGAGTTGCCCAGGCTGGTGTTGAACTCCTGAGTTCAGGTGATCCGCCTGCCTTGGCCTCCCAAAGTGCTGGGATTACCGGTGTGAGCCACCGGCGCCCGGCCCTTTTGGTCCTTTTTGAGACAGAGTCTCTCTCTGTTGGCCAGGCTGGAGTGCAGTGGCTTGATCCTGGCTCACTGCAACCTCTGTCTCCTGGGTTCAAGCAATTCTCCTGCCTCAGCCTCTGAGTAGCTGGGACTGCAGGCATGTGCCACTGTGCCTGGCTAAGTTTTAAAGTTTTTGTAGATATGGGGGTCTTGTTATGTTACCTGGGCTGGTCTCAAACTCCTGGCCTCAAGCAATCTCTTGCCTTGGCCTCCCCAAGTGCTACGATTACGGGTGTGTGAGCCAGTGCACTCAGGTGAATATGTTCTGTTCCAGATTTTGTTTGGGTCTTGTTTGGTTTCATTTGGGAAGAGTGATCTCATTTTTGCTTTGGTGGCTTTGATATTTTAAGTCATGATATTTTATTTTCTTGCCACTTGCCTTATTTCTCTTCCAACTCACCTGCAATGAAAAGTCAAGGCAATGGAGCAATCCAGCTAGTTATTCTGTAGATTTTGCGGCAAAAGCACCTAAGAGTTGAGAGCATGGACTCTAGAGCAAGACCCTTTGAGTTAGAATCCTGGCTCTGTCACTTATTAGCTGTGGGACCTTGGGAAGGTGCCTCAGTTTCCTCCTGATCATGGAGGAATCCCTGATCATGAGAATGCCATTGCTTGGGAGGGTGGTGAGGATGGAGTGAGGTAGTTGATGCAAACCCCTAAGAGCAGTGGTTGGCACCCCCGGGAAGCCCCCGAATCTTGGGTACCAGGACTATGCACAGAGTAGGCACCTCCACAGGGCAGCGGGGAAAAGAGCCAGATCAGAGTGCTTGTGTAGAGGTCAGGCAAGCAGGGCACGGCCCCTGCCGCAGATGTTTCTCAGGGGTGGAGGCGGGGGGTTGCGTGGGGGAATAAAGAGGATGGCTTAAATATTACAAAAAGCTGTTTGTCGGCTGGGCGCGGTGGCTCACGCTTGTAATCCCAGCACTTTGGGAGGCCCAGCTGGGCAGATCACTTGAGGTCAGGAGTTCTAGACCACCCTGACCAACATGGCGAAATCCCATCTCTACTAAAAAAAAATACACACACAAAAAAACAACTTTGCCGGGCATGGTGGTATGCACCTCTGTAATCCCAGCCACTTGGGAAGCTGAGACAGGAGAATTGCTTGAAGCAGGAGGCAGAGGCTGCAGTGAGCTGAGATTGTGCCACTGCACTCCAGCCTGGGTGACAGAGTGAGACTCCGTCTCAAATAAATAAATAAATAAATAAATAAATAAATAAATAAATAAAAATAAAAGGCAGTTTGTAATCTCTTAGGGCATTCATGAAAGAACAAAGCCAGCACGTATGGTGACTCCTGCCCATAACCGGGTCTCATTCTAGCCCTATTACGAGGTATTTGTGCTTTCAATATAAATTATAAATCTAAACAGATGCAGGGTTTGTTTTCTCCCCAAAGCAGATTCCAACCAGCATGAAACCAGCCAACACAAATAAATTGTGTGCTTAAGTCCATTGTTTCCAAAAACATGTAAACTGTTGGGTTGCAGAAAGTCGCTTTGAAGGGGCGTCCCATTAGTGTTCCCAGCATGAGGGTTCAATTTAGGTGGTACATATTTGAACAGTGTGCTGGAAATTTGTGGCAAAGAGAAACACGCATGGGGTGGGGGCGGTGGGGCCAAGAGGCCCTTATCAAATCGTACAGGATGCATTTAGGGGCTGTTGCATGAAGTGGCAGCTCTGAACGCAAGAAGAACTGTAGAATTCCTCAGCTGGCGGAATCATTTTGGGAATGCAAAGATCGCTTTCAATGTTGTGTTTGTAAGGAAATGACAGTCACCAAGTGGAGAATGTCAGGTCCTCTGAGAAACCCTGTGGGCACTCATGTGCAGAAACTATTTACTTAACTGGAATTGGTTTCTGAAAAAATTTGACTTTGCAGATCCCAAAGGGAGTGTGGCGAGTGTCTGGGATTTTCTTTCAGGTCAGGACTCGGCCTTTGCTAATCTCCAAAACTGATAAGGCCTCCAGATTTCAGGGCAGATTCATTCCTCATTCCTCTGCTGAACCAAGGTTTAAAGTCCTGGTTGAGGCCAAAGGGAGATCTTGTCATTCCAAAGGCCTCGCCAGCTCCACAGAGCCGACTCCTATCTGATAGATTAGTCACATGGGATCAAAGGGTCGTGGAATGAGGCTCAGGATGGGCGAAGACGACAGTAGCGGAGACGCCTAGGAGTGATGGATTAGAATATTTATCTCCAGAAACACTGCCGCAATCTGACCTTTCCCATCAGGGCAGAAGGTAGATGGGGCTGATCATAGGGGAGAATTTTTGTGCCATTATCCTCAGGTAAATGATGGATTTTACCAAGTAGAATAGGTTTGGAGACTCTTCCTTCTGTTAAGTACCATCCCCTAATCCTCTCCCCAAACTCAGACTCTGTCTCTGCTCTTCATCCAAAGGATGCTTGGGCATTGGGAAGTAACGAGTCCAGAACGGCTCAGCCAAGAGTGACGTTGCCTGGTTCCAGTCCGGCTTTTCCATGTGAATTAGACAAATGACTTAAAACCACCCAGTATTTATCAAGCACCCCCTCTAGGCACAAGCATGCCATGGTGTGCGTGGCAGTCGTGACACAGAGTACTGTAGCCCTCGGTGGCAAGGTTTGCAGGCATTCATGTTCAGACCACTGGGATTGGTGATTCTCCTCTGACTAGGGCTGGCTTAAATGCTCCCTCTGTGGTCTTTCCTCTCGGGTGGAGGAGGATGAGAAAACAGGCAATATTGTGGGATGATGATGATGATGATGATGATAGCAACAACATACATTTAATAGGAGCCAAGTATGTGTCAGGCAGCCTCACCTTTTTACATATAATGTTTCAGTGCTTCTCACATTTAACACATATGTGAATCACTTAGAGATCCTGATAAAATGCAGAGGCCGGGCACAGTGGCTCATGCCTTTAATCCCAGCACTTTGGGAGGCCAAGGCGGGCAGATCACCTCAGGTCATGAGTTTGAGACCAGCCTGACTAACATGGTGAAACCCTGTGTCTACTAAAAACACAAAAAAATTAGCCAGGCATGGTGGCGTGCGCCTGTAATCCCAGCTACTCCTCGGGAGCTGAGACAGGAGAATTGCTTGAACCTGGGAGGCGGAGGGTTGCAGTGAGCTGAGATCGCACCACTGCATTTCAGCCGGGCAACAGAGTGAGACTCCGTCTCAAAAAAAAAAAAAAAAAAAAAAAAAAAAAAAAAAAAAATTGCAGAATCTGGTTCTATAGTTTCGGGGTGGGGCCTGGGATGCTGCAATCTGCTGGTCTATATGCACATCGAGCAGCCAAGTATTATTTACCTAATGCTCACAGCAGCGCAATGCGGCACTGTTGTCATCCCCATTTTACAGATGAGGAAATGGAGGCCCGGAGAGGCCAAGTTACTTGCCCAAAGTCATGCAGCTCGGAAGCAGAGAAGCCGGGATGGAACTTCAGGGCCCATGTGCTCACGCAGTTCTGCCCTGATGGGGCAGCCAGGATGCTTGGTAGAGGAGCACTGTGCCCAGAGTGGGGGCTTGGAGAAGGCTTTGGGAGATTGAGACTCCTTAGCTGGATTCCAGTGGGTTAAGAGTTAAGGTATTAACCAGGTGAAAGGCAAGGTGGGTGGGACCTGGAAAGATCCAGGCTGGGGGAACCACAGGACACAGGAGAGAGGCTGGCACCTTAAAAGGACTGAGGTTCATTTAGTAGAAAGGGAAAAGTAGATTTGGGGTCAGAGACCAAAAGCCTCTGCAGGACCCTTAGGCTGCCAGGCATGGCCCTCCCCTGAGGGCCATATCAGAGGCTCAATCTAGAAAGATCAGGGAACCTTTCTGTTCTCTCATCCTTCAAGACCCTATTGACATACTTTCCTGGGATACCCCCTTGGTCCTCAAAGGCAAAGGCCCATCCCCCTGCCTCTACTGCCCTCCCCCTGCACTGAGCGCTTGGTGCTGTGGGTCCCAATTTTTTTTTCTTTTTTTTAAGACAGGGTCTCACTCTGTGGTCCAGACTGGAGTGCAGTGGCATGATCTCGGCTCACCTCAACCTTTGCCTCCTGGGTTCAAGCGATTCTCCCGCCCCACCCTCCCAGTAAGTAGCTGGGATTACAGGCACACACCACCACTGCCCCGCTAATTTTCGTATTTTTTTAAGTAGAGATGGGGTTTCACCATGTTGGCGAGGCTGGTCTTGAACTCCTGACCTCAGGTGATCCACCAGCCTTGGCCTCCCAAAGTGCTGGGATTACAGGCATGAGACACCACGCCTGGCCGTGGGTCCTTATTTATATGTCTGTCTCTCACTAGCATATTTCTTCCTTAAAAAAAATTTTTTTTTGAGATGGGGTTTTGATGTCACCCGAGCTAGAGTGCTTGGTTCCATCACAGCTCACTGCAGGCTCCACTGCTCAGGCTCAAGATTCTCTCACTTCAGCCTCTGAGTAGCTGGGACCATAGGCACATGCCACCATGCCTGGCTAATTTTTTTTTTTTTGAGATGGAGTCTCCCTCTTGTTGCCCAAGCCAGAGTGCAGTGGTGCGATCTTGGCTAACGGCAACCTCTGCCTCCTAGGTTCAAGCAATTCTCCTCTCTCAGCCTCCCGAGTAGCTGGGATTACAGGCACTTGCCACCATGCCCAGCTAAGGTTTTGTATTTTTAGTAGAAACAGGGTTTCACCATGTTAGCCAGGCTGGCCTCGAACTCCTGACCTCACATGATCTGCCTGCCTTGGCCTCCCAAAGTGCTGGGATTACAGGTGTGAGTCATCGTGCCCAGCTGCCCGGCTAATTTTCAAAAAGTATTTGTTGAGATGGGGGTCTTGCTATGTTGCCCAGACTGGTCTCAAACTCCTGGGTTCAAGTAATCTTCCTGCCTTGGCTTCCCAAAGTGCTGGGATTACAGGTGTGGGCTGCTGTGCCTGGCCTTGAGTATTTCTTCCTTGTTCTAGCATCTGGGATGAATATTCCTGCCCTCTTTACATGGTGAGGACGCTCTAGCATGGAGAGAGGTGCAGAAATCATTTGACAGTGTGAGAAATGCCACGGCATTTGGAGAGTGTATGCATGTGGAGGCGTGGGAGAGGGAGAGGGACCCTCTGGTTGCCGAGGGGTGGGAGATGAAAGGTGGCCCCTCGACTCACTACAAGGTTTACAGATGCTTTGAGCTCTTGAAGTGCCCTCTGCACTCTTCAAGGACACCTCTATGGGGGAACTCTCATGGATGGTGAAGCTTCTGGGGCAACGGAGAGTGGGTGTGGGTGCTCAGGGACTTGCAAGGTCGTTTAGAATCATCCCAGGCCAGGCACTGTGGCTCACACCTGTAATCCCAGCACTTTGGGAGGCCGAGGCAGAAGGATCACTTGAGGCCAGGAGTTTGAGACCAACTTGGGCAACATGGTAAGACTTTATCTCTAAAATATATATATATATAGACCGGGCACGGTGGCTCATGCCTGTAATCCCAACACTTTGGGAGGCCGAGGCAGGTGGATCACCTGGGGTCAGGAGTTCGAGACCAGCCTGGCCAACATGGCAGAACCCCATCTCTATAAAAGCCAGGTGTGATGGTGGGCGCCTGTAATCCCTGCTACTCAGGAGGCAGAGGCAGGAGAATCACTTAAACCTGGGAGGCAGAGATTGCAGTGAGCCAAGATCTCACCACCGCACTTCAGCCTGGGTGACAGAGCAAGACTCTGTCTCAAAAAAAAGAAAAAGAAGGCTGGGCCTGGTGGCTCACGTCTGTAATCCCAGCACTTTGGGAGGCCGAGGCAGGTGGATCACCTGAGGTCAGGAGTTTGAGGCCAGCTTGGCCAACATGGTGAAACCCCGTCTACTAAAAATACAAAAATTAGCTGGGCCTGGTGGCAGACACCTGTAATCTCAGCTACTTGGGAGGCTGAGGCAGGAGAATTGCTGGAACCTGGGAGGCGGAGGTTGCGGTGAGCCGAGATCACACCATTGCACTCCAGCCCGGGCCAACAACAGCGAGACTCCGTCTCTCTCTTTCTCTCTCTCTCTCTCTCTAATATATATATATATATATATATAATTATATTATAATATATATTATCTATCTAGGGTCCACCAAATGCCACCAGCTCAGTTCCCACCTTGACAACTTTGGCCATATTCATTTGCCACCTGGGCTCTTATGTAGTTAATATTTGTATTTAAATTGATTCACTTCCTCCCCCCACAACTTTTCATTTTGACAAATTTCAAACTTACAGGAAAGTTGAAAGAATAGTGCGAAAAACATTCATATACCCCTTTAGCTAGATTCACCAATTGTTAACATTTTTGCCATTTTGCTTTTTCTTTTCTTTCTTTCTTTTTTTTTTTTTGAGACAGGGTCTTGCTCTGTTGCCAGCAGACCCTGCCCAGACACTGCCCAGGTGTCTGCAAGTGACTGCCCAGGCTGGAGTGCAGTGGCACAATCATGGCTCACTGCAGCTTCAACCTCCCAGGCTCAGCCAATCCTCCCAACTCTGCCTCCTAAGTAGCTAGGACTACACCTAAGTTTTTGTACTTTTTTTTTTTTTTAAATGGAGGCAGGGTTTTTCCATTTTGCCCAGGCTGGTCTCAAACTCCGGGGACTCAAGAGATCCTCCCTCGGTCTCCCAAAGTGCTGGTATTACAAGTGCGAACCACCTTGCCCAGCCTACAATTTGGTTTATCTTTATTTCTCTCCATATATACACTTAAAAAAACAAAACAAAACAAAACAAAAAACCCATGGATTTATGGTGGGGGGCATTAAAGATATTTAAATAAGCTTTCTTTCTTTCTTTTATTTATTTTTTTGTTTGAGAGGGAGTCTTGCTCTGTCACCCAGGCTGGAGTGCAGTGGCATGATATCAGCTCACTGCAACCTCTGCCTCCCAGGCTCAAGCAATTCTGCCTCAGCCTCCCAAGTAGCTGGGCCCGTGTCACCATGCCCGACTAAGTTTTGGATTTTTAGTAGAGACGGGGGTTTCTCCATGCTGGCCAGGCTGGTCTCGAACTCCTGACCTTAGGTGATCCACCTGCCTCAGTCTCCCAAAGTGCTAGGATTACAGGAGTGAGCCACTGCAACCGGCCTTAAATAAGCTTTCTATTTCAGAATAGTTTTAGATTTTCAAAAAAGTTGCAAAGATAGTACAGAGGGCTCTATCCACCCTCTACGGATTTCTTGTTTTTCTTAACTGTTCATCGTACATTATATGGTACCTTTGTCAAGAGCAATGAACCATTATGGATACATTATTGTTAATTTAACTTTATACTTTATTAGGTTTTTGTTAGCTGTTCCCTTATCTGGTGGACGTACTTTTAAACTGAAAAAAAAAAAAAAAAAAAAAAACACACACACACAAAAAACCCTAAAAATAGAATGTTCATGGAAAACCATGATCAATTGCCAAACACAATTCTAGCTAGATGCTGTTAGCAGCGGAATGACATAAGCGTGGGGCCTGCTTTCTCTCTGTTAAAAAGGGAGATTGGCCAATGTTAGGTGTTAAAGACAGGCTAGATCAAGCTGAGACTTTCTCCCGGCCAAGTGGCATTGAACCAGCATGGTCATAGCAGCGAAATGGCTTTCTCATTATGAGATTCAGTGTTTAGTGCCCAGTCTGTGTCATCTAAAGTCAGCTTGGGTGGCACCCCTTCAGGAGCCCACCTTTGAGAAACACTGAGTGGTCTGGCTGTGCCACATCTGAAGAGGGTTGGAAACCCAGACCTGAGGCTGCCAGGCTCCAAACCTGGAGCTTCCTTCTGCCCTGGAAGATGGGGTCAGGGCTGGGTGCCCCGATTGGTGGTGGTTGAGGGGGATGGGGGGCTGTGGGGAATGTCATTTGTCTTCTCTAGTAACTCCCCCAGCTGTTTTTCCAAAGCTGGCAGGCATTTAACAAGTGATGGACAGAAAACAGCACACTGCAGAATTCTGTCCACAGCTCCTTGTCACGAACACAAGGGCCATTTATTTGCCCGTCCTGTCGGTGAGATGCATGTGGCCATACTTTTAGTCAGTGAGGGGGTCGGACGTGGCTGAAATGAAATGGCTTTCTCAACTGCCCTTTGCATAATGTCTGAATTTGTTCATATTCATTCCTTGAAAATGCCGCAAAGTGGTTTTTGTGTTTTATTAGTTAGAGTAGGTGATATTGCTTCCTGAAACCAAGACTTTGCTTTCCAATATGTATCTGCCATCGTCATTTCCAGGAGACTTCAGCCCACTACAAACTAACTCGGACGGCTCTGCTGCCCTAAAGGAATTTCACTCTGGAATAAGTCACTGTTGGCTCATGGGTCTGGACATCTAACCGGAGGTGATTCAAACTAGAATGTTTGCAGAATTTCTGGGTTTACCCCTAAGGATTGCTCTTTCTTCCTTATTTCCTTCCTTTCATTTTTTTTCTTTTTTCTTTTCATTTTCTTTTCTTTTTTGTCTCTTTCTCTCCTTCCTTCCTCCCTTCCTTCTTTCTTTTCTCTCTTTTTCTTTCTTTCTTTTTGGTGGGGGCGGGGAGTGTGTTCTTTTTCTTTTTTTTTTTTTTGGGACAGGGTCTCACTCTGTCACCCAGGCTGGCAGGCTGGAGTATGGTGATGTGATCTCACTGTGCCTGTAATCCCAGCTACTCAGGAGGCTGAAGGGGGAGAGTCGCTTGAACCCGGGAGGCAGAGGTTGCAGTGAGCTGAGATTGCACCACTGTACTCTGCTTCCTGAGCTCAAGCAATCCTCCTACCTCAGCCCCGTCAAGTAGCTGGGGCTACAGGTGAGAGCCACCATACCCAGCTAATTTTTTTTTGTACTCCTTTTTTTTTTTTTTTTTTCCCCCGAGATGGAGATTCGCTCCTGTTGCCCAGGCTGGAGTGCAATGGCGCGATCTCAGCCTACTGCAACCTCCGCCTCCTGGGTTCAAGTGATTCTCCTGCCTCAGCCTCCTAAGTAGCTGGGATTACAGGCATGTGCCACCACACCCGGATAATTTTGTATTTTTAGTAGAGACAGGGGTTCTCCATGTTGGCCAGGCTGGTCTTGAACTCCCGACCTCAGGTGATCTTGGTCTCCCAAAATGCTGGGATTACAGGCAAGAGCCACCATGCCCGGCCTTTTTTTTGTACTTTTATTAAAGATGGGGTTTCACCATGTTGCCCAGGCTGGTCTTGAACTCTTGAGGTTAAGCGATCTGTCCACCTCGACCTCCCAAAGTGCTAGGATTACAGGTGTGAGCCACCATGCTCAGCCTGTTTCTTTCTTTCTTTTAATTATTATTATTTTCTTTTATTAATTTTAAAAATAGAGACAGGGTCTCACTATGTTACCCAGGCTGTTTTCAAACTCCTGCCCTCAAGCAGTCCTCTCACCTCAGGTTCCCAAAGGGCTGAGATTACATGAGCATGAGCCACTGTTTCCTGCAGAATGCTGTTTATTTCTGACCTGACCTACTGTAGAATTATTTTAGTTAGTCCGAGGAGGTGAATGGTTGTGATGAAATTTTCTCCACATAGGGGCGCAATGTCCCTAAAGAAGATAGATGGGTCAGGCGCGGTGGTTTATGCCTGTAATCCCAGCACTTTGGGAGGCCAAGGTGGGGCAGATCACTTTAGGTCAGGGGTTAGAGACCAGCCTGGCCAACATGGTGAAAAGCAGTCTGTACTAAAAATACAAAAATTAGCCAGGCGTGGTGGCGGGTACCTGTAATCCCAGCTACTTGAGAAGCTGAGGCAGGAGAATCGCTTGAACCTGTGAGGTGGAGGTTGCAGTGAGCCAAGATGGTGCCACTGCACTCCAGCCTGGGAAACACAGTGAGACTCCGTTTAAATAAAAAATAAAACACATTTTTTAAAAAGAAGGAAGATGGTTGGGACAAAAGTAACAGATCCATCTATTTTCACTTTTAGAAATGAAAGGATTACAGGTAAAAGCGTCACTCCCAAACTCTTTTCCCAGAGGTGGCAACTCAGTTTGGCTTACATCCTTCCAGCCTGTCTTGCTGTCTAAGCGTTTCCACAGTGTTTCATTTTATGTGTGTAAAGGGGGAATGTTACACAATCAGGATTCTACCAAATGTATCCTGCTGACCCCCTTTTCACTCAGTAATATGCCTTGGAGACCCACCTCTGCTGTTCAGTGCAGACACAGCTCTTTTAAAACTGCTGGCTCAGCTGGCACAGTGGCTCACGCCTGTAATCCTAGCACTTTAGGAGGCCAAGATGGGAGGATCACTTCAGGCCAGGAGTTTGAGACCAGCCTGGTCAACATAGTGAGACACCATCTTTATTTAAAAAAATAATAAAAAAAAAAAAAAACTTGCTGCCTCATCCCAGCCTGGGAAACATGACAAGACCCTGACTCTATGAAAAATGTTTTAAAAAAATTAGCCAGGTGTGGTGGCTCACGTCTGTGGTCCCAGCTGCTTGGGAGGCTGAGGCGGGAGAATCGCTTGAGCCCAGCAGATGGAGGGTGCAGCGAGCTGAGATCATGCCACTGTACTTCAGCCTGGGTGACAGAACAAGACCCATTCTCAGAAAACAAAAAAAACAAAAAACTGCTGCCTGACGTACCATATCTTTCACATCTTGTTCAAGCAGTCATTATTGGATGAGTATTTCAGTTATTTCCCATCATTTCCTATGATAAGCAGCTCTCAGCAAGCACCTCTGTTCCTGTCTCCTTGTGCACAGGCATAAGCGATGTACTGGCTGGTAGGAGATGCTCATCTCTGGTTTTCAGAGATCTTTGCCAAATTACCCTTCAGAGTCTGTGTGTGCGCTTTAGTGGGGAAGGGTGTCCATTCCTGTTCTTTGGTGCTGTTTATTTCTGGTTTCTTTTCCACACTAGCTGCAGAGTGGAAAGGAGCCAAGGGGAGGGAGAGAGAAATCCGTCTCTAGGTGTTCCAAGGCCCTGGATGTGCCACAGGGCCGGCCTCTCCTCCGGAGGCGGTAAATGGCTACTTTGTTCTTGGGTTCGTCCCTGAGCAGAATCAGAACGCAGAGACCTGTCAAGTGGACAAAAGAAGTTGTGCCCATCCCCAAGCTTGGATCCCACCCCTTGACCCGGAGAAACTGTTAACTTTGTAGAAGTTGCACACACACCAGTGTGACGGGGCATGGGGCGAGCGCCCACCCCGAACCCTGAAATAATTAAGTTATAAAAAAGAAAAAACATAACAAAAGAGCCTGACCCTCACTAACGGATGTAAAGGAAAGAACCAAGCTGACTCTCCATCTAGGAGAAGTGGGAGGCGCAAAGGGGGAAAGGGGCTTGGGGGAAACCCAGGACGGAAGGAAGGGGTGTGCAATGGATCAGATCTGGATTGAAGAAGGGGACAGATGGGAAAGGGGAAAGAAAGGAGGGAAAGGAGAAAGAGTGAGGAAGGTGCTGGAGGACAGTGACAAGGTAAGAAGAGTAAGGAGAGGGCTGGAGGAGGGAGGGGTGGCCAAGAGCAGTTTCGGAGGGGTAGGCTGCCTCCCAGTCTGTTTGTGATTAGCACGCAGCCTAGTGCAGAATGGAGTAAACAGAAACTTCCAGGCGTCCCCTCCGCCCCTCTCTGAGGCAAAGCAGAAATCAGATGCTCTGTGATTAATCGTGGAGGATTCAGGACACGACCACAAACGCTGTGCGGACTTGAAATTAGCTGCCTTTTCCCAGTCCCCTTGCCAAAATGGGAGTGGGGGGTGGGACGTGAAGGGGTGGGGGCCCCGCCTGCGGGGGGCCAGCATGGAATTCCCCCCGGCAGAGCTGGGAGTGACACTGACAAGCAATCGGCCGCGTCCAGAGCAGCAGGCGGCATCCGGGGGGAGCGGGGCCGGCTGGGGGGCCCCAGGAGGGCTTCCTGGAACCCCAGCTCCATGGCCGCCTGCACCCTGACACAGGCCAGATAAGAGTCCTGGCTGCATTATCAGAGCCCGGCAGGGCACCGGTCTCCCTGCACCAGAAGGAAGACTGGGGGCGCAGCAGGTCCTCAAGGCGATCTTCCCAGAGAGCGGACCCGCGGCTGGTGGCCAGAGTGGATGGACTTTGCCGAGCCCTAGCTCAAGTCCGGGAGTCCCGGGCCAGATGGGGGCAGACGCTTACTGGCGGCAATAGAGAAAGTGAGGCAGCTGCAAGGAGGGCGGCGGGACTGCACTTGAGTGTCCAGACCTGCTCGATGGTGAGTGTGAAGTGACTGCTTCCCATGTGTGCCCCGACGCTGCCTTGTGTGGACAGACTTCTGGAGCTGGGGGTGACGGGGGGGAGGCAGCCCTTCCTCACAGGCCACCTGGAACTCCCAAGGCCAGAGGAGGGAACCTGGGTTGAGTCTGAGCTGGGATGGCGGTATCGTGCTGTGTGGTCTTAGGCAAGTTACTTGCCCTCTCCAGGCCTCCGTTTGTCCATTTCTAAAACCGTGGTTGAACTGGGTGATCTTTAAGAGATTCTCATGATGACAGCTATTCCTTGTGCAACTGCGATAAGCCAGGCACTGTGTAGGCATTTCTGAAGCCTCCGCTGGGGAAATCCCTGTAAGCCCGCTGTGGGGTAGGTAAGAAACAGCAGCTGGGAGAAGCGAACTGACTTGCTGAGGTCACACAGTCCGTCAGTGGCAGAAACTAGAAAAGACCTAGGTTTTTCCGACTCTGCTTTGGCTAAACTCTTCCGCACACCCCCAGGATTCTGTATTCTGTGCTCCATGGTTCTGCAATTATCCCAAGCAGCAGGAGTGAAGGAGAAGGAGGTGTGGATGGAACATCAACTGCAGGAGGGAGGCAGAGGTGGGACAGGAGTGACAGGCTGACACCGGCAAGCAGCCTTTTACTCTCTAAAGGATGTGTCAAGCCAGGGTGGTGGCTGGCGGCCCTGGGATGGAGCAGGGGTTTCAGGCTTGAATGACGAGCGCCCAGTGCAATTTCCTAGATTTGCTGCCTTGTTGTAGGAGGCTCCTGGGGGCATGAGAGAAGAGGGTTAATATGTCAGAGGTGGAGAGAGCTGGGGGCAGGGAAACTGGCATATGCCTCAACTAGGTTTTGTTCCAATTTTATTTTGCCTTTGCAGAAAATCTGTTTCGAATCACTCTGGGCCTGTGCAGCGTTTTTGGATGAAATAGAATTCTGAAACGCGTACAGCACTTTCCACATGCCTCCCCTGGAGGGAATCACATATTAATATTATCGTAAGCTATTTGCATATATATCCCTGCAGTTGTGGCTGGCAGCAGCCAAGAGATAAGAGACAGATAAAGTCAGCTCGTGTCTCCCTGGCACGGAAAGGGAGGGTGCAGGTTACATTCAAGAGCCAGGAAACACACAGCAGGTGGGGAATCCCTGGGGTTCCAGGCATCAGGCCAGAGTCAAAAGTCCCAGCACCCAGATGTGGCCTTTTCTTTTTTCTTCCCTTGGAAAATTCCATCCTGAAGCAGCTCTGTACTGATCCAGGCCTCCTTTCCTTTCAGGAACTGGCTGTGAATCCCCCACTGCCCACCTTGGGAACGAGTCAGCCCTGAGTCTGTGGTCTCAGCTCTGGGAGCAACTTGTCCAGAAGCTCCCCCAGTCCCAGGCAAACTGGGACAATTGGTCACCCTACCCAGTTCCACCCTCGATTTTCTTTGTGACCTTGAGCAAGTCACTTCCCTTCTCTCAGCTTCCTCATCTTTAAAACAAAGGGATTATTTTAGGAAAGCTGTACAATCTCTCTGCAACCCTCAGATTCCATGAGTCTGGTTGAAGAGCACTTAAGTTCTGGGTGAGGGTGTCTGAAAGTAAGATGAAGTTTGGAGGGAGGCTGGATGCAGTGGCTCACGTCTGTAATCTTAGCACTTTCAGAGGCCAAGGCAGGCCGATCACCTGAAGTCAAGTGTTTGAGACTAGCCTGACCAACATAGTGAAACCTCATCTCTACTAAAAATACAAAAAATTAGCTGGCCATAGTGGTGCGTGCCTATAGTCCCAGCTGCTCGGGAGGCTAAGGCAGGAGAATCGCTTGAACTGGGGAGGCAGAGGTTGCAGTGAGCTGAGATCGTGCCACTGCACTCCAGCCTGGGAAACAGAACGAGACTCCATCAAAAAAAAAAAAAAAAAAAAAAAAAAAAGAAGTTTGGAGAGGAGGAAAATCTCCCCGCCACTTCCCTAGAGAAGTCCAGGATGGCGCTGGAGGAGGCTGGAATGAAGGTGGGCTTGGGGAAAAGGACTGATGGCCTGTGGTACCATCGGCACGGGGGTCAGTTGTAACAACCCGATGGCCCTGCAGCTTCTGAGGAGCCTCATGGGTTGTTGAAAGCGTGTCATGATCTTGTGGCCCAGCGTTTGTACTGAGTGCTTTGACCCAGAGGCCCACTGGTTGCTGAGGTTTTCCCCATTAGAACCTCAGTGCTCCCCCAGGATCCCCCAGTTCTTCCTGGGGAGCTCCAAAGGGGTATTTCACGTGCCCTCGCGAACCAGTCTCTTGTTTTAGTCATCCTTCCTGCTTCCTCTTTCCTCTGGGGCCGTTTGGAGATGCTTCCCTGCCCAGCACAGCGGCGCCCACGGTGCCGTCTCTGTAAACTCCCAAAGCTTCCTGCTACTTAGCGCTTGAGATGCCCTGGGTTCTGGGCAGATACGAAGATAATGGCTTCCTCCTCAGTTCAGTGATATTCTTTGCCATGTTGTCCCCACACAGAGGTGTGCTGGAGTTAGCTTGTACCAGCTTGTGAAAGCTGATTGTCAGATTTTCAGGAATTAGGTGAACGGGTTGCTAAACGCAGCCATTGTTAAATATTAAATTATATGAACTTACAATTAAATAAATTATATGAAAAACAAAGGTAATCAAGGCTGAGTGTGGTGGCTCATACATGTAATCCCAGCATTTTGGGAGGCCGAGACAGGAGGATCATTTGAGCCCAAGAGTTTGAGACCAGCCTGGGCAACATAGCAGGACCCCATCTCTACAAATAATTTGAGAAAAAACTAGCTGAGTGTGGTGGTGCGTGCCTGTAATCCTAGCTACTCAGGAGGCTGAGGTGGGAGGATTGCTTGAGCCCAAGAGGTCGAGGCTGCCATGAGCTGTGATCTCACCACTGCACTCCAGCCTGGGCCACAGAGCAAGACACTGTCTCAAAAAAATAAAAATAGATAAACAAATAATTAGAAATTTTTTAGAAAGGAAAATATTAACTGGTATTTCTGAAGAATTATACTCCTTCATCAATTGTAACCATAGGTTGATTACAGATTTTGCTGGGGGCAAAAAATCAACAAAACTGCTACCTGTGAATGAAATGATTATATTACATGTACAAAAAAGGGTATTGTAAGTTTTATTTTTATTTGTAAATTGTGTGCTGCACATCCTTTATTTGAAGACAATTTTTTTTTTTTTTTTTTGAGATGGAGTCACTCTGTCGCCTAGGCTAGATGACAGTGGCGTGATCTCGGCTCACTGCGACTTCCGCCTCCCAGGTTCAAGCAATTCTCCTGTCTCAGCCTCCCAAGTAGCTGGGATTACAGGCACCTGCTACCATGCCTGGCTAATTTTTTATATTTTTGGTAGAGACGGGGTTTCACCATGTTGGCCAGACTGGTTCGAACTCCTAACCTCAAGTGATCCACCCACCTCAGCCCCCCAAAGTGCTGGGATTACAGGCATGAGCCACTGCGCCCAGCCTACATCACTACAATTTATAATAAACCGAAGTAGTGTGTGTGGATATGCAAATATATGTACTCGCCCATGCACACACGTGCACCACACACTCACTTTCCGGGGGAGAGAGCTGGTTGCTAAACCTTTGCCAGCGCACCACTGGTTCCACAGCACCTATGGTCGTGTCCGGGTTGTCCAAAATCCTCTCACGAACAGTCCTCAGTCCTCTTCCAAAGGAATTCAGACCCCAGGCACAGGCCTTGGATGCAAATCTTTCAACTTTCTCCTCTCACTTAAACCAGCAGCCCAACTGCTCTCTCTTGCTGGAAGCACTGGAGTGGATGCAGACATATCGGGTGGGGTAGAGACCCTGTCTACACTAGCAGCATCTGGGCCCCAGCTCCACTAGCGCCAAAGGCCCTGGGACGCACTCTCCATTGCGTCCACTGTGTCTGCATTCGCAGGGCATTTCGAGTCGGTCCGCAGCGGCTCCCGATTAGTCCTGTTCCGTTTCTAGTCTCTCTCCTGCCATTCTTTGTTTTCATGCACAGCGAATGATGCCCTAACAGAAACGGCATCTTGGAAGAAGTCAGAGGAACAGCTAAGCCAAACCTATAGGAAAGTTCAGACAGCTTGCTATTTTTAGAAACTCTAGGAGCCAGGTGGGCCCTTTCCAGTTGTAAGGGCCTAAGCCAGCAAGCACGAGAGGAAAATATTTCTCATTCCCAAGTTCTGCTCTCTTATAGTCCAGGCCAAAGAGGAGGCCCAGGTGGGACATTAGCTAAGAGAAGCGCGACTGCAATACAAGAGGAGAACCATGCCCACAGCAGTTTAAAAGAGAACTAAAACGTGCATTTTTTTTTTCTTTTTTTTTGTTAACAGAGTCTCACTCTGTCACCCAGGCTAGAGTGCAGTGGCGCCATCTTGGCTCACTTCAACCTCTGCCTCCCAGGTTCAAGAGATTCTCCTGCCTCAGCCTCCCTAGTAGCTGGGATTACAGGTGTACGCCACCACGCCTGATTTTTGTAGTTTTAGTAGAGATAGGTGTCCCACCATGTTGGCCAGGCTGGCCTCAAACTTCTGACCTCAGGTGATTCGCCCACCTTGGCCTCCCAAAGTGCTGGGATTACAGGTGTGGGCCACTGTGCCCAGCCTATTTTAAAAAAAATTCTATCCCATCAGGCCAGGCACAGTGGCTCATGCCTATAATCCCAGCACTTTGGGAGGCCAAGGCAGGAGGATCGCTTGAGACCAGGAGTTCAAGACCAGCCTGGTCAGCATAGCAAGACCCTTGTCTCTACAAATGTATTTTAAATAATTAGTTGGGTGTGGTTGCATGCACCTGTGGTCCCAGCTACTCAGGAAACTGAGGCAGGAGGCTCACTTGAGCCCAGGAAGTTGAAGCTGCAGTGAGCCATGTTTGTGCCACTGCAATCCAGCCTGAGTGACAGAGTGAGACCCTGTCTCAAAAACAAACAAAGAGGAACGAAAAAGAAATTCCGTTGGCTCACCTGTCAACCTGCACCCAGAGGCTGACAGCTCTGTGTCACCTCCGCTCCCTCCACCCTGGTCCCAGCGGCCACGGTGTCTCTCTCTGGACTATCGCAGTTGCCTCCTCACCGGTGTTTCTGCTTCTCTCTTGCCTCCCTCCTGGTTTACTCTCCGTGTGCAGCCAGCGAGGTCCTGTTAAAATGAAATCAGATCCCGTTCCTTCTTTGTTCAGGACACCTCCTGTCTCCAGCCAGCCCTGGTCCCGCCTTGCCCAGAGCACAGGCAAAGTCCTCACCACGGCCCACAAGGCCTGCAGGGCCTGGGCCTCTCTGACCTTGTCTCTCCTCCCTCCCACTCCCCACATTTGCTGTTCTTGAGGTCAGGCACAGTCCTGCCCCAGGACCTTTGCAATCGCTTTTCTCTCTGCCTGGGTGCTCATTCTTCACATATCCACGTGGCCCACTTGTTCATATCGCCCAGGTCTTTACACAAACATCACCTTCGCAGTGAGGCCATCCTGACTCTCCATTTAAAATTATAGCCTTCCTTCACTCCCTGGTCTTCTCTATCCCTTTTCTGGTTTATTTTTCTCCTTACCACACATCTCTCATCATCTAACATACATATATATTCTTATTTTCTTAAGTGTCCCCTGCTGGATGCTGGAATGTGAGTTTCCTGAAGGTAGGGATTTTTTTTTTTTTTTTTTTTTTTTTTTTTTTTTTTTGAGATGGAGCCTCACTCTGTCACCCAGGATGGAGTGCAATGGTGCAATCTCGGCTCACTGCAACCTCCGCCTCCCAAGTTCAAGTGATGCTCCTGCCTCAGCCTCCTGAGTAGCTGGGATTATAGGTGCACACCACCACGCCCGACTAATTTTTGTATTTTTAGTAGAGACAGGGTTTTGCTATGTTGGCCAGATTGGTGTCGAACTTCTGACTTCAGGTGATCCACCCGCCTTGGCCTCCCAAAGTGCTGGGATTACAGTTGTGAGACACTGCGCCCGGCCTCCTTTTTTAAAAACGGACCTCAAGTAAGCAGAATTGACCGGGCACAGTGGCTCACGCCTGTAATCCCAGTACTTTGGGAGGCCGAGGCGGGTGGATCACCTGAGGTCAGGAGTTTGAGACCAGCCTGGCCAATATGGCGAAATCCCGTCTCTACTAAAAACACAAAAATTAATCAGGCCTGGTGACACGAACCTGTAATCCCAGTTACTTGGGAGGCTGAGGCAGAAGAATCACTTGAACCCAAGAGGTGGAGGTTGCAGCAAGCTGAGATCTCACCGCTGCACTGCAACCTGGACGATGGAGTGAGACTCCATCTCAAAGAAAAAAAAAAAGAAAAAGTAAGTAGGATTGAATGATTCATAATTCCATAATGACGTACTGAAAGGGCAACTGAACAGCTCCACCTACCCTTCCATCTAACAAGCTCTTTATAGCTATTTATAAAATGATAAATACCTGTGAAGCCACGGCCCCGCCTAAGTGCTGGAACTCGGACAACCATTTTACATCTACTTCCGAACTCTTTTCCCATCTTGCCTCCCTCCCTCTCCCACTGTGGTAGTAGCTGCTTCTTGAATTCTGTGTTTAGCTTTCCCTTGCCTTTCTAAAAATTGTGGTAAAAAACACAGAATTCACCACTTTAGCCATTTTAGGCGTACAATTCAGCGGCACTACGCACATTCACAATGTTGTGCAATTATCAGCGCCATCCATTTCCAGAACATTTTCTTCTTCTCTATTTCCCTTGCTTAAAAAAATAGTTTTATCACTTACATGTATGCCAAAATAATGTGTCATTTACTTTTACTGCTGTTTGAATTTTACATAAAGATATATCTTGTCTTCTGGCACGTACACGCAGACACACACACACACACACACACGCACACACATATATTTTGAGACAGGGTCTCACTCTGCCACCCGGGCTGGAGTGCAGTGGTGCAATCTCAGTTCACTGTAGCCTTGACTTCTTGGGCTCAGGTGATCCTCCCACCTCAGCCTCCCTGGTAGCTGGGACTACAGGCGTGAACCACCACACCGGGCTACTTTTCTGTAGAGACAGGGCTTTGCCGTGTTGCATATTGCCCAGGCTGGCCTTGAACTCCTGGCCTCAAGCAATCAGCCTGCCTTAGCATCCCAAAATGCTGGGATTATGGGTGTGAGCCACGGTGCCCAGCCCCTGGCACTTATATTTTTATAAATCATTTTATTGCTAAAATTCATTGATATGATTGCGTAACACTTGTTCATTTACTTTTCCCTGCTGTGTACTATTCCATGGCATACCAGCATTTATTTTTCCTGTCTATGACCACGTGGGTTGTTTCCGTTTGTCAGTTTTGTTTGCTACATAAACGGTTCTGCTTTGAGGGTTCGTGTACTGTCCCATCGCACACATACAGGAGTGTGTCTCAAGTATGTACCTGGGAGTAGAATTGCTGGAATATGAAATCGTATGCTGAATTATCTTCCAATGGTTATACCAATTCACAAGCCACCCTCTACACATGGCATTTGTCAGATGTCTTACTTTTTGCCACCTGAATGGGTGGAATTTCCCCTAGATCTTGACTGACACCAAGGACGGGGCTGGAATGTCCAAAAGCCTTGAATGGGCTGCATGTTCGTGACGTCCCACATCTTTGTGGCACAGCTTCTCCTGGAGGAGAGCCAAGCCTGGCAGCTGTACTACAGAAAGGAACACGTGGAGTAGGGATTACGGATCTAATAACGTCAACTTTTCCTTCCTCCCCTCCACCTCCTTTTATTTGGTCTGGTTCTCACTGCGTGTGGGAAACGGTGTGGTGGGGAAGGGGCAAATCCTTGGTCCGTGACGGGCACTGTTGCATGCACTTTACAGATATTGCTATTAATTATTTACCCCTCAGATCCTGCAAACGGAGGTGCCCTTAGAAGCCCCACTTTACAGTATGGAAACTGAGGAACAGAGAGGTTAAGTAACTTGCCTGATATTACACAGGGAGTAAATGGCAGAACTGGGTTTGAATCCAGCTCTTCTGGCTTTCTCCGAGGTTTATGCTGCCTTTCAGTAGTGCCTGCAGTTAAGGGTTGCAGACTCCTCAGTCCTACAGACTTGGGTTCAAACCCTGGATCCCCTACCACCTCACTGTATACCTCTGAGCAGTTATATCACGTCTCTGAACCTCAATTTCTCTAAAATGAAAAGAGCCATCTTTTCCAGAAGCCTCATTATATGTTTTTTTCTTGTGCCTTATTGTTTCTTCTCTTTTCTTCTTTTGTTTTTTTGAGACAGAGTTTGACTTTGTCATCCAGGCTCAGTGCAGTGGCACGATCTTGGTTCACTGCAGCCTCCACCTCCCGGGCACAAGCAGATCCTCCCATCTCAGCCTCCTAAGCAGCTGGGACTACAGGCATGCACCACCATGCCCAGTCAGTTTTTATATTTTGCAGAGACTGGGGTCTCACTTTGTTGATCAGGCTGGTCTCAAACTCCTAAGCTGAAATAGATTCACCCGCCTTAGCCTCCCAAAGTGCTGGGATGAAGGTGTGAGCCACTGTGCCAGCTCTTGTTTCTTGTTATGTTATATTCCCCTTCTTGAAGTTTCCCTGGAATATGTTGTTTGGCTTACACCTGTCAGAGTTTATCCCTGGAGCTGAGGGGGTATCAATGCCACTCACACTCGTACCTGCAAATCAGGGTGCCCTCCCACCCCCTGACCTAACAAAAGCCAAAGGTTGTTCGTAGGAGCAGGAGATAGGCGCTGGGCGTCAGGAAAGCAAGTGTCCACTCTGGGCTGGCTGGGCTGGTTTGGGCCACTGACCTTCGTGACCATTGTATTCTGAAAGAGGCTGCTCTGGTTGAGCTGTAACCAGCACAGGCAGCCTTTGGCCAGGTCGGCATGAGATTACCAGCCGCGCACGGGCGGCTGCACACAAGTCTGCAATACCTATTCTGAAGGGTAATTCTCTGGGATAAAGCATGTTTATATTTTTTAGGGAGGTGGGGAAGAAAATTCCATTTCTGTTGCCAATTAGTTCTGCTTGAGAACAGCTTTTCTCAACACCAACATATTGGCTGCCCAGACTTGAGTTCTGTTGATTAACTCAAAGTGGGGAAAAAAGTGATTTTTCTTTCCTTCCTCCACCCCCAACCGTGAAACCCGGCTGTTAGTGATGAAAGGGGTCCTGTGGATCATTTAGTTTTCCTTGTCATGACTCCAGGAAAGGCTATAAAAATAATCAGTGGGCCCCGCTGGCCGTAATTGACTGTAGAGAGAAGCTGGCTACCACAGCGCCTGAGTTATGAGAATCTGTTTCAGATGCAGGCTTCAGTTGAGCCTCCTCTAATGACACCTGCTCCCCAAGGCCAGTGGAGGGTGGGGGTGCTGACGCTTGTCTGCACGCTTCTCTTCCTTCCCAGGTTCCAGGGAGCTCCTGGCAGAGCGACCCAGGACAAAACAGAGATGCTGGGAGGATGGGACCAAGCATGGGTCTGGCGCCTGCTGCTTGCACCAAATTTCAGGTCTACTGTTTGTTTGTCTGTTTGTTCTGAGACAGGATCTCACTCTGGTTGCCAGGCTGGAGTGCAGTGGTGTGATCTCAGCTAACGGCAGTCTTGACCTCCCGAGCTCAGGTGATCCTCCCACCTCAGCCTCCCGGGTAGCTGGGACTACAGGTGTGTGCCACCACACTTGGCTAATTTTTGCAGTTTTTTAGTAGAGACGGTTTTTTTGTTGTTGTTGTTGAGACAGAGTCTCACTCTGTCACCCAGGCCGGACTACAAGGGCGTGATCTTGGCTCACTGCAACCTCTGCCTCCTGGGTTCAAGCGATTCTCCTGCCTCAGCCTCCCAAGTAGCTGGGACTACAGGTGAGCGCCACCACGCCTGGCTAATTGTGTGTGTGTGTGTGTATTTTTAGTAGATATGGAGTTTCACCATGTTTGTCAGGATGGTCTCGATCTCCTGACCTCGTGATCCGCCCGCCTCAGCCTCCCAAAGTGCTGGGATTACAGGCGTGAGCCACCGTACAGGTGGAGATGGGATTTTGCCATGTTGCCCAGGCTGGTCTCGAACTCCTGAACTCAAGCAATCCTCCTGCCTCCGCCTCCCAAATTGCTGGGATTACAGGTGTGAGCCACAGTGCCTGGCCCAGTCCATTGTTTGTTGACCATGAATCTGGGTTCGAGGAACTTCACTTCTTGGTGCCTCTGGTTTGTTTTTTTTTTAATTTAATTTTATTTTTTAATCATAAACTCAACCAAGTGGCACCTTCATTTTATATATTTTTAAAATATTATATATATAATATTTTTTGAGGTATATATAATATTTTTTGAGGTATATATAATGTTTTAAAATATTATGTGTGTGTATATATATATGTCTCTGTGTGTGTGTGTGTGTGTGTGTGTGTGTGTGTGTGTGTATATATATATATATATTATTTTTTTTTTTTTTAGACAGGATCTTGCTTTGTCACCCAGGCTGGAGTGTAGTGGTATGATCATGGCTCACTGCAGCCTCAGATTCCTGGGCTCAAGCAATCCTCCTACTTTAGTCTCCTGAATAGCTGGTACTACAGGTGTGGACCACCAGGCTTGGCTAATTTTTTGAATTTTTTGTAGAGATGAGGTCTCACTTTGTTGCCCTGGCTGGTCTTGAACTCCTGAATTCAAGTGATCCTCCCACCTGGTATCATTTTAAAGGTGTCATTTTAAAGAGATAATAAGGGTTCCTCCTCCTGGGGTGATGTGAGGATTAAATGAGTTAATAACATGCAAAGCACTTGCAAGCAGCCCCCACCATGTGCAAAGTCCTGGGTAAACGCCAGCTTTTGTTATTTATTCAAGACTCCCCCACTCTTCCTCCCTTGACACTTGAGTCGTATGTGGTTGTGCCAAAATATCTTAGTCCCGTCCCCTGCTGATGGACATGAGATCAGTTCCGATCTTTGGTGATCACGAATAGCACTGCGCTGAATAACCTGTGGCTTGTGTGCCAGCCCCTCCACTCACTCCTTAAGGTATGTGACCCCCATAATAACCCTGGCCTTGGACTTTCCTTCCTGGAGCCTGCAGAACGAGGAGAGATGTGTGGGCATGCGGCCAGCTCTGGCCTGGCATGCAGACAGGCCTGTGGGGTGGGGTGGGAGGTGGGGGCAGGCCCTCCCTGAGCCAGGTGGGACAGATTCCTACTGTGTCCCTCTGGTGAGTGAGGAGCTATGGGGTGAGTTTCAGAGGGTTGCAAGGTCACCCAGCCCCCATGTTCCTGGCAAATGCCCTTATGTGGTCTGGAGAGAGGAAACCTGTACTGTGCCACCTGGGCTCTGCCCATTTTTTTGTAATCCTGTTCCTCTAGGAAGCCCGCTGGGATCTCTGCTCCAACACACTTTGCTATATTGGCCACTGGTTTAGCACCCATGGTGGTTGGTTCTCTTCTTGCGGGGCAAAACCTATGATGATTGAGAAAATGAGTTCTGGAGTCAGGAGGCTGATTTTGGTCCCAACTTCCCAGCACCTCCACCCTTGTAACTCCTGTGGCTCTGTGTCCTCATCTGAAAGCAGACTAAGAAGACGAATAATAAGGCCAGGCACGGTGGCTCATGCCTGTAATCCCAGAACTTTGGGAGGTCGGGACGGGTGCATCACTTGAGGTTAGGAGTTCAAGAGTTCGAGACCAGCCTGGCCAACATGGTAAAACCCCATCTCGACTAAAAATACAAAATTTAGCTGGGCATGGTGGCACGTGCCTGTAATTCCAGGTACTCGAGAGGCTAAGCCGGGGAATTGCTTGAACCAGGGAGGCAGAGGTTGCGGTGAGCTGAGATCGCCCCACTGCACTCCAGCCTGGGTGATAGAGCGAGACCCTGTCTCAAAAGAAAAAAAAAAAAGCCAGGCATGGTAGCCCATGCCTGTAATCCCAGCACTTTGGGAGGCTGAGGCGGGTGGATCACCTGTGGTCAGGCATTCGAGACCAGCCTGACCAACATGGTGAAACCCTGTTTCTACTAAAAACACAAAAATTAGCTGGGCGTGGTGACACGAACCTGTAATCCTAGCTACTCAGGAGGCTGAGGCAGGAGAATCACTTGAACCTGGGAGGCGGAGGTTGCAGTGAGCTGAGATCGCGCCATTGCACTCCATCCTGGGTGACAGAGTGAGGCTCCATCTCAAAAAATAAATTAAAGAAAACAAGAAAAGTATAATAGTAATGGCAACAAATTCACGGGAAGGTCTTGTGTGGTCTCAGAGACATAATGCAAATGGGGTTAGACCCTGTGTTTGGCACAAGAAATATAAGCTGGTGTGAGAAAATGACCCATCTATGGGAATGCCTGGGCCACAGGCAGTTGCAGCCACCTCTGAAGGGAATTAGGCCGAATTCCCAGGAACTCGGCAAATCATCCACCCTCAGAACTGAGTTTTCTCTAGAAAATGAGGGTGCTAATGATATGTATCCCACGGGTTTGATGTGAGAATTAAATGAGACCAAGCACATATTGCCTTGCGTTTACACTATGGTCTTGTTGATATTATTAGTTATCCGTGTTGATAGTTGTGAGCATCCTTCCAGACACTGGCACGATGTGGTGCATGCAGCTGGTGCTTAGTGACTGCAAATGGATTGACGGACAGGGCCAAGTGTGAAGTAGAATCTGGGCTGGGTGTGGGTGGCTCATACCTGTAATCCTAGCACTCTGGGAGACTGAGGCAGGAGGATTGCTTGAGCCCAGGAGTTTGAAACCAGCCTGAGTTTGAAACCAGCCTGGGTATAAGCAAGACCTCTACTAAAAAAAAAAAAAAAAAAAAAGGTAGAATCTGGAGGAGGCACTGATAGAGGGTGCAGCCCTTAGGGAGAATAAAGGGAAAAAGCCTGATGTGACCTCACCTGTGGGTTTTTTGTTTTGTTTTGAGACAGAGTATTGCTCTGCGGCCCAGGCTGGAGTACAGTGGCATGATCACGGCTCACTGCAGCCTTGACCTCCTGGGCTCAAGTGATTCTCCTACCTCAGCCTCCAGAGTAGCTGGGACCACAGGCGCACACCATCATGTCCGGCTAATTTTTGTATTTTTAGTAGAGACGGGGTCTCGCTGTGTTGCCCAGGATGGCCTTGAACTCTTGGGCTCAAGTGAACCTCCTGCCTTAACCTCCCAAAGTTCTGGGATTACAGGCATGAGCCCCCACACCCAGCCCTAACCTGTGGTTTTATAGTCAGCTACAGCTTAATTCTGGGAGATGATGGGCCTTATCCCACACACCATGGCAAGGACGTGACACAGCAGGAGGCAGACCCACTTCCCCTGACTCTCAGGGCAGCAACCTTCACCCTGACCTTCAGCCCCATGCAGGAAGCGGCCCGTGGGGGCGAGATACAGTGTCCATCTGTGGCCAGAGCCCTTGCACATTTTTGACATTTTTGCATCTTGGGACAAAAGGCGAAGAAACTCAGATGAACTGGTTCTTGTTTCCTGGTGGAAAAACATTCCTGCTCTGATGGAATCTTCACTGTTGTGTGGTTTTGCCTGTGTTTGTGTCTCTCCCTCACTACCCTACAGTTCAGCAGTGGCTACTCTAGAAAACTCATAGAGGGTAGATGCAGGAATGATTTCTGGGATTGTCTGAGGATATTTAAGGGGCCAGAGGGCTCCCTGCACCACTGATGCTAGCCCTGGATCTCCTGCCCCTTCTGCCATTGGACTTGCCCTGAATGAGTGAACAAGTGAAAAAGCAGACATTTGCTGGACAGCTGCTGCCCTCCAGGCACTGGTGTGCTGGTGTTCCACTGTCTGGGGGCTGAGAGCCACTCAAAGCATTCGTATTGGGAAGTTGGCAGGGATGGTCTGGTCAACAGCATGGGCGTTGGCATTGGAGTCAGATGAACCTGCCTTTGTCAGTCCCTAAATAGGGTGGCCTTGGACACACCTGCCTGAATCTGTTTCCTCAACTGCAAAATGTGAATAAAGATAGCACAGTGTGGTCGGTGAGGACTGAGCAAGGAAGTGGCTCTAGCACTTGGCACAGAGTTGGCCCTTAAAAGCAGGCTTTAGACCAGGTAGACCAAATTGAAATCTAGATCCAGCTATGAGTCCCTTAACTTCTCTGAGTCTTTTTTTTTTTTTTTTTTTCTGAGGCAGAGTCTCGCTCTGTCACCCAGGTTGGAGTGCAGTGGCCAGATCTCAGCTCACTGCAAGCTCTGCCTCCCAGGTTCACGCCATTCTCCTGCTACAGGCTCCCGCCACCTCGCCTGGCTAGTTTTTTGTATTTTTTTAGTAGAGACGGGGTTTCACTGTGTTAGCCAGGATGGTCTCGATCTCCTGACCTCGTGATCCGCCCGTCTCGGCCTCCCAAAGTGCTGGGATTACAGGCTTGAGCCACCGCACCCGGCCAACTTCTCTGAGTCTTGATCACTCCCTCTGTAAAATGGTAGAGTAATAGTGGTGGTTTCCTCTTACAGTTGTTGTGAGGATTTAGGTGAATTCACACATATGATGCATTTATAATGCAGGGAATCTAGTGCATAGCAACCACCTGCATTAGCTGCCTAGGACTGCTGTAATGAAGCACCTCCAACTGGGTGGCTTCAAACAACAGAAGCTTGTTCTCTCACAGTTCTGGATGCTAGAAGTTTGAAATCAGGGTGTGGGCGGGGCCACTTTCCCTCTGAAGACTCTAAGGAAGAATCCTTTCTTGCGTCTTAGCTTCTGCTGGTGGTCAGGGATGCTTGTTGCTCCTCAGCTTCTAGCTGCACCATCTTTACCCACCACTTCCTGTGTGTCCCGGCTTTTTTTAGACAGGATCTCACTCTGTTGCTCAAGGTGGAGTGTAGTGGCCTGATCATAGTTCACTGCAGCCTCATCCTCCCACCATGGCTGGCTAATTAAAAAAATTTTTTTTTAATTTAAGTTAATTTATTATTTATTTATTTTTTAATAGAGATGGGGTCTTGCTATGTTGCCCAGGCTGGTCTTGAACGCCTGGCCTCAAGCGATCCTCCTGCCTCAGCCTCCCAAAGTGCTAGGATTACAGGTGTAAGCCACTGCACCTGGCTTTTAGTTTCTTTTTTAGAGACTGGATGGGTCTCAGTATGTTGTCCAGGCTGATCTTGAACTTCTGGGCTCAAGCCATCTCCCTGTCTCAGCCTCCTAAAGCACTGGGATTACAAGTGTGAGCCACTGTGCCCAGCCCCTATCCTCTTCTAATAAGGACACCAGTCATTAGACTTAGGGCCTACCCTAATCTAGTATGACCTCATCTTACTGCTTAGATTTGCAAAGACCCTATTTCCACAAATGGTCACATTCTGTGTCTCTGGGTGGACTTGAATTTTGGGGGAACACTGTTCAACTCACACCACCACCTAATCAATAGTAGCTATTACGAATACTCCTCTTACGACAGAATTTGCTCAATACACACTATGTGCTGGGCACTCCTCCAAACTCCTTTTATTCCTCTTCCCATTTAATCCTCTCCGTGACTCTGTGAAGTAGGTACCAGGATTATCTCTGCCGAGGGCCAGAGAGGTGAGCTGATTTGCCCAGGGTCACACATGTTAGCAAGTGGTAAATCTGGGGTTGGGACTCTTTTCTCTCTGACTCCAAAGCTAGCAAGGTTTTGAGACCCTCCAATCCCGTCCCAAGAGCTTAGAGTCAGCTGCACATTCTGTCCCGGAATCCCAGGCATCAGAGATACGCTCTTTCCGGGCCCACACCTCCTTCCAGACACATCTTCCCCAGAGAGGCCATAAAAAGCGGGGGGAAAGGAATCTTGTCTTTATAATGGCCAACATGGAGTTGGCCTGCTCCTGCCTTGGACCGCTCGTGGCCGGCTCTCCTGTGGGTCGAAAGCGGTATGACTCCCATGCATGGCAGAGCTTGCCAGGAGTGTATACTTCATGCCTGACATCTGGTAACATTTTGGGAGTCTTGACTTGGGGCTACAAATGGAAAAATGGTTCATGAAGGTGTGATTTATTCATCATCAAGATAATACTATTAAATAAATGCTCACAACGATTCGCTCCATCGGGTCAGGGAGCCCTGACTTCCCGGGCCAGGCCTGGCGAAGGCCCTGGCAGGACGAGGCTGTTTCTTTGACACTGAGGAGAGCGTGGAGGCGTGCTGAGGCCGGACTGGGGCCTGATGGAGGCAAACAGTCACGCTGCCGGATGATGAACGGCAGTTTACATTTTAACATGCCTGTGTCTTGGACGTGGAGTAGCTGGCTTTGGCTGATCGGGGGTGGGTGCAGTTAGGAACCTCTCACAGCCGTGAGCTAGAGAAGAAAGGAAGGTCACTTCCAGAGACTGGGGCTTTGGGGCCAGGAAATAGTTGCTCTGTCAGCAGGGAGAGCCAGTGGGTGGGTTGGAGGCCCCTGAGAGAGATCAGGGGCTCCTGAAGGGCAAAGCCAGGCTGCCCACCTTTGCAGGTGTGTCCACCTTAGCTGGCAAGGGTGTCAGAACTAGCCACATGGCAGAGAGCAGTGCCCCAAAGCCAGGCTGCCTGGGTTCAAATCCTGCCTCCCTCACTGACCAGCTGGGCCTGGGACAGTCCCTCCCTAACATAGGGACCATTACAGGGCCCACCTCAGAGGCATCTGTGGGCATCGCAGGGGCACATGGCCCTAGGGGTCTTCACTAAGTGTTAACTGCAGTTGTCACGGTGGTGATGGTATCTAGAGAAGAGTGGAGGCTGGGATGCAGAGAGAAGCAGCCCTGCTGTCTTCTGGCTGTAGATCAAGGACAAGAGTTACCTTGTCTTCTGCACAGCAAGTAGGAGCCTTCTCCTGGACCTGCCTCAGGGCAATGGGGACATCCACCGGTCCGGCTCTCAGCACATTCAATGCTGGGATTGGTTACCACCCAGCTTGGACAGCCCACATAAGCAGCATCACTGGGCTTACCCCCAAATCTCTATGCACTACAGGTGAGTTGCCATGGGCTGGCAAGCAGTCCCCGCACCTGTGGACATCGAGGATCTGTCTTCACATCCCCTTCTGCCCACATGGCTCCAGACCAGGAGGAGATGGGAGGACAGGTGTGCACCTCTATGGGCAGCCAAGCCTGGGGTGGTGGGTGGGGAAGGTGTCAAGTCTGATGCATGTCTGTTAGGGTTCCGGGCACTGTGACGTGCATCCAGGTGGAAAGTCCATTCTCCTAACTTGGAGTCTGGCATCTGTTACAGCATGAGAGCTGGGACCTGACCCTTCCCCTGTGTCCTTGTTACCCCCAGGACTGGCCACTGACAGAGCTGTGGTCAGGCTGTGGGACTCGGGCCAGCTGGTCGCAGCCTTCCCACAAGAGTCAGTTACTGGGGCTATCAGATGCTGTAGCTGTTGGTTTGTTTGTCTCTGTGGTGCCAAACTGGGCCAGCTTTTAGGCAAGAGCAACCTCATGGGGAACATAATCAACGAGAAAAGGATGGCAGAATGTGGCCTGGGGGTTGCCCAGTGGAGGGCAGAGAGTGCTAGGTTGCCTGGCCATGACACCTCTTCAGCACTGAGCTCAGCAGGGGGCTCCAACCCCTTTCACTGCAGGACTCTGCTGGCTTCTGACCAGAGGTAGCTCTAAGCACACTGGTCCTTTGGACCCCTAGGAGGAACTGACTGGGGTAAAGAGGATGGAGGTAGGGCTTCACCTTGGTGAGGGGCTTTCCTAGGGGGACAGCCAGGTGCTTGGCCTTGTGACAGCTGCTCAGTGAGGGTTATTCACAGCCCCATTGGGACTTGCTGATTGGGCTTCACTTCCTGATTCTGTGATATTCACATGGCTCCAGTTAGTAGTTCCATCCATCCATCCATCCATCCATCCATCCATCCAGTCGCCCACCCACCCACCTACCCATCCGTCCATCTACCCACCCATCCACCTAATCATCTACTCATCCACCTATCCATCTATCCATCCATCCATCCATCCATCCATCTCTTCTTCCTTCCACCCATCCATCTATCCATCCACCAATTTACCCACCCACACACTCACTCATTCATCCATCCATCCATCCATCCATCCATCCATCCATCCACCCACCCACCCACCCATTCATTCACCCACCCATTCATCTATTCACCCACCCAACTATCCTTCCATCCATCTATCCATCTACCCATCTACCCATCCATTCATTTTCGTGATCCTCACAATTAGCCTGTATGTTGGGGATGTGCTGTTATGCCCATTTTCAGATGAGGGTATGCACATACAGATTAAGAACTGGTCTGAGGGCAGAGCTCATGAGTGGCTGTATTAGTTATCTATTGCTATTAGTTATCTATCTATTAGTGGCTAGAGACTGATTTCAGTTCTTTTCTATGTGGGTATCTCCAGCATGGCAGCTTGCTATGTCAAAGCAAGAAAGCCAAGAAGTGTGTGTGTGTGTGTGTGTGTGTGTGTGTGTGTGTGTGTACGCTCACATGAGAGAGAGGGAGAAAGAGAGGTGGAAGTCACTGTCTTTTATAACCTAATCTCGGAGGTGACATCCTGTCCCTTTTGCCATATTCTGCTCATTAGAAGTGTCCACCCATGGCCAGGCATGGTGGTTCATGCCTGTAATCTGAGAACTGTGGGAGGCTGAGGCAGGTGGCTCACTTGAGGTCAGGAGTTTGAGACCAGCCTGGCCAACACGGTGAAACCCTAAACAACTCAAATACAACTAAACATGACCCTAAACAACTAAAATACAACTAAAATAAACCCTAGACAACTAAAAACACAAAAATTAGCCAGGCATGGTGGTGCACGCCTATAGTCCCAGCTACTCAGGAGGCTGAGGCAGGAGAATCACTTGAAGCCAGGAGGTGGAGGTTGCAGCGAGCAGAGATCGCACCACTGCACTCCAGCCTGGGTGTCAGGGTAAGACTCTGTCTCAAAATAAATCAAATAAATAAATAAATAAATAACAGAAGTGTCCACCCACACTCGTGCCAGGAGGTGGGATCACTGGGGGCCATGCTAGAAACTGCCTACCACAAGGCCAAGCCAAAGTTTGAACCCGGTCGGATCTGACTTAAAACCTGTCCTCCCGGAGGAAGCCAACTATAGAGCCTTGTTCTTCCCCAGTCCCAGAGACCAGCCACCTGTCTGCTGCCACGCACGATTGGAATTTAATCACACATTAGCCTCACTTCATGGGTGTTTACTGAGCGCCTACTATGTGCCAGACACAGTGCTCCACAGGATGGTGCAGTGCCTGCCCAGGGGAGTGCATTGCTGGTGACAGATACCCGTGCTGTACATTTACTCACCTGCCACATGGGTCTGCAGAGAACACGTCTTTCTTTTTTTTTTTTTTTTTTTTTTTGAGACGGAGTCTTGCTCTGTCGCCCCAGCTGGAGTGCAATGGTGCAATCTCGGCTTACTGCAAGCTCCGCCTCCCGGGTTCACGCCATTCTCCTGCCTCAGCCTCCCGAGTAGCTGGGACTACAGGCGCCCGCCACTGCGCCCGGCTAATTTTTTCTATTTTTAGTAGCGACGGGGTTTCACCATGGTCTCGATCTCCTGACCTTGTGATCCGCCCGCCTCGGCCTCCCAAAGTGCTGGGATTACAGGCGTGAGCCACCACGCCCGGCCCACGTCTTTCTTTATTTCCTGCAACTGATCTGATATTTCTCACAAAGCCTACTCATAGGGCAACAAGGAAAAAAACTAGATTTAATTCAATCTGATCCAGTACTTTAGAGGCCTTTGGTAATGCTTGGTCTCAAATTTCCTTCTGCTCCTCCCAGCTTTTCTCTAAGCTGGCACTGGGTGGGTGGGGGTGGGGGTGTCCAGTTGTGGATGACGAGACTTCCCAGGAGGAGAGGGGTTTGGGTTTCCAGCCATGTCTGATGCCCAGGATTGCTGTTTGACTTTCTGGCATTTTGGCCGAAACCAGCAGCTGGTAAAACTCATGCTCTGGGCCTAGGCCTGCCTGGCTGACTTGGCCCTACCTTGGCTCAGAGCTCCCTCTTCTTCTTTTTTTTTTTTTTTTTTTTTTGAGACGGAGTTTCTGCTCTTGTTGCCCAGGCTGGAGCGCAATGGTGCGATCTCGGCTCACTGCAACCTCTGCCTCCCGGGTTCAAGTGATTCTCTTGCCTCAGCCTCCTGACTAGCTGGGATTACAGGTGCCTGCCACCATGCCTGGCTAATTTTTGTATTTTTAGTAGAGATGGGGTTTTGCCACGTTGGTCGGGCTGGTCTCCAACTCCTGACCTCAGGTGATCCACCTGCCTTGGCCTCCCAAAGTACTGGGATTACAGCCTTTTTTTTTTTCCCCAGAGCATTTCTGAATCTACTCTCTACTGCGTCTGACCCTTACCTGGGCCATGTACTCCCAGACCCTTCTGCAGGTCCCTCTGCCCCTCACCTTAATGAGGTGTCACCTACTGAGCAAGAACGCATTGAGCCCATCCTGGCCCGGAGAGGACCCAGTGCAGCCAAGGAAAGCGACACACCAGAGCTTCCTTCCTTTCCACTTGCTGCACCTCCAGAGGCCCCACCCCTAAGCTGCTGGAGGGTGGTCTCAGAACACTTTCCTCCCAAGCCCCCAGAGGGTCAGTGCACAGCAGTGGCTTCTAAACGTCTCGTAGCAAAGTCTGTGTTGATGATCAGGAACTGGATCTGCCACGGTCCTCTTTATTCCTTCTGTACAAATTCAAATATTTCCCAGGTAGCCAGGTGCCTCAGGCCTGAGAGGGGAAGCGCTACTTACCCAGAAAGGCCAAAGAGGAAAGCCCGCTAATATTTTTCGAGCTATTAATATTACCTGTTACCAAAATGATCACACACGTGATTCGTCACGATCGTGGTACAAGTGCTGAAGAAAAAACCTAAGAGTAATGAGGGTGTAAGGAGAGCGGCCTGACCTAGCCCGGGGCTCAGGAGAGGTGGTCCTGAACCAGGGTTGGGTAAGGGGATCCAGAAGGAAGAGTAGGGTGGCTGGGTGAAGAGGGGAGTGTGTATGTGCATGTATGAGTGTGTGTGTGTGTGTGTGTAAGTGTGCGCCATGTGTGCATATATGAGCACACGTGTGTATGTGTGTGCACGTGTGAGCATGCATGTGCGAATGTGTGTGCTATGTGTGCATATGTGTATTATGTATATGTGAGCATATGTGTGCACATGTATGTGTGTGACTGTCCTGTGTGTGCATGTGAGCAGGTGCTGTGTGTGCACATGTGAGCACATACGTGCATGTGTGCATGTGAATGCATGTCAAGTGCATGCGTGAGCTATGTGTGGTGTGTGCATGTGTGTGTGCAGCCTCATCATTTCCCGAATTTTTTTTTTTTTTTTTTGAGATGGAGTCTCATTCTGTCGTCCAGGCTGGAGGGCAGTGGCTTGGTCTTGGCTCACTGCAACTCCACCACCCGTGTTCAAGTGATTCTTGTGCCTCAGCCTCCCAAGTAGCTAGGATTACAGGCGCCCACTACCACACCCAGCTAATTTTTGTATTTTTAGTGGAGGTGGGGTTTTGCCATGTTGGCCAGGCTGGTCTTGAACTCCTGACCTCAAGAGATCTGCCCGCCTTGGCCTCCCAAAGTGCTGAGATTACAGGCGTGAGCTACTGTGCCTGGCCATTTCCCCTGATTTGAGGCACTCCATTCTCTGAGTCTGGATTGCTGGGTGGGTGTGTGTGGGAGAGGAACCGCACTGAGGAGAGGGAATCGGATTCTCTGAGGATGAAGTGCAAAGGCTGGGGCCTCTGCAGGAAGCAGCTTTGCCTGTTCACGGGAAGCAGCTTCTGGAGCCTGAGTGGTTGGCACCACCAGGGACCGCAGTGGTGGCAGCAGCAGGGGCAGGAGGAGGAAGGGCACTGTGTCCCCCATTAGGAATGTCCTCCTCTCTTTCCTGCTGGGCTCAGAGCTGAGAACCAGGATACAGGTGGCCAGGTGCCTCCGTCAGCAGACTCAGGGGCCTGGGCAGAGTCAGTTTCCCCACCGGTGCACAGGGGAGCAAGAGATCTGTCTCTGCCAGGAGGATGAGTGGATGGTTCTCCCTGGGCTGGCAGAGCAAGCCTCAGACTGAGGGCAGCCAGGGCACAGCAGGTCATACTCCCACGGCAGAATGATGCTGAGGTTCCCAGGGTGTCCCAAACACTCTTCCCACCCCCTGCCCCAGTCTCATGAGAGGGCCATGGACCCTGACACTGTGACTACCCTCTGCTAGTCAGGCAGACGCTAGTCACAGCGGCATCGAATCTCAGAAACAGCCATCGCAGTGGGCAGTATTAGTATCCCCTTTCCTCAGAAAGGGAAATGGAAGCTCAGAGAGGTTACGGAACTTACCCAGAATCACAAAGCAAGCATGTGTCCCATGTCTATGTGATCCCAAAGCCTTTGCTCCTCTGACTCCCACAGCTGCTGTGTGACTTTTCACTTTCCTGAAAGGGAGAAGAAAACAATTTGCTGTAGAAAAAGCTTCAAGCCAGACTTCAGAAATGCCCAGAGCTGTGAGTTCAGTATCACGGCCCCTGCCCTCCCCTCTCTGTGCAGTGGCCGCGCAGTGAGCTGAGCCACGGTGAGGGTGTGTTAAGAACTTAAAGCAGAAACTCGATTTTGAAATGTTCAAGGACAAGGCCAGAAAGGCTCCTTTGGGGATGGGGTGGAGGTTTCAGTCCATTTAAGTGGGCTGGAGGGGAATTTTAACTTTGCCGGCTGATGGTTAATGTTCCCTTCCCAAGGTATTCATGATTTATGCTGATGCTTTAAAAGAAAATTTAGCCAAGCTAGGTTCAGAGTCCAGGAAACTAAGGACAAGGCTTTCAGGAAAGCTTTGTTTGGAGGAGAGGTTAGGAGGGATAGAAGAACACTCCAGATACCTCGCCTCCACTCACCCAAAGGAGAGGTCACCTTATCACATAAGACCGTAAGATAGCTCCCCAGGAGGGATCATGCTCCTAAGATGTTTCTTCCTACGTTCGAAGAAATGGGTGTCCAAGGCTGGGTGTGGTGACTCATGCCTGTAATCCCAGCACTTTGGGAGGCTGAGGCGGGTGGATCACTTGAGGCCAGGAGTTCGAGACCAGCCTGGCCAACATGGCGAAAACCCATTGCTACAAAAAATACAAAAATTAGCCAGGCGTGGTGGCACGTGCCTGTAGTCCCAGCTACTTGGGAGGCTGAGGAGGGAGAATCGCTTGAACCTAGCAGAGGCTGCAGTGAGCTGAGATGGCACCACTGCACTCCAGCCTGGGCAAGAGTGAGACACTGTCTTAAAACAAAAACAAAAACAAAAAGCAAGCAAACAAACAAAAAAAACAAGGAAATGAGTGTCCTGGCTGGGTGCAGTGGCTCATGCCTGTAATCCCAGCACTTTCAGAAGTCGAGGCAGGTGGGTCACCTGTGGTCAGGAGTTCGAGACCAGCCTGACCAACAGGCAAAACCCCGTCTCTACTAAAAATACAAAAATTAGCTGGGTGTGGTGGCGGGCGCCTGTAATCCCAGCTACTCGGGAGGGTGAGGCAGAAGGATGGCATGAACCTGGGAGGCAGAGCTTGCAGTGAGCCGAGATTGCGCCACTGCACTCCAGTCTGGGCGACAGAGCAAGATTCTGTCAAGAAAAGAAAAGGGAAAGGGAAAGAGAAAGAAAAGAGGGTGTCCTTTCTCTGTATTACAGGCCTCTTATCTTAGCTGAATTGAAGAAAAATGTGTATAAGGCCCTAGATATTCACTGTCATGTTAATAAACCCTTCCTTGGTATCCATTCTGGGGCCTGAATGGAAAAACGAAAGGCCCAGAATCTGGGCCTTGGGACTCAGCATTACAAGGGACAAGACCCTGATTTATACCAGCTTAAGCCAAGACGGGAATTTACTGGCTCATAAAATTTAGACGTCTGGGATTCAGTTTGGCTTTAGGTATAGCCGGATACAGTGAGGTGTGTGGAGATGGGGGCTTTAGGGCTGATTTTCCTTCACCTGGCTTGGAGGAGGTTCCTCGGCTGAACCAGTCATGGTGGCCAGAAGAATGTGGAGGTGACTGTCTGTGTTCTACTCCATGTAACTATGTGCACTGAACGTGCTGTGGGATCATTCACCATAAGAAACCCGCCCGGCAGTCGTGGAGGCTCACGCCTGTAGTCCCAGCACTTTGGGAGGCCGAGGCGGGTGGATCGCAAGGTCAGGAGTTAGAGACCAGCCTGGCCAACATGAGGAAACCCCGTCTCTATTAAAGATACAAAAAATTAGCCCCATGTGGTGGTGCGCACCTGCCATCCCAGCTACTCAGGAGGCTAAGGCAGGAGAATTGTTTGAACCCAGGAGGCGGAGGTTGCAGAGCACTGAGATCATGCCGTTTGTCTACAGCCTGGGCAACAGGGCAAGACTCTGTCTCAGAAAAAAAAAAAGAAAAAAGAAAAGGGGTCTCTGAGCCAAGGTAGAGCCAAGTCAGCCAGGCAGGCCTAGGCTCCAGCAATCTTCTTGCCTCAGCCTCCTGAGTAGCTGGGACCACAATCACACATCACCACAACCAGCTTTTTTTTTTTTTGTATTTTTAGTAGAGTCGGGGTTTTGCCATGTTGCTCAAGCTGGTCTTCAACTCTAGGGCTCAAGTGATCCTCCTGCCTCGGCCTCCCAAAGGGCTGGGATTACAGGTGTGAGCCACTGCACCCAGCCAGTACCATGGGTTTTGTTTGTTTGCTTTGTTTTGTTTTTTGAGACAGGGTCTCCCTCTGTTGTCCAGGCTGGAGTACAGTGGCATGATCTCGGCTCACTGCAACCTCTGCCTCCCAGGTTCAAGTGATTCTCCTGCCTCAGCCTCCCAAGTAGCTGGGATTACAGGCATGCGCCACCATGCCTGGCTAATTTTTGTATTTTTAGTAGAGACAGGTTTTTGCCATGTTGGCCAGGCTGGTCTCAAACTCCTAACCTCAGGTGATCCTCCTGCCCCGGCCTCCCAAAGTGTTGGGATTACAGGCTTAAGCCACCATGCCCGGCCGGGTTTCTTCTTTACCCCCTCTTTTTCACTTCATGGTAGACACAGCACCCTTTCCTAGTGAGCCCAAACACAGCCTCAGACTCTATCTCAACACTATACCCAAAGCAACCAGTATCTCCCACCTTGGCGTTGGAACCTGAGCCAAAACTCTTCATAATTCCTGCTCCAAGCAGATGGAGATGGAAAAGCGCACTCTGAGCGTTGAGTGATCTGCCCAGTGTCACAGGGAACTCAGGCACACAACCCTCCTGACTCAGCCAGCCCCCTTTCCTGTGGGATCCTGCCTGGTGTGAGCCTTGAAAGCAGGTCTGTCCCTCAGTGGAGATTTCCACTCCAGGCAGCAGCTGCACGTGCACATGGAGAAGAAACAGACTTGAGGTCAGAGCAAAGCCAACAGCGCGACTGCCGACCCAGCTCTCAGGGGTGGCACACAGACAGGCGGGAGGGCTCACAGCCTAGCAGCCACACTGTCCACCACAGAGATCTCACTGGGCTTCACGGTGTCCTACCTTAAATATTAGGTTGGTGCAAAAGTGATTGCAGTTTTTGTCCTTGAAAGTAATATATTGGGACCAGGTGCGGTGGCTCACGCCTGTAGTCCCAGCACTTTGGGAGGCCGAGGCAGGTGGATCACATGAAGTCAGGAGTTCGAGACCAGCCTGACCAACATGGTGAAACCCCGTCTCTACTAAAAATACAGAAATTAGCCGGGTGTAGTGGCGAGCGCCTGTAATCCCAGCAAGTCAGGAGGCTGAGGCAGGAGAATCACTTGAACCCGAGAGGCGGAGTTTGCAGTGAGCCGAGACCACGCCATTGTACTCCAGCCTGGGGAATAAGAATGACACTCTGTCTCAAAAAAAAAAAAAAAAAAAAAAAAAAGAGAGCGAGAGAGAAAGTAATAAGTAATATATTAGGTATTCAAGCATTAGATACAATTAAATCTAATAATGTGCTCGAGTTGGCGGCCACTCAAATGGTGAGAGAGGCGAGGTGTTTTCCTTTGGGGATGGGGATCAGGGTTTTGTCTTGGACGGTGGGACAAACGGCTGGCAGCAGTCTAGGGAAGCCAGAAAGTGGAGAGTAAATCCTGAGGTGGCCATGATTCTGCCAGCTCAGCTTTGCCCAATGAAGGGGAGAAAACAGGTGGCAGAGAGCCAGCCGCTTGTTTGCCATAGGAAGGCACTGAAAGGCTGTCCTGACCTCTAGGGGCCTCTTGTGATATGAACTTCATCATTGTAGGGAGCTGACCTTGGGGTCATGTGCTCACCACGCCAAGACCTTCACATGCGTTATGCTGATTAGTATTCACAGAATAGCCCTGGGAGGCAGGTGGAGTTATTCCCTCTGATCAGATGCTGCACTGGGGACTTGGAGAGGTGGAGTCGCACTGCCTGACCCTGGCTCTTAGCCACTGTGCCATACTCCACGGGCTGGCAGACACTGTGAAGCAGAACAGAACAGGGTATGTGAGTCACCTGACAATCATTAAGCACGTTGTAGCGAGCAGTAGGTCTGGGTAAGGTGATGGGAGGCAGCATGCGGGAGTCCCAGCCTCAGGTCACTTGCTGAAGGACAGAGGTGCACTGGAGAAAATGTGGCCTCGGAGGCAGAATCACGTCAGTGAATACCTGTGTGACTCACTCAGTTGAGCTCAGGGCCTACAAACAGGTGCAGTCAGCAGTGTGAAAACTTTTTTTTTTTTTTTTTTTTTGAGATAGTCTCTCTCTGTCACCCGGGCTGGAGTACAGTGGTGAGATCTTGGACCACTGCAACCTCCACCTCCCCGGTTCAAGTGATTCTCCTGGCCTCAGTCTGCAGAGTAACTGGGACTACAGGCATGCGCTATGACACCTGGGTAATTTTTATATTTTTGGTAGAGACGAGGTTTCACCATGTTGGCCAGGCTGGTCTCGAACTCCTGACCTCAAGTGATCCGCCCGCCTCGGCCTCCCAAAGTGTTGGGATTACAGGCGTGAGCCACTGTGTCCGGCCTGAAAACTTCTTGTCTAGCACAAACTCCCATTGTACACGTGAGAAAGCTGAGGCTCGGAAAGAATTGACTTGCCCCTTGTCACCATGGCCAGAGAGTGGTGGGATCAGGACTGGGATCCTCCCTGGGGTCCTGGTCCAGTGGATACCCCTGTGGGTCCAGAGAGAAGGTATGAACTGTGATGGAAGGGCAGTGGCGGGCCACCTGAGAGGAGGGTCCTGGGTGGGCAGAGGCATCCGGACACACCAGATGGAGAAATAGCTTAGAGCACTGTGTCTTGCTGTCTGCAACAACTCCCCAGGGGAGGGATGACAGCGGTCACGGCTGCACCTGTGAAGCCCACCACCTGGGCTCCAACCTAGCCCTGCCACTCTCCAGCCAGTGGCTCTGGGTGAGTCATGTCACCTGCCTGAACCTCCTGGACCTCAGCACCTTCCTCTCAAGGGACATTATCCCACAGCCCATTGCCTGGCCCTTAGTGCCCAATTTCACCAATATGACCAATTATGACTGCTTATTTATTTCCATTTGGAAATTTACTTTTGTTTTTTACTTTTTTTTTTTTTTTGAGATGGAGTCTCGCTCTGTTGCCCAGGCTGGAATACAGTGGCGCAATCTCGGCTCGCTGCAAGGTCCGCCTCCCGGGTTCACACCATTCTCCTGCCTCAGCCTCCCGAGTAGCTGGGAATACAGGCTCATGCCCAGCTAATTTTTTTGTATTTTTAGTAGAGACGGGGTTTCACCATGTTAGCCAGGATGGTCTGCATCTCCTGACCTCCTGATCTGCCCGCCTCGGCCTCCCAAAGTGCTGGGATTACAGGTGTGAGCCACCGCGCCTGGCTGGAAATTTACTTTTAATTCCTTTTGGCTTTCCCCTTCTCTGAGGGCTCCTTCTTTAGAGGGTCCTGCCCTGGATGAAGACAAAAGCAGATACTCCCAGGTAGTCTGGGACACACCCACGCCTCCCATGGGTCTGGAAGTGGCTGGAGGAAGAGTGAGTCTGTGGCTGATCCTTTTCCTCATCAGGAGTCAGCTCCTTGGAGCCTCCAGGGATGTCTGAAGCGGCTGCTGATTGCGGAACCAGCTGGAAGGGAAATTAGAGGGCAGATGTGGCCACAACGGAGGCTGCAGCAGTCAGAGCTTCCCCGCAGTGTAGTGGGACAGGTGCCACGCCTGGAGCCCCTCAGCCCCATGTTCAAATCCCAGCGTTCTCACTGCCTGCCTGTCGAGTGGATGTGATTCCTCCCATGGTCGGCTGAACTGGCTATGAACAGCAGCTGTCCCATGCGGGAGCCCAGGGGAAATGGAAAACATCTCCGCCCCAGGCCAGCTTCCCCTTCTCTCCCAGGCCCCGACCTGCCCTTTAGACTCAGGAGTCCCTGCTTCACCCTTTGTCCGGAACCTTCAAGAGACAACACAACTCTGATAACAGCAGTTCCGAGGCTGAGAAGGGGGGTTGTCGTGGGGACAGCGTGTTCCTGCAGCTAAGCCTTAGCCTCTTTGCCTCTCCTCAGAATGCTTCAGCCCAGGAAAGGGGAACTTGTCACTTGGGACTTACAGGGACACTGTTTTGAATGTAAACTCTCCCAAAGAGCCTCTGCCTGCTTTAGGGAAGAATGTTTGTTTGGGTTCTATGAATCAGAAACCTACTCTACCAATTTCAGGTTTAAAAAGGATGGGTCACGAGGCTATGGAGATGTTTCTCTTGGTTATTAAAAATATGTTAGGCTGGGTGCAGTGGTACATGCCTGTAATCCCAGCACTTTGGGAGGTAAAGACAGGAGGATTGCTTGAGCCCAGGAGTTGAAGACTGGCCTGGGCAACATAGTGAGACTGTGTCCCTACAAACCTACAATTTTTTTTTTTTTAGACGGTCTCGTTCTGTTGCCCAGGCTAGAGTGCAGTGGCATGATTTTTGCTCACTGCAACCTCTGCCTCCCGTGTTCAAGCGATTCTCCTGCCTCAGCCTCCCAAATAGCTGGGATTATATGCATGCACCACCACGCCTGGCTAATTTTTGTATTTTCAGTAGAGACGGGTTTTCACCATGTTGGTCAGGTTGGTCTCGTACTCCTGACCTCAAGTGATCCACTCACCTCGGCCTCCCAAAGTGCTGGAATTACAGGCATGAGACACTGCACCCGGCTTCTACAAAATTTTGTTTTTTAAATTAGCCAGGTGTGGTGGTTCCTGTAGTTCCAGCCACTTGGAGGGCATAAGTGGGGGGTGCTGAGGTGGGAGGATCCCTTGAGCCCAGGAGGTCGAGGCTACAGTGAGCTGTGTTTGTGCCACTGCACTCCAGCCTGGGTGACAGAGCAAGACCCTATCTCAAAAAAAAAAAAAAAAAAAAGTTAAATCCCAGAAAACCCAATGACACTAATTTAAAGGAAGATTTGTTGGTTCATGTAACAGAAAGTTCAGGGGTAGTACTGTGATTTGGATAGGGGTTGTCTGTCTCCAGCAAAACTCATGTTGCAATTTGATCCCCAATGTGGCAGTGATGGGAGTTAGGGCCTAGTGGGAGGTGTTTGGGCTATGGAGGTGAATTCCTCATGAATGGCTTGGAAGTGCCACCCTCTCACTGGTGAGTGAGTTCTTGCTGTCATTCTCGTGAGACTGAATTGGTTCTCCATCTAACCCATTGCTGTGAGAGTGGGTTATTATAAAGCCATGATGACCTTCAGGTTTTCCCCTGTTTTGCAGTCTCCCTTCTGTTTTCCCTTTTCCTGAATGTGGTGATGCAACGTGTAAGCCCTTGCCAGAAGTCAGGGCCATCCCTTTAAATGTCTCAGCCTGCAGAATTATAAAATGAAATAAGCCTCTTTTCTTTATGCATTACCCAGTCACAGGTATTCTTTTATAGCAACACAAAACAGACTAAGACAAGTAGAGTGGGTTTCAGGTGAAGCTTGATCCAGCCACTTAGCTCTATCACTGGGATCCAGAATCCCACAGCACCCGCTCCTCTTTCTATATGGATGTACTCCCAGAATGACCACCCCACATCCAGGTATCCATGACCTTTTAACTCAAGTAGCTGAACCAGCAGGAACATCCTGTGTCTCTTGATCCACATTTCTGAGGGAGGGAATCCAGTACCCAGGCTCATCCTTTTAGGGCATGCGTCTGAAGTCATGTTTGTGGCCAGTGAGTGAATGGTCTCTCCCGGGTCCGGTGTCCGTAGCTTGCTCAGTCATCAGTGGCCAGACCATGTGGGTCACATGCCTCCTCCACCTCCTTAGAGACAGGGTGTCTGAGAAGGGGTCACAAATAGGTCAGTCACCCCAATACCTCCCCAGAGAAGTCAGGACTCAGCTGGTGAGTCTCCAAGGACCCTGTAACTCCTCCCTGGCCTGGAAACCACCCAAAGAGGCCTATTTTGGTCTTAATTTGTAATTTTGGGAGAATTTTAAGTTTGGTTCTGGTTATAATTTTTTTTTTTTTTTTTTTTTTTTGAGACAGAGTTTTGCTCTTGTCACCTAGGCTGGAATGCAATGGTGCAATCTCGGCTCACTGCAACCTCTGCTCCCATCCGCCTCCCAGGTTCAAGCGATTCTCCTGCCTCAGCCTCCCGAGTAGCTGGGATTACAGGTGCCTGCCACCATGTCCGGCTAATTTTTGTATTTTTAGTAGAGACGGGGTTTTGCCATGTTAGCCAGGCTGGTCCTGAGCTCCTGACCTCAGGTGATCCACCCCCGTGAGCCTCCCAAAGTGCTGGGATTACAGTCGTGAGCCACCACACCCGGCCCTGGTTAGAATTTTTATGCCTGGGTATTTCCTGATGTTTTGTTTCTGGTTCATTCAGGAGGAGAAATTCAGACTTCGGTTCAGGAAATGGTTTTAATCACTGTCCCCAAGAAATCGGCCAACAAGTACACGTGTCCACCATGAGGTGGAAAACCCAGAATCATTTTCAGATGGCTGTTAACCAGCGGCAGGATGGCTGCTGCAAGCAAATGCTGTATTATTATTTTTTTAATTTCATACCAGGAAAAGGGTTTTATCTTCAAAACAATGTATCCACGTCACTAATCGGTCTGGAAGAACTTGTTTGGCCAAATTTAGAACCCACAATAAGGTCAGAGAGAATAAATTTAGAACTGAACTCTGAGCTCTCAGGGCCAGCAGTTCCGTTTGGCACTGTGTACTTGCTAACTCCATCTGCCACCTTGAGCTTGACTGTATTTCCCCTTTACCTCCCAGGTCCACCAGAATTTGCAGGATAACGTAGCCCTGGAGAGTAAGACCTGGCATCTAAACCTGTCTTCACCATTTAGAAGCTGCGTGACTCTAGGAACGTGTTTCACCTCTCTGAGCCTTAGTTTCATCATCTTTTAAAGAAGGATGGAGGTAATAATAACATCTTATAAAATAACACGTTGCAAAGATTGATTAGAATTTTTTTTTTTTTTTCTTGAGACAGAATCTTGCTCTGTTTCCCAGGCTGCAGTGCAGTGGGGCAGTTACAGCCCACTGTAACGTTGATCTCCTGAGTCTAATCAATCCTCCCACCTCAGCCTCCTGAGTAGTAGGCATGTGCCACCACACCTGGCTAATTTTTAAAAATTTTATTTTGTAGAGATAGGATCTCACTCTGTTGTCCAGGCTATTTTGTAGAGATAGGATCTCACTCTGTTGTCCACTCTGCTGTCTCACTTTGTTGTCCATCTCACTCTGAGCCCAGGTCTTGAACTCCTGGGCTCAAGTGATCCTCCCAGCTTGGTCTCCCAAAGTGCTGGGATTACAGGTGTGAGCCACCTCTCCCAGTTCAACCATTCTGATTTCTGTCTCTGAATTTGAGTACTCTAGGAACCTCATATAAAAGGAATCGTACAATACTTGTCCTTGTGTAATGGGCACGTTGTCTTAGCATAATGTCTTCATGGTTCATCCATGTTGTCACATGGGTCAAAATTTTCTTCCTTTTTAAGGCTGAATAATATCTCCTTGCATATATACACACCACATTTTGTTTATCTATTCATTTGTCAGTGGACATTTGGGTCTCTTGCACCTTTTGGCTATGATGGATAATATGGCTGTGAATATAGATGTACAAATATTTGTTAGAGTCCCTGCTTTTGCTTCTTTTGGATATATACACAGAAGTTTGATTAAGACATTTTATGGAGGCTGGGTGTGGTGTCTTACACCTATAATCCCAGTACTTTGGGAGGCAGGAGGTAGGAGGATCACTTGAGCCCAGGAGTTTGAGACCAGCCTGGGCAACAGACTGAGGCCCTGTTACTACAAAAAAAAAAAAAAAAAAAAAAAAAAATTAGCCAGGCATGGTGGTGCACCTGTAGTCCTAGCTACTTAAAAGGGAGGCTGATGCAGAAGGATCCCTTGAGCCCAAGAGTTCAAGGTTGTAGTGAAGTATGATCGCACCACTGCACTCCAGCCTGGGTAACAGGTAAGACCCTGTCTGTCTCTAAAAAATGAAAAAGATATTTACCCTATGTTTGGCATATAGTAAACGCTTAACACATTGTAGCCAATAAAACCAGTATTAGAAAAATACTGGGTGAAATTTTTAAAGTGCAGATTTAAGAATGAGATGTTATTTTTGCCTGTCAAATTAACAATAACTAAAAGGTAATAATCCTCAATGCAGCTGGGATGTGGTAAGATGGGTCTCTCTCTCTCTCTTTTTTTTTTTTTTTTTGAGATAGAGTCTCACTCTGTTGCCCAGGCTAGAGTACAGCAGTGTGATCTTGGCTCACTGCAACCACCACCTCCTGGGTTCAAGCAATTCTCCTGCCTCAGCCTCCCGAGTAGCTGGGATTACAGGCATGTGCCACCATGCCTGGCTAATTTTTGTATTTTTAGTAGAGATGAGGTTTTGCCATGTTGGCCAGGCTAGTCTCGAACTCCTGACCTCAAGTGATCCGCCTGCCCAGGCCTCCTAAAGTGCTGGGATTATAGGCGTGAACCACCACGCCTGGCCTCTTTCTTTGTGTGTGTGGAGAGATGGGGTCTCACTATGTTGCCAGGGCTGGTCTTGAACTCCTGGGCTCAAGCGATCCTCCAACCTTGGCCTCCCAAAGTGTTGGGACTATAGGTATGAGCCACCTCGCTTGGCCATAGGGTTCTCTCATACACATCTGTAGCTAATCTTTCTAGAAAGCAACTTGCAGTGCTAAATATGGTATATCAAGGCTCTTGGAAGTGATCATACTATTTGATCAATCATTTAACTTCTGAGAATTCATCCCAAAGACAGAGCCTCAAACATAGACCAAGATTTGGGTCTAGAGATGTTTATCACAGCAATCTTTATAATATTGTGGAAGCAACCTCTATTTCCATCCATAGGAAACGGTTTAAAAACTAATGTATGGACTATTTTGCAGTCATTAGAAATGCCTGGCTGGGCACGGTGGCTCATGCCTGTAATCCCAGCACTTTGAGAGGCCAAGGCGGGCGGATCACGAGGTCAGGAGATCGAGACCATCCTGGCTAACACGGTGAAACCCTGTCTCTACTAAAAAATAGAAAAAATTAACCAGGTTTGCTGGTGAGCGCCTGTAGTCCCAGCTACTCGGGAGGCTGAGGCAGGAGAATGGTGTGAACCCGGGAGGCGGAGCTTGCAGTGAGCCGAGATCACGCTACTGCACTCCAGCCTGGGCAACAGAGCGAGATTCCGTCTCAAAAAAAAAGAAATGCTTACGAGTTGACTGGGCGCGGTGGCTCACGCCTTGTAATCCCAGCACTTTGGAAGGCCAAGGTGGGTGGATCACGAGGTCAGGAGTTTGAGACCAGCCTGACCAATGTGGTGAAACCGCGTCTCTACTAAAAGTACAAAAATTAGCCGGGTGTGGTGGCGGATGCCTGTAATCCCAGCTACTCAGGAGGCTGAGGCAGGAGGATCATTTGAACACAGACAGGAGTTTGAGGCCCACCTGGGCAACACAGCAAGACTCTGCCTCTAAAATGAGGCAATGAAACAGGAAACTGTATACACTATATTGTTTTATGAAAAAGAGATAAATATTGTATATATTTCTCCTATAAAATAGGTACTGTTTGCATTTACTGTTGCTGAACCTTCACTAAGCTCTATATATACTTTCTCTTGTTTACTCCTCCCAACAATCAAAGAGGTAGGTACTATTGTTACACCATTTTACAGATGAGGAAACAGAGGTTCCAAGTGGTAACATGATTCTCAGGGTTACACAGCCAGCAAATAGCAGAGCTAGGATTCAAACCCAGGCCCTTCAACTCCAAAGAGTATGAAAGAAGGGGACAGCCTGGCCAACATGGTGAAACCCTGTCTCTACTAAAAATACAAAAATTAGCCGGGCATGGTGATGTGGGCCTATAGTCCCAGCTGCTCAGGAGGCTGAGGCAGGAGAATCGCTTGAACCCAGGAGGCAGAGGTTGCAGTGAGCCGAGATCACACTACTGCACTCCAGCCTGGGCAACAGTGAGACTCCGTCTCAAAAAGGAAAGAACAATTCTGCAGTCAACCCTAATCTAACCATAGGAGTGATTTTTACTTTCTTCTTCATAGTTGTCTGTATTTTTTTCCCAAACTGGGAGGAGGTAGAGGGAGCAATTTACTAGATAAAAAGGGAAAGAAAGAAAGAATTGCTAGTTTCAAGCAGGCATCTTTGAAGATAAAACATGAAGGTCTCGTGCCTCATGCCACGAACTCAGTTCGTGTTCATCTTTTTTCTGGTTAAAGAAGAGCAGAGTGTCCTGGCTGAGTCTTTTGGCTGATTACTTAATAATGGGAGGGTGTGCTGTGGACACACACACACACACACACACACACACACAGAGCCCACGCCAACTGAGACAGGAGGGAGACAAAACCCAGCAGTAGCCAAAACTCTGCTAGATCGATGCAGACTGTTACAGGCGCAGCTTTCCAAAAAGCAGAGCTCAGTGAAATAAATATTTTTCCTGTGAGAAGAGGCTTAAGTCGGCGATCTTAACAACCCCCCAATTCATTCCAGATCCACTCAGAGCAGCTGGCGTCAGCGGGCCCATCTTGATACACTTAGGTTTGCTTGCTAACTGCAGTGAGCCCGTGTGTCTGGCTGCTTTCACCCACTGGGCAGTGTGCCCTGGGGCACTGGGCAGGGGGGCAAGGAGGAGTTTGTCCCTGGGGAACCCTCTTCCCACTCCCTCAGCTCCCCACAACTTCTGGGGGTTTCTCACTTTTTTTTCCCCTGTAAAACCACTATTTAATCTAAACTGGAGGCCTGAGAACTCAACCTCTTCTTGGCAAAAGGCTCCATTCTCTTAGTCCTGGAGACAATATGCAGGAAGAATGTACAGTCAGGGACTCAGGAAACATACAAATGGAAAGTCTGGGTTACCTCAAAAAGCGGGAGCTTCACTACCCAGGGAGAAATTCATTGATTGGTTCATTTACAATGGTTGGCTGGGTGCAGTGGCTCATGCCCATAATCCCAGCACTTTAGGGGGCCGAGTTGGGCGAATGGATGGCTTGAGGCCAGGATTTTGAGACCCGACTTGGCAACACAGCGAAACCCCATCTCTACTAAAAATCCAAAAAGTAGCTGGTGTGGTGGTGCATGCCTGTAGTCCCAGCTACTCGGGGAGTTGAGGTGGGAGAATCACCTGAGTTTGGGAAGTTGAGGCTGCAGTGAGTGGTGCTGGCGCCATTGCATACCAACCTAGGGGAAAGATTGAGATGCTGTCTCAAAACAAACAAACAAAAACTGCCAAACATGCAAAAACAAAGCAATGTTTAATTGAATCACCTCCTAAGTGTAAGATGTGGAACAAAGCTGATATAAGAGAGGACAAAGCCACTGGAGATACAGATTCATTCATTCATCTATCCCTCCATTCATTCGTTCATGGAAATTTGCTGAGTGCCTCCTATATGTTAGGTCGTCTCCTCCTAGTGCTGAGGACTTAGTAGTGAACCACGCAGACAAAAACCCTACCTCCTGGGTGGGTCATGAGGTCAGGAGTTCGAGACCAGCCTGGCCAACAGAGTGAAACCCCGTCTCTACTAAAAATACAAAAATTAGCCGGGCGTGATGGCGGGCACCTGTAGTCCCAGCTACTTGGGAAGCTGAGGCAGGAGAATCAATTGAACCCGGGAGATGGAGGTTGCAGTGAGCCGAGATCGCGCCACTGTACCCCAGCCTGGGCGACAAGAGCAAAATTTCATCTAAAAAGAGAAAAAACTGTGCTTCCTAGTACTTGCCTCCTAGCACTTCTAGTTGGGATGACAGACATCAGACAAGGACAAGGTAATGTATGGAATGTCAGATGGTATTAAACGCTAAAGAGAAAAATAAAGCAGGAAAAGGGAATTGGGAGATAGGGGGCTCGGTGGTCACACTTACAGATGAGGGGCCAGGAAAGGCTCCATGAGAGGGTATATTGAAGTCACAACCTGCAGGAGATGAGGGGAGCGCATTAAATAACAGTGACCCCTGGATCACGCAAGTCCCTTTTCAATGATCTTTCAGTGCTGATTATGCCAATGAGAAATACCCCAGGCGGGTGGATTGCTTGACTCTAGGAGTTTGAGACCAGTCTGGGCAACATGGCAAAACCCTGTCTCTACAAAAAAAATACAAAAAGTAGCCGAGTGTGGTGGTGCATGCCTGTAGTCCCACCTACTTGGGAGGCTGAGGTGGGAGAATTGCTTAAACCCGGGAGGCAGATGTTTCAGTGAGCCAAGATGGCATCACTGCACTCTAGCCTGGACAACAGAGGGAGACCCCGTCTCAAAAAAAAAAAAAAAAAAAAAAAAAAAAAAAAAAAAAAAAAAAAGCCAAGTGTGGTGGCATATGCCTGTAATCCCAGGAGGCTGAGGCAGGAAAATTGCTTGAACCCAGGAGGCAGAGGTTGCAGTGAGCCAAGATCGTGCCACTGCACTCCAGCCTGAGTAATAGAGGGAGACTGTCTCAAAAAAAAAAAAAAAAAAAAAAAAGTATAGAATTTAGTGGGGTTTTTTTTTTTTTGTTTTGGTTTTGTTTTTTGGCATATTCACAAAGCTGTGCAACCATCACCACTAGCAGTTTTACCCCAAAAAGAAACCCCATACCTATTAGTAATGACTCCCATTCTCCCCTCCCCCAACTTCTGGCAATGACTGATCCACTTTCTGTCTCTCTGGATTTGCCTGCTCTGGACTTGGATGTCAGCGGAGCCATACCTTCTGTGGCCTGCTGTGTCTGCCTCTTTCACTTAGCGTACCGTTTTCAAGGTTCATCTGTCTCGCAGCCTGCATCAGGGCTTGGTCTCTTTTATATGGCCCTATCGTGTCCCTTTGTATGACTGTCCCACATTTTGTTTACCCACTCATCAGCTCATAAACATTTGAGCTGTTTTTACTTCTTGGCTACTATGAATAACGATGCTCTGAATGTCTGTGTACAGGTTTTGCGTGGACATATGTTGACATTGCTCTTGGATGTATACTTAGGAGTGGAATTGCTGGGTCGTATTTACATGTAACCATTTGCTTAATTTCATACTTAACCATTTGAGGAACTGCCAAGCTGTTTTCCAAACCAGCTGTGTGCTCTTACTTGTCACCAGCAGTGTACCAGGGTTTTAGTTGCCCCACATCCTCTCCAGCGCTTGCTGTGGTCTGTCTTTTGGATGATGGCCACCCTAGTGTGTGTGTGTGTGTGTGTGTGTGTGTGTGTGTGTGTGTATAGTGGTATCTCCCTGGGGATTTGAGCTGCATGCCCAGTCGTCAGGACTTCGGTCAAGGCTGTGCTTATGGGTATAGAGAGGGCTCGGCGATTTCTTTTTTCTTTCCTTTTCTTTTCTTTATTTTATTTTATTTTTTAGACAGAATCTCTGTCACCCAGGCTGGAGTGCTGTTGTGCAATCTTGGCTCACTGCAACCTCCACCTCCCAGGCTCAAGCGATTCTCCTGTCTCAGTCTCCCGAGTAGCTAGGATTACAGGCGCCTGCCACCATGCCTGGCTAATTTGTGTATTTTCAGTAGGGATGGGGTTTCACCATGTTGGCCAGGCTGGTCTTGAACTCCTGGCCTCAAGTGATCCACCTGCCCCAGCCTCCCAAAGTGCTGGGATTATAGGTATGAGCCACCGTGCCCAGCCTCGGTGATTTCTTGAGGGACAGTCAGTGGGGCCTCAGGGTTTGGAACCTGGGAGGATTTGGGAGTGGGATAGGGCTGGGGAGAGTACATGCCAGGGACAGAACTGGGAGACTGGACCCACCCTCTTCCTGGGCCCAGGGTCACCTCCTCCCTTAACAGTGTAAGGCCTTGGTCTCAGGCTTCATTTTAGACCAAGAGAAAGAGGTTCTACAGCAGAACTCTAAATACAAATCCTTCCTCAGGGAAGCCAATGCAAAGGGAATCTTGAGGAGGGAGCTCCACTCAGGCCTATGCCGGACTCCAAGGGGGAGTTCAAAGACATAAGGTTTTGTCTTTGCCCCGCCGTATCCGCAAGAACATAACGCATGTACCATCTACTTTCCCCAAAGTTGTGATTTTCTGTTCAGGTTCCTGATTCCCTAATTGGCCTGTAGCTCCCAGAGCAGCAGATCTGGGCTCCTCCCTATCTTCTTTGGTGTGTGGGCAGTTCATTGAAGAACACTGGTGCATTGGTGTTAGTTCTCAGCTGGTTTCTAATATTTAACATATACAGTGTTTCTTGAGCTATTACTATGTGTCCTTACGACGCATACCCTGCTCTGATGATTTCCGTGCATTTTATTTCCACTGCTCTTTCACAGAGGAGGAAACCGAGGATATAAGAGGTGAGCAAGGGAGTGTGGACAGCGTTCCACAGCCAGTGGATGGAATTGCCAAGATTTGAGCATCATTCCGTCTGACTCCAGAGCCTTTGTCTCTAACCACTAGACTATACTGGGAGGGTAGATTGAGTAGGAGCCTTCCATTTTCAGGCTTCCTTGACAGAGGGTGTATTGGTTTTCTATGGCTGTGTAACAAATGATCCCAGACCTAGCAGCTTAAAACAATATCCGTGTATGAGCTCACAGCTGTGTTGGTCCAGAGTCTGCTCATCACAAGGCTGAAATGCAAGATGTTGGTCAGGTTGAGTTCTTGTCTGGAGGATCTGGGGACAAATCCCCTTCCAAGGTCATTCAGTTCCGTGGGGCCATAGGACTGAGGTCCCCATTTCCTTGCTAGCTGTCACTGGGGGGCTCCTTTCAGCTTCTAGAGGCCTCCCGTATTCCCCACCATGTGGCCACCTTCATCTCCAAAGCCTGCAATGGAAAATCTCTCTCACGCTGAATCCCTCTCATACTTTGGACCTCCTTGGCCAGTAAGAGCCAGTATTATAGGAGGCTGAGGCAGGAGAATCGCCTGAACCCGGGAGGCGGAGGTTGCAGTGAGCCGAGATCATGCCACTGCACTCCAGTCTAGGCCACAGAGCGAGAGTCAGTCTCAAAAAAAAAAAAAAAAAAAAAAAAAAGCCAGTCCTATTTGAGGGCTCTCTAATTAGGTCCGGCCCACCCAGGCTAATCCCCCTTTTGTCATATACGGTAACCATGGCAGTCAGATCATAATATTCCCAGGTTCTGCCCACAATCAAAGGGGTGGAACCTGTGAATATTATGGGCTTAGAGAAGTAGAGTGTCTTTGGAATCATCTTAATATGCCACTCACAGGGACTGGGGAAGGTCTTGGGTGCTGATAATAACAATAGCAATAGCAATAGTGATATTAGTACTTCTTTTCTTTTGCTTAGAACTTTGTGGATTACAGACTCATTCTACATCTGTAATCCTGCAGGAGGCTGTGATGGACTGAATGGGTCATTCTGAAATTCATATGTTGAGGTTGGACATGGTGGCTCACACCTGTAATCCCAACACTTTGGGAGGCCAAAGTGGGCAAATTGCTTAAGCCCATGAGTTCAAGATCAACCTGAGCAACTTGGTGAAATCTCTTCTCTACTAAAAGTACAAAAAGTTAGCCGGGTGTGGTGGTGCATGCCTGTGGTCCCAGCTACTCAGGAGGCTGAGATGGGAGGATTGTTTGAGCCCGGGATGTGGAGGTTGCAGTGAGCAGAGATTGTGCCACTGCACTGCAGCCTGGCGACACTGTGTGAGACACTATCTCAAAAAAAAAAAAAAAAATTCCTATGTTGAACCCAAACCCCCATGTACTGTGATTAGGAGGTGGGGCCTTTGGGAGGTGAATAGATCTCGAAGGTGGAGGCCTCGTGAATGGAATTAATGGGGTTAGTGCTTTTTTTTTTTTTTTTTTTTTTTGAGATGGAGTCTCGCTCTGTCACCCAGGCTGGAGTGCAGTGGCCGGATCTCAGCTCACCGCAAGCTCCGCCTCCCGGGTTTATGCCATTCTCCTGCCTCAGCCTCCCGAGTAGCTGGGACTACAGGCGCCTGCCACCTCGCCCGGCTAATTTTTTGTATTTTTTAGTAGAGACGGGGTTTCACCGTCTCAGCCAGGATGGTCTGGATCTCCTGACCTCGTGATCCGCCCGTCTCGGCCTCCCAAAGTGCTGGGATTACAGGCTTGAGCCACCACGCCCGGCCAACTAGTGCTCTTATAGCAGAGGTTCCAGAGTGTTCTCTTGCCTTTTCCCTCCAAGTGGGGATGAAATGAGAGGACCATAGTCTGCAACCTGGAAGAGGGCCCTCACCAGAACCTGACTATGCGGTCATCCTGATCTCCAACTCCTTGCCTCCAGAACCATGAGAAATAACCCCCAACCCCCACCCGCCGGCTTATGGTTCTCTGTTACACACAGACTGCAGGCTGTAACATATGTGCCTGTATCCCCATTTCACCCATGGGGCGAGTACTGCTCAGACAGGAGACTGCCTAGCTAGCCTGGCTGGGCCTGGAGCCCAGATCTTTTGACCCCAGGCCAGGGCTTTTGGCGCCCAGAGCATTCCCTGCCCCCACTGGAAGCCTCAAACCTCATTACCATCCTTGGAAGGGGGCAAAGTATCTGCTTCCAGCCAGCCTAGCCCTCGGGGAGCACTTCCCTGTAAACTCACCCCATTGGGTCATCCAAATGGCTTTTACAGGAATTGCCTGTGGGCGAGCAACCTCACCTCATTAAGCAGGAAAAGCAATAAAGCCCAAGGGCTGCAGAATCAGGATAGCTCCTGGGCAGGAAGCGCCCAGTCCCTGGGAGTGGGGGGCACAGGCAGGCTGGGCCAGGCTTGGCTGTATGGCCAAGACCAAGGGTCCATGCTCTCCAGAGGGGAAAGTGTCAGGACTGTCACCATTGTCCCACCTCTGAGTGTGCCAGGCATCCTTCCTGGGGGCCTATATATATATATATATATTTTTTTTTTTTCAGTCGGCTTGCTCTGTAGCCAGGCTGGAGTGCAGTGGCATGATCTCAGCCCACTGCAACCTCTACCTCCTGGGTTCGAGCGATTCTCCTGCTTCAGCCTCCTGAGTAGCTGGGATTACAGGCACCCACCACCACACCTGGCTAATTTTTGTATTTTTAGTAGAGACGGGGTTTTGCCATGTTGGCCAGGCTCGTCTCCAACTCCTAACCTCAGGTGATTTGCCCACCTCGGCCTCCCAAAGTGCTGGGATTATAGGCATGAGCCACCGTGCCCTGCCCCTGATTCAATAACATCATATCCTTATAAGAAGAGGGAAGACCTGTGAAGACAGAGACACTGGGAAGTACCATGGGACAACAGAAGCAGAGACTGGCATCATGCAGTTACAAGACCAGAAATGTCAAGGATTGGTGGCCATCACGGGGAGCTCAGAAGAGGCAAGGAAGGATTCTTTCCTAGATCCTTTAGAGCAGGAGTCCCCAGCCCCTGGGCCATGGACTTGTACTCGTCCATGGCCTCTTAGGAACTGGGCCACAGAGCAGGAGGTTAGCAGCAGGCAGGTGAGCGAAGCTTCATCTGTATTTAGAACCACTCCCCATCGCTTGCATTACCTCCTGTCAGATCAGTGGAGGCATTCGATTCTCAAAGGAGCACAAACCCTGTTATGAGCTATGCATGCGAGGGATCTTGGCTGCATGCTCCTTATGAGAATCTAATGCCTGATCATCTATCACTGTCTCCCATCACCCCCAGATGGGAACGTCTAGTTGCAGGAAAACAAGCTTAGGCTCCCACTGATTCCACATTAGGGAATGTGAGTTGTATGATTATTTAATTATATATTACAATGTAGTAGTAGAAATAAAGGGCACAATGAGTGTAATGCACTTGAATCACCCCAAAACCACCCACCCAACCCCCACCCTGGTCGGTGGAAAAATTGTCTTCCACAAAACTTGTCCCTGGTGCCAAAAAGGTTGGGGACCGCTGCTTTAGAGGGAGCATGGCCCTGCCAACACCTTGATTTAGACTTCTAACCTCCAGAACTCGAAGACAATAAGTTTCCCTTGTTTTAAGCCACCCAGTTTGTAGCTTTTTTTTTTTTTTTTTTTTTTTACAACAGCCCCAGGAAACCATAGAGTACTCTGAATTATTTATTTATTTATTTATTTATTTATTTATTGAGATGGAGTTTTGCTATTGTCACCCAGGCTGGAGTGCAGTGGCATAATCTCAGCTCACTGTAACCTCTGCCTTCCAGGTTCAGGCAATTCTCCTACCTCAGCCTCCAGAGTAGCTGGGATTACAGATGCCCACCACCACGCCCAGCTAATTTTTATATTTTTAGTAGAGATGGGGGTTTCTCCATGTTAGTGAGACTGGTCTAAAACTCCTGACCTCAGGTGATCCACCCGCCTTAGCCTCCCAAAGTGCTGGGATTACAGGTGTGAGCCACGGTACCCGGCCACTACCCTGGATTTTAACCTTAGCAGCACAAAGTGGTAAGATAAGCTATACATTGTATTTTGTGTTTTCCTTTTAATAAAGAGAAAAAGAGCAAGTCCTCGCAATTGAAAATGACTGTAAGATAATGCAGTGGCTTCCTATGTATAGATGAGGACCTGGAGGCTCAAAGAGGATAAGTGACTTGTCCAAGATCACATAGTGAGAATGAGGCAAAGGCTAGACTTGAACTTGTGTTGACTCCATGGCCTCTGCTCACCTCTGTGTCAGTGTGTGGTTGTGTATCTCACAGGTTATTGGCATGTCTGTAAAGAGTCCCAAAATCCTAGTCCCTAGATGTCACTTTTCTTTTTTTCCTTTTGAGATGGAGTTTTGCTCTTGTCGCCCAGGCTGGAGTACAGTGGTGTGATCTCACCTCTGCCTCCCCAGTTCAAGTGATTCTCCTGCCTCAGCCTCCCAAGTAGCTGGGATTACAGGCGCCCACCACCATGCCCGGCTAATTTTTGTATTTTTAGTAGAGACAGGGTTTTGCCATGTTGGCCAAGCTGGTCTCAAACTCCTGACCTCAGGTGATCTGCCTGCCTCAGCCTCCCAAAGTGTTGATTACAGGCGTGAGTCACTGCACCCGGTCCCCTTTTCTTTTTCACATGAGCTCAAAACTTAGTACTATCCTTTTCCTTATGGGAACTACCTATGCTAGCCACATTTCCTGTAATGTGAGCCCCTGTGAAGCAAGCCTTCTTTCCCTGGTGATCTTCATTACAAAATTGGAGATGCATTCCCAACAAAATCATCTCCCAGTAGACCCAAGTAAGAATGTTTGGCAAAGTAGAAATTAATTAATAAACAACTTGTAGCACACAAACTCTAGTGTCTGCCTGGAATGTTTTGCAACACTTTTGGAAATTCTAGAATTACAATCCCAGCACAAGCTGTTTATTTCAGGCTGTCAGGCCACATACATATCTCACATGCTTGAGAATCTACTGACTCCACTCTGAGCATCAGGAATGGAGCCCCTCTTCCTTTTGTGTGGGCATTTATAGTGGCTAGTAGAGCAGGGTTGCAATACCTGGGAAGACCAGGAGGGGTCTGCTTCCAACAGGAAATGGATTTAAAGCTGAAGGTTCTTGAAATTCAAGGCTTTGGGTTCTAGAAAATAAGTCTGTTCCTTTGGGAGGAAATCCACTCTCCTCAGGATGTAGGTTTAACCATCTGATTCACTTAGTCCCAGGTCAGACATGGTGGCTCCCACCTGTAATTCCAGCACTTCAGGAGGCCCAGGAGGGTGAATCACTTGAGCTCAGGAGTTTGAGACCAGACTGGGCAACATCGCAGCAAAACCCTATCTCTAACCAAAAATACAAAAATCTTCTGGCATGGTGGTGCACACCTATAGTCCCAGCTACTCAGGAGGCTGAGGCAGGAGGATCACTAGAGCCCAGGAAGTTGAGGTTGCAGTGAGCTGTGACTGCACCACTGCACTCCAGCCTGGGCGACATAGTGAGACCCTGTCTATAAATAAATACATAAATACATGAAGTTGCTCAGTCCTGGGAATGGAACAAAGATGTGAAAGAAAATCTGACTTTTCCTGCCTCCCTACCTAGACACGATCCTGCCCCAGGGAGGCACTTCAGCTGGGGTCAGAGTGCCTGGGACAGTCTCCCTCTCCAATCGGCACCAGGATGAAAAAGAAACTGCGTATTTCACTGTCAAAAGAAAAACTAGAACAGCATGCCGGCTTGATGTGTCTCTTGTAAATTGTTTACCTCTGGAGGACCAGATGGCTCATCTCTTGTTGAACCCTTGACCACTTCCCGTGCTGTTAACAGCCTCCACTAGCAAACAGACCCGGCTCCACTGGCTCACGTGGCTGTGCGGGAGTCCCAAGGCCGGCTGGCGTGTGGGGAGTTGCGGGCATTCCAGAGGGCTGACTCAGCAGTCCTGGGCTCTGGATGCTTGAGGAAATGCAAGACAGGAAGGATCTAGGTTGGGCAAATGGTCAGGTGTGGCAGGGATGGACAGCAGCTGGAGGGAGCAGGGATGGGCTTGAACTGCCCATGCCTACAGGGTTCCCAGTGCCCTTAGGCTATGGCCCTAGCATCTCACCCACCTACAGAGTCCTTCTAACGTAGTCCCCATTCACCTCACCCGCTCACCTCTTACCACTCAGATGCCTTGGAATGTCAGCGTTTCCCCTGGCCCCACCTCGCCCTGGCTACGTGTTGGGTGGAGTGGGAGAGGCCGCATCTCCCGCTGCTGCCTTACAGGCCTGTGGAGGATCCACAGACACAGGATGGATTACGAACAGGCTTTGTCCTGACTATGATATGATCTGACTGTGGTTTTTTTTTTGAGGGGTAGAACGGGACACAATGGTGCTCTTGCCTTCCTGGGCAGTGGGCAGCGAGCTTTTGGCCGTCCCTGCCTGGGTTCCATCCTTAGACACCACAGAGCAAGGCCTCTCTGGAGCTGGCTGCTGGAATTTTTTTTGTAAACTACTTTATAATAAGAAATAGGGGCAGGGCGCGGTGGCTCATGCCCGTAATCCCAGCACTTTGGCAGGCTGAGGCAGGCGGATTGCCTGAGGTCAGGAGTTCGAGACCAGTCTGGTCAACATGGTGAAACCCTGTCTCTACTAAAAATACAAAAAAATTAGCTGGGCTTGGTGGCGTGTACTTGTAATCCTAGCTACTCAGGAGGCTGAGGCAGGGGAATTGCTTGAACCATGGAGGTGGAGGTTGCAATGAGCCGATATTGCGCCCCTGCGCTCCAGCGTGGGTGACAAGAGAGAAACTTCGTCTCAAAAAAAAAAAAAAAAAAAAAAAGGGCTGGGTGGCTGGGTGCCGTGGCTCACACCTGGAATCCCAACACTTAGGGAGGTTGAGGTTGAGGATCACTTGAGCCCAGGAGTTTGACAGTAGTCTGGGCAACATGGTGACACCCCATCTCTACAAAAAAAAAAAAAAAAAAAAGAAGAAGAAAGAAAAAAAAAGCAAACAAAAAAACCAAAACAGAAATTAGCTGGGCATGGTGGCACATGCCTGTAGTCCCAGCTACTCAGGAGACTGAGGTGGGAGGATTGCTTGAGCTCAGGAGGCAGAGGTAGCAATGAGCCAAGATTGTACCACTGCACTCCAGCCTGATGATAGGGCCAGATCTTGCCAAAAAAAAAAAGAAGAAGAAGAAAAGAAGAGAAAGATGTACCAATCCAGGTCATAAAAAGTATTACATGTTTATATTAAACAAATTAATGCATTTAACATGTATGCATGTTCTCCTTGAGCAACTAAAGTGGTAATTTGTTTCTGTGCACAAGAAAAGCCTAGAATTAATATATCTATTTTAGCAGTTATAAAATACTATGTTTTTAGTGTCAAAAATGTGCCTTAAGAATTTTTGGTTGGGGTCAGGTGCAGTGGCTCATGCCTGTCATCCCAGCGCTTTGGGAGGCTGCAGTGGGAGGATTACATGAAGCCAGGAGTTCCAAACCAGCCTGGGCAATATAGTGACAAACTAATGGACTTTTAAATTTTTTGTTTATTTTAAAATTTTTTTTACAGATGTGGTCTCACTCTGTTGCCCAGGCTGGAGTGCAGTGGCACAATCCTAGCTCACTGCAACCTTGAACTCCTGGGCTCAAGAAATCCTGCTGCCTTAGCCTCCCAAGTAGCTGGGACTACAAGCACGTACCACCATGCCCAGGTAATTTGTAAAAATTTAGTTTTAATTTAAAAATTTTACTTATGAGTGACCATGGCCCAGGACATAGCCTCAGGGGCTCCTGAGAACATGTGCCCAATTTTTTTTTTACTTCTCTCTATGTTGCCCAGGCTGGTCTCAAACTCCTGGCTTTAAGCGGTCTTCCCACCTCGGCCTCCCAAAGTGGTGGGATTTGGCCAGACATGGTGGCTCACGGATGTAATCCCCACACTTTGGGAGGCCACGGCGGGAGGATCACTTGAGGTCAGGAGTTTTAGACCAGCCTGACCAAGATGGTGAAACCCCAACTCTACTAAAAAAAAAATACAAAAATTAGCCAGGTGTAGTGGTGCGCACTTGTAGTCCCAGCTACTCAGGAGGCTGAGGTGAGAGAATCACTTGAGCCTGGAGGCAAACGTTGCAGTGAGCCAAGATCCGGCCACTGCACTTCTGCCTGGCGGACAGAGCGAGACTCCATCTCAAAAAAAAAAAAAAAAAAAAAAAAAAAAATGCTGAGATTACAGGCTTGAGCCGCTGCATCCAGATCTGATGGACATTTTACTTTTCTTTTTGGTTTTTTTTTTTTTTTGAGACGGAGTTTCGCTCTTGTTGCCCAGTCTAGAGTGCAATGGCACAGTCTCGGCTCACCACAACTTCCGCCTCCCAGGTTCAAGCGATTCTCCTGCCTCAGCCTCCTGAGTAGCTGGGATTACAGGCATGTGCCACCACGGCTGGCTAATTTTGCATTTTTAGTAGAGATGGGATTTCTCCATGTTGGTCAGGCTGGTCTCAAACTCCTGACCTCAGGTGATCTGCCCACTTTGGCCTCCCAAAGTGCTGGGATTACAGGCATGAGCCACCGAGCCTGGCCTCTGATGGATTTTTTTTTTTTTTTTTTTTTTTAATCACTGTGGTATTCATGTGGGGCACAGGGTAAGGGGGAGGCAGGGATTAGTCCTGGTGAGTAGGGGTGGAGGTGGGAAGGAGGGGACAAATTCAGGGTATTTCTGAGGAGCAGTGGAATATCTTGACCAAGGCCTTCCTCAGGCGGAGATGGAGCCATGCCCTGGGGGACTTTGCAGCCTGGCTGGGAAGACAAGCTTCTCCCCCAGGGAATTAGATACCAGTGGTTAACAGATTAGCAACTTAATCTTAGAGACTGAGAAAGCAGTTTCCAAACTCTAAAACACAGAAGGAAAACCCGTGACAGATTTGGCCACATAAGTATTTGAAGCTTGTGTCTCTCTCTCACTCACTCTCTCTCTCTTTCTCCTCTCTCTCTCTCCCCACCCCCCCCTTTCTCTCTCTCTCTCACTCACACACACACAGAACAATATAAGATTAAAAGGTGAGGGGCTGGGAGAAAACTGAGAAAGGATGGTCATCTAGGATTTATCAGCCGCTCCCAGGAATCAAGAAGAAGAAGGCAGATAACTGGACAAAGGAATAGGAACTGGTAATTCCCAGAAGAGGAGATTGGGAAGCCGGTAAGCCTAAGGAAATATACTTAGTCTCATTAGGAATCAGGAAAATGCAAAGTAAACAAAGGCCCACCCCTAAGAGTAGTAGCCGAATGTAAAGGAGGGAAGTGGGAGCAGGAGGAGCCTCTCCTTGGAATGGGGAGGAGCTGGCCAGGCTCTGCGGAAGCAGAAGGGGGTGGGTGTACTACTGCGATGGCACAAACACACGTCCACGGGCTCTCCAGGGGGCCCCACCCTCACCCCCCAGACCGTTTCTAGGAGTAGTGGCTGAGCAGGACCCAGTGGAGGCCACCGCCCTGCATTGTGAGGGTTAAGTAAGATGCTGAAGGTCAAGCATGAGGTCCGGCCGGGCATTTCCAGCGGCTCTGTCTCGGCCAGGCCAGTGGCCATGCTGAACTGGGAGCAAGGAGAGTGGGAGATAAAACCCTCAGTTTCAGTTGTTTAGTGTGGGAAACGCTAAGCTGATCTGTGTACCACAGCTCCTGGGTGGGGAAGAGATGGGGAGGGAGCCTGTGGCCTGGAGGTGGCTGGAGACAGATTCCCAGGAGGGCTGGGAGGGGTCAAGGGCAGGGTCATGCTATCCTACTTCCCTGGGCACCGAGCATCTTGGCCTGCAGGGGCCCTTCCAATAAGAAATAGGGCCGGGTGTGGTGGCTCACGCCTGTAGTCCCTGCTACTCACGAGGCTGAGGTGGGAGGACCGCTTCAGCCCAGAGCTGGAGGCTGCAGTGAGCTATGATCACACCACTGCACCCCGGCCTGGGCCACATAGAGAAACCCTGTCTCTAAACAAATTAAAACCAAATTAGCCGGGTGCAGTGGCACGAACCTGTAGTCCCAGCTACTCAGGATGGCTTGAACCCAGGAGGTCAAGACTGCAGTGAGCTGTGACCCCACCACTGCACTCCAGTCTGGATGATAGAGCGAGACCCTGTCTCTCACAAAAAAAAAAAAAAAAAAGGAGAAGTGAGCTGGGGGCGGTGGCTCATATCTGTAATCCCAGTACTTTGGGAGGCCAAGGTGGGCAGATCACCTGAGGTCAGGAGTTTAAGACCAGCCTGACGAACATGAAGAAACTCCGTCTCTACTAAAAATACAAAAAATTAGCCAAGCATGGTGGTGCATGCCTGTAATCCCAGCTACTCAGGAGGTTGAGGCAGGAAAATCGCTTTAACCCAGGAGGCAGAGGTTGCAGTGAGCCGAGATCGCGCCACTGCACTCCAGCCTGGGCAACAAGAGCAAAACTCTGACTCAAAAAAAAAAAAAAAAAAGGAGAAGTGCATATTACAACTTGGTGTAACAATGAATACATTACTATTATATAATAACACATTTTCTTTGACCTAAAGAATCATTTTTTGTCTTCTGATCCTAGAAGTAATTCACATGTTCGTGGGCCCATGCATGGCCTGTGCGTCTTATGGAGAGGTCACTCCAAAAAGGAACCTCAGGGTTCTCCCAGGCAGCGGCAGGCCTGGAAGTCTGTCTTTGTTTTTGTGACTGTTTTGTAGAGGGAAGCTGCTCTGCCGTCCAGCCCTGTGGAGGGGAGCAGGGTTTTGTCCCTGAGATGACAGAGGGTTGGGGGCAGTTCACTCCAGTGACCAGTGGTTGGCCGAGGTGCGCTTCGGAGTTCAACCCACCTGGGTTTGAATCTACACCCTCCCCACGTGGAGCTGAGCCTGACCAGTGCGTGTGTTCATCACACTCGGGCATTTTTCGTTTGTTTATTTTCGGATGGAAAGGGGAGATAGCCCTTCCCCCGGTCTCTCTTCCCGAGCAGCCGTGCCGCAAGGCCAGGGTTGCAATGAAGGCAGGTCTCAGGCAGGTCTCGGCTCTGCTCTGGCAAAGGGGCCCCAAAGGTCTGAGGGATCCAGCCAGCTCCTCCAAGCTCATGTCCTTGGTCTCAGACCTACAGGCTTTGTCCACATCCTAGGCTGGTGACAGCATGTGTGTGTGTCACGGCTGGAGTGGCAGAGGCCCTGTGGGAGCTGCAGATCCAGGCCCCCTCCGTAGGTGTCAGGCTGTGTTATGCCAGAGTCCCACACCTGTTCGTGTGAGGGGAAGGTGCCTGTGCAATACTGTAGCCAACCAAATACCATAGTGTCTTCAATACTACTCATCTTGCCCATGGAAAATTATGCCTAAGCCACCATATGGGTCAATGAATGCTCCAGTCCAGATCCAAAGAGATGCCTTTAGCCCAGGGATGTGTGACAGTGTCTGGAGATGTGCCAGGCTGTCACGGGCTGTGCTCCTGGTGTGGGGACACTGCTGAACACACAGGACAGCCTCCACAGCAAAGCATTACATGCCAAGGTCCAGGGACCCTCCCATAACCAATTCCAGAGCGAGGGCTTCTGATTGGAGAGCCTCACACTGCATTTCCCTTCGTCGCTCATGGGCCCCAGGTCAGGCATACACCCACCTGCACCACACTGCCTATACACAAGCACTTTACCTGTGTTGTATTTATTTATTTTTGGCTCACTGTGTTGCCCAAACTGGCCTCAAATTCCTGAGCTCAGCCTCCCAGGTAGCTGGGACTACAGGTGAGTGCCACTGCACCTGGCTTTTTATGCAGGCGTTTTAGGTGAGTCATTGGAGGCACAATGCTACCAACTTGCCACTTCAGGTGGCTCCATCTCGATGAGCCTCAGTCTCCTTGTCTATACAATGATAACAGTGCCCCACACCAGGGGAGCTGTGGGGGTGAGTGACAGGCTGTGTGTCCAGCCCAGTGTCCAGGATTTAGAAAGAGGGGGTCTGTTCAGTGGGGGCAGAGCACAGGCTCGAGGCCAGACTTCCTGGGTACCAGGAATTCAGTGAGTGAATTCTTTGAGCAATGCCTGGCACTGCACAAGTCCTGTAGCCGTGTTGGGTACCACTGGCATTATTGCTGTTTTCAGGATTTGTTTGTGTGTGTGTGTTGGAGTCTCGCTCTGTCACCGAGGCTGGAGTGCAGTGGTACGATCTTGGCTCACCGCAACCTCTGCCTCCTGGGTTCAAGCAATTCTCCTGTCTCAGCTTCCCGAGTAGCTGAGATTACAGGCATGCGCCACCATGCCTGGCTAATTTCTGTGTTTTTAGTAGAGATCCGGTTTCAACATGTTGACCAGGCTGGTCTCAAACTCCTGACGTCAAGTTATCCATCCACCTCGGCCTCTCAAAGTGCTGGGATTACAGGCATGAGCCACCACACTCAGCCTGTTTCCGGTTTTTGATAGTCAAACAAAGTTGCTGGGCCTGGAACAGCGACCAGGTCACCTCACTCCCTCAGTGTCAGGGGTCTGTCTGCAGTCCCCAATTGCTCTCACCTTATCTCAGTCCCTCCTGCCTGTCCTCATCCTTATCACTGCTCCTACAGCTGGAGACCAGGGTGGGGTGCATTTGAGATGGGATCCCCAAGTCAGCCTGTGTTTCTTGGAGGCCCAGCTTCCCCCACTCCCTCCCACAACCCTCCCACGACCCTCCCACGGCCCCATCTTTATCTTCCTTCACCCCCTACGCCCCGTGCTCTCTTCCCCAGCCTGGGCAGGCCCCAGCTGCCTTCCCACCTGGCGCCCCGATACACAGCCACCCCCACAGTGGCCTCAAGAGGCTTCTCTCCCAAAGAGAGACTTTGTCTTCAAGGTGACCCCTGCCTGACCCCTGGCATGGCTGGTGGGAGTGGTGACGGGGCAGTGATGGGGCCATTTGAATTAAAACACCCTCTGGATAATTCACAGAAATTCATGAGTCATCTTTATCTGGGGAAACGCCAGTGGAGTGGGCTGGGACCCAGGGCTGCAGACTGACAGACAGAGGGAAGCGGCCTCCCTGGACGCCGGTCCTCACTCCCGTGCCTGCTGTTGACTGGTCTGCGGGCAGGAGGCGTCCCTCTGCCTGCAGTCCTGGGACAGTGGACCGCAGGGGACACTGGGGCTTCCCAAGGAGTTGCTTGTTCTTCTCCTAAATCAGAAATCAGGGCACTCATCGTCTGTCTGTCCATCAGGCCGCTGTCCTCTGCAGAGAGACACCTTGGGTGTCCCCGCCTGGCTCCAGGTGGTTCTGGAGGATGGCAGAGCCAGGACCATGGGCTGCCGTGAGGGTGGTTCCAACCTGCTCTATTTAAACCAAGGGTCCTTTAAATTTGTCTCTTTTCATTTAAATACACTCTTTAAAAACAAGCAGGCCGGGCATGGTGGCTCACACCATGTGGATCGCTTGAGGCCAGGAGTTTGAGACCAGCCTGGGCGACATAGCAAGACCCATCTCTATAAAATATATCTCTCTATATATATTTACATTTTCTTTCTTTCTTTCCTTTTTTTTTTTTTTTTTGAGACAAAATCTTACTTTGTTGCCCAGGCTGGAGTGCCATGGTGTGATCTCAGCTCACTGCAACCTCTACCTCCTGGGTTCAAGCGATTATCCTGCTTCAGCCTCCTGAGTAGCCGGGATTACAGGAGCCCGCCACCACACCCGGCTAATTTTTGTATTTTTAGTAGAGACAGGGTTTCACCATGTTGGCCAGGCTAATCTCGAACTCCTGACCTCAGGTGTTCCACCCGCCTCAGCCTCCCAAAGTGCTGGGATTACAGGCATGAGCCCATAATTACAGGCGTGTGCCTGGCCCCAAAATTTTTTTTAAAAAGACAGAAAAACTCCCTGCCCCCAGGAGCTAAGATTCTTGAGAAGGATACTTGATTAACTGATGAATGAGACAGTCAGAACCGTGAGTTCTTTGAAGGATACGGGTGAGGGGCAAGGCCACATTAGCCAAGGGGGTCAGCGAGGACCTCTCTGAGGAGGTGGCCTTGGTGGTGAGGCCTGCAGGCTGGGAGAGAGTGATATGGAAGTCCTGGGGGAAGGGAGGGGTGTGCCAGGCAGAAGGCACAGCCAGGGCAAAGGCTGGAGGGGGGCTCCGGCTGAGGCCCGTGCTTTGGCAGGGAGGAGGAGTTTGGGTCCTTCTGGCTCTTCCAGTCGCCTTTGGGTGGTCCAGGCAAGTTGTGTGACCATACTGGGCTTAGTCTTGCCATCGGTAAAATGAACGAGTTGGACTCTTGGACTCCACACTTTCTCGGGCCCCCTCTGGTACAGGCAAACTGGTTCCCAGAGAAGCCTCCTCGGGCGCCCGTCTGTCTTCTGTGTAAACTCACATTCCTCTTCCTGGGCTATTTTGCCATTTCCTTTCATGCGAAACCAAATGAGCTATTTTGGAAACTCCTATAAGCAAACTAAGCCCTGGCTGGCATTTGAGTGGATAAAAAAGAGCCCTAAGTGAGGGACTCAGGCATAAAAGCCACCCAGCCCCGAAAGCCCATGACGTTAAATTTAGATGTTTTACCTCTAAATGAGGTGAAATTGCAGGTTCCCTCTGGCTGGCAGTGGGGAGGAGACGCAGGGCAGCTTCGGCCAGCAGTGAGCAGGACAGATTTAGCGGGAGTGGGCTCTGCTTCCTCCAGCCACACCTTGGGGACGGAGGTCCAGGACAGTCCCCAGTGTCTGGGAGCATCTGGCATCCTCTCCCCGCATGCACCAGCCAGGTCTGAACGGCATCAGTTCTAAGTGCCAGGCCAGAGAGAGGCAGCGAGGGACACGGAGTGGAAGAGGCTGTCCTGTCTGCCACCAAAGGTTTGGGAACTGCATGACTCTGTGCCTCCCTGCTGTGCCCTGGGGCCCAGCAGGGTCTCTGCCCTGTCTCTCATGCCTGCAGAGTGCTGGTTACCCAGGGCTGCCCTAAGCCCCCCGAGCGTCCCTCCTCTCTTCCCGATGCCTCCCCAGGGACCTCCTAGACCTGCCCACAATCCGGTAGCTAAAGGGTTAATGCCAGCCCCAGCAGGCGTGGTGACATATGGTGGGAGGGGACAGGGTCTTCAAGACCCTGCTCCAGCACCCAGCCTCCACTTGCTGCTGTGCGAGTGCTTAAATATCAGGAATGTCACCCTTAGTCGCAGGTGACAAACTGGACCTGTCAGAAACTGTCCGCTGAAGGCTCCTGAGATTCTGGGTCTCAGCCTGGCCATCCCATCCCCAATCATCGAGGGGGAGATCTGTCTCTTTTACCACAAGAAACACAGCTTGGCTGGACTCCAGGTCAACGTCATGGATCAGTCCCACTAGGCCCAGCCGGGAGGGGGCGCAGCTGAGCTGCCTGGGAACCGTCACTGTCCGCCGGCCCCAAGGGGCCCACAGGGGCTGGGGCTGCAACACCCTGAAGCCAATAGAGGTTGGGCTTGATTTTTCTCGGCCACCATCCAGGGCTACCTTTCTAGCTTGGCAGGTCTCCCTCCCAATCCTATTTCCATCCTGGGGCCTCTTCCCTCCTGGAGGAGGTCTGGCTCCTGGGAGCGGGGCGTGTCCTCAGCAGAGCTCCGGGAGCAAGCGCAGCCTAGTCCTGAGGCCAGGCTTTGGAGTCCACGCGCCCAGGTCCACTTCCAGCTCTGGCACTTCCTACCTGTGTGACCTCGGAGGACTCATTTCTGTCCTCTCTGAGCCTCGGTTTCCTTCTTTTCTTCCTTTCCTTTTTCTTTTCCTTCTTTTCTTCCTTCCTTTCTTTCTTTTGAGACAGGGTCTCACTCTGTCAGCCAGGCTGGAGTGCAGTGGTGCAGTCTCAGCTCACTGCAGCCTCGACTTGCCGGGAAGTCTCCAGTGATCCTCCCACCTCAGCCTCCAGTAGTAGCTGGGACTACAGGTGCACGCCACCACACCTGGGTAATTTTTGTATTTTTTGTAGGGACCAGCTCTCATTAGGAGACCCAGGCTGGTCTGGAACTCCGGGGCTCCAGTGATCCGCCCACCTCAGCCTCTCAAAGTGCTGGAATTACAGGCATGAGTCGCCATGCCTGGCATGAGCCTCGGTTTCCTTATCTGCAAAATGGGGGATAATAATAGTACTTGTCTCATATGGTGTTGGAGAATGAAATGACAATTTTAAGTCCTTAGAGCAGGTAGCAAGCAGTGCTAGCTACCCAAGGGTCAGAGGCAGGGCCACCCATCATCCTCAACAGCTGCTGCAGCTTTTGTAAATAAAGTTTTACTGAAACACAGCCATGGCATAATTCATTTACATAATGTCTGCAGCTGGTTTTGCTCTAAAATGCTAGAACTGAGTAGTTGTGACAAAAACTGTATGGCCTGAAAAACCAAAAATATGTACTATGTGGCTTTTTATTTGTTTGTTTTTGAGATGGAGTCTTGCTCTGTTGTCCAGGCTGGAGTGCAGTAGCTTTATCTTGGCTCACTGCAACCTCTGTCTCCCGGATTCAAGCGATTCTCCTGCCTCAGCCTCCAGAGTAGCTGGGACTACAGGCGTGTGCCACCACGCACAGCTAGTTTTTGTGTTTTTAGTAGAGTTTCACCATGTTGGCCAGGCTGATCTCGAATTCTTGACCTCAGGTGATCCACCCACCTCAGCCTCCCAAAGTACTGGGATTAAAGGTGTGAGCCACTGCGCCCAGCCTTTCTGTCTGGCTTTTTACAGAAAACATTTGTTCATCTTTGCCTTAGAGTCCAGCACATAGTGGTTATTATTATTATTATTACTGTTACTATTCCAGCACCCTCCTCTCGGGTTGCACAGCCTGGTGAAGTAGGGGAAGCAGCGTCAACCTTTCCTTCATTGTTTTCTGGTTCAATAAAGATGTGTTGTCAATCTTCCATGCACCTGCTCCCTGCCCACAGGGAGCTCCCTGTCTAGGATGGGGAGATAGACAAGTCACCATTCACAGTCCACTCTAACAGAGGAAGTCAGGGGCGTCCAGAGGAAACACCAGACACAGCTAGGAGTGGGGAGGTGTCCAGGAAGGCTTCCTGGGGGAGGGGACACGTGGGCTGAAAGATGAGGAGGGTTTAGCCAGGAAGCCAATCCATGTGGCGATGGCACGTGGAAGAAGGAAGAGCCAGACTTCAGTTTGAAAAATGTGTGTCCTGGTCAGGCATGGTGGCTCATGGCTATAATCCCAGCACTTTGGGGAGTTGAGGTGGGTGGATCGCTTGAGCTCAGGAGTTCAAGAACAGCCTGGACAACATGGCGAAACTGTCTCTACAATAAATACAAAAATTAGCTGGGTGTGGTGTGCCTGTAGTCCCAGCTACTTGAAAGACTGACGTGGGAGGATGGCTTGAGCCCAGCAGGTGGAGGTTGCAGTGAGCTGAGATCATGCCAGTGCACTCCAGTCTGGGCAACAGAGCCAGACCCTGTCTGAAAAAAAAAAAGAAAGAAAGAAAGAAAAGGAAATAAAGAAAGAAATATGTGTGTCCCTGAGTTGCCTCTCACCTCTCAGAGCCTTTCTTTCCTCATAAGAAAAATGGGGCCACTGAACCTCATAGTGCTGTGAGTGATGAATCTGCTGTCAGGTTCTGCAGGTCTGCTCCGAGCCTTAGTTTCCCTCCTTTGTCCTCCTCTCTCTCACTGAGCAGAAGGACCTGGGGCTTGTTTTGAGCATTGCATGGGGAGGAACTGCTTAGCAATTGTCCTTCTTTCTGACCTTGAAGTGGAGTGACTGAGGTGAAGCTCCAGGAATGGCCCAGAAGGCCTCTGATGGGGAGGTCCAGAGGGAAGGGCTGGGGGGACCCCTTTCAGCTCCAGTCCTCAGGCTGACTCCAGAGCACGTCCCAACTACACACCTTGGGGAATCGCTCCCTACTCCGTCCTTATTCTCTTGCCTGGCTTGGCTGGAGGGATCAAGCAGTTTGAGCAGCTTCTCAGGCCCTGCATAGGTGCTGATAGGGGCAATAGCAGTGAGGAGCTCCTAAATGTTTAACAAGCAGCAGACAGAAACTCTAACTTGTAGAACTTGCCACTTTCTGTGGTGTAAATACTCTTACTGTGGCTGATTTCAAACCACCAACATGATGTCAACAGGCTCACAAAATTCCTGAACATTTAACAGTGGACTCTTTTTTGTTTTTTGTTTGTTTGTTTGTTTTGTTTTTTGAGTTAGAGTCTTGTTCTGTTACCCAGGCTGGAGTGCAGTGGCATGACCTCAGCTCACTGCAACCTCCACCTCCCAAGTTCAAGCGATTCTCCTGCCTCAGTCTCCTGAGTAGCTGGGACTACAGGTGCCTGCCACCACCCCCAGCTAATTTTTTGTATTTTAGTAGACGAAGTTTCACCATGTAGCCCAGGCTGGTCTTGAACTCCTGAGCACAGGAAATCTGCTTGCTTTGGCCTCCCAAAGTGCTAGGATTACAGGTGTGAGCCACTGTGCCTGGCCCAGTTGACTCTTGTGAGCTGGTACAAGCTGGCTCAGCACAGCACAGCACAGGAGGGGACTGTGGGGGATCTCTTTATGGGGGGGCAGTTGCAAGGCCCCAGTGCAAGGCACTCCTGACCACAGGTAAGACAAGCTCTGACATCGGGCATCCTCGGGTTCTAAACCCAGTGCTCAGGTGCCCTGCTGGGGCCCCTGGGCTAGTCTCATCACTTCTCTGAGCCTCAGTTTCCTCATCTATGGAATTAGGTCATCAAAAGCTCCTGCTCTTAAGAGGGTTGTGTGGATTTCATAATTTACATAAAGCATTTAGTGCAGGGCCAGCTTAGTAATGAGTAATGAGCATTTGATGAATGATGCCTCAACTTCCCCATCTGTACACAACGCTGCTAGTCATGGGTTCATAGCTGTTCATGGATTCGTAGCCACTCATGGGGCACCAGGCTTGCCACACAGCGAGTGGTCAGCAAATGCTTGCTACCTTCCTCCATCAGGGCTAGAAGCCGCTCACTTCTCACTTGGCTCTCCCTGAGTCACTTGGCTCATCTGGCTCACCTGGCTCGCCCGCAGGGCTGGGGTCTTAGCCAATTGCACAGAGAGAGCCAGCCCTTCTGACGTGTCTCTTGCACACTGTGGGCTCTCAGGACGTGCTCTCCTTGGTCCTTCCAGCAGTCTCCATGGGAGGTCCTTTCTGAATTCCCATTTTACTGTTGTGATCACTGAGGCCCAGAGCCTGAGTGGCACAGCTGGGATTTGAACCCAGATCCACTTTCTTTGTTGCCAAGCTTTCCTGTGTACAGCACATGTGGGGCTGTGGGGTGGGGGATATATGGGAGGAAGCCTGTGGAGGCTGCACAGATCTGCCAGGAGATGCACTAGTAGATGCTGCGCAGATGTGGCTCGATAGAGGAAGTTTTTCCAGGCAGAGGCCCCCAAGTGAGCAGAGGTGTGGCAGGGTGGACTTGGCCCCTGGGGGAAAGAGATGTTGGAACATGGGGGTCTCATCGTGCAGGAAGATGAGGGCCTAGGTGGACTGGAGCTTTTTCATAGGTTTTGTCTGGGCAGTGGGGTCCCTGGAATCCTTGGATTGACACCACCCTGGCAAAGGAGCAAAGTATGAAACCATAGCAGCTGAGATTTAGGTTAGATATGAAGGAGAACTTTCCAGTTGCCCGTGCTAGAAGATGCTGACCTACATTCCCAAGGGATAGGGTGGCATTTTCCCAATCTAGAGATGGTTTGGCAAAAAGAGAAGATGGCCAGGGCTCGGGGTTGACCCCATTGCAGGGCGGGTTGGAGCCGGGGCAATGGATCGGGGTGGAAGCAGCTTTGACGCCAGCAGCTTGGCTTCCTGTGAATTGGGCTTTTCCACCCGCTTCTCAAAGCCCTCCCATGGCTCCCAGTCACCCTTGCCCCATTGTAAGGCCAAGCCCCTCCTTGGGGCTACCAAGGCCCCTCGGGACCCGAGCCCTGCCGGCCTCTCTGACCTCATCTTTAGCCCCCTGAGCTTCTTGCTGCTTCTGGATGACACCAAGGCCCCTCATGCATCCTGGCCTTTGCTCAGGCTGTTCCCTCGGCCTTGGACACCCTTCCCCTTCACCCCACCCCAGCCTTCCTCCTCAGCTCTTGGGCGCCTCTTCACAGCTGGGTCAGATGCCCTCTGGGGACCCCCATCACTCCAACACAGACTCTGTATCATGACTGTTCGGCCCTTGAGGATGGGGGGACTTGGCCTGCCTTGCAGAGTTCACCTGTGTTAGGTGCTCAGGGAGGGCTGGAGGAGGGAGAGGAGTGTCTGTGGGGGTGAGAGGGCTGTGTTCAGGAGGTGCCGTCCTCCTGCTCTGGGAGGCAGCATTGCCTGGCATTAGGGTACCTGAGCACAGAGTGCAGAGTACAGACACCTGGGTTCGAATTCTGTTCCCATCACTGTCCCCCATCAGGTCCCCTACCCTTATGGGACCTCAGCTTGCTGACCTGTAAGCCGGGCACAGTACCAGCCCCCACAACACTCTGGGGCCATCATGAGGTCTGTAGGTGGTGGTAGAAGGTGGCTGACCTGCGGACAGCACTCGCCGGATGATGGTGCCAGGCTGACTCTCCTGTCCTCTCCTTGCAGGTGACCGCCATGTCAGTGAGGTTGCGGTTCCTGTCCCCTGGGGACACAGGGGCTGTGGGGCTCGTGGGCCGGAGCGCCTCCTTCGCAGGCTTCAGCAGCGCACAGAGCCGGAGGATTGTGTAAGTTCCGCCCGTGTCCTGTGTCGGGGTGCAGGGGCGGGGCTTGTTAATGGGCAAGGGCAGGGACATCCTCCTCCTGCTGCCAGAGACCCGAAGGCTCACTCTCAGGCTGGCTTGCAGAGAGAGAGAGAGATTGAGAGAGAGAGAGAGAGAAAGAGAGAGAGATTGAGAGAAAGAGAGTATCTTGGTGTTGGGATAAACCTATCATTTCCTTGAGACCTGAATGGTTATCATTTCAAATGCTCCAGAAGTTGATCTGCATGAGCTTAGCAGGTCCACTTGGCAGATAAAAAAAAAACTGAGGCTCTGGCTAGGCACAGTGACTCACGCCTATAATCCCAGCACTTTGGGAGGCGGAGGCAGGAGGATCACTTGAGCTCAGGAACTTGAGACCAGCCTGGGGAACATAGCACAACCCCATCTCTACAAACATTTTTTTGAAAAACCAAAAAATCAGGTTGGGTGCGGTGGCTTATGCCTATAACCCCGGCACTTTGGGAGTCCGAGGCGGGCGGATCACTTGAGGTCAGAAGTTTGAGACCACCCTGGCCAATATGGTGAAGCCCCGTTTCTACTAAAAATGCAAAAATTAGTTGGGTGTGGTGGCACGTGCCTGTAATCCCAGCTACTTGGAAAGCTGAGGTGGGAGGATCACTTGAACCTGGGAGGCGGAGGTTGCAGTGAACCGAGATCGCACCACCGCACTCCAGCCTGGGTGACAGAGCAAGATGCCATCTCAAAAAAACCCACAAAAACACCAAAAAAGAAAAACCAAGAAACTAGAGGCTCAGATAGGTGGAGCCACTGACCCAAGGTCACAGAGCAAAACTGGCGCAGGGTTGCGTCTCCTAAGGGCGGGGTTGGGAAGGAATGTTCTTCCTGTCTGAAAGACTAGGCAATGGGGCCACCTCTTCTGGCTCTGTGACCTGGGGCAAGTGACCTCACCTCACCAGCCTTGTTGTCTTCATCTGAACAGTGGGAATTGTGGGTGCGCCCTGTTCCTGGGGCTGTCGGGAAGGAACCACGAGGGAGGCAGGGCCAGCAACCAACGTGGCCGGTGCCGTGGGGGGTTATCAGATGAGGGAGCAGGCTTGGCACAGATGGGCCTGGGGGGCAGCACTGACCCTGTGGCCGAGTTCCCGGGGTTGCTGGCTGGACCAGGCCCTGCCTGCTGCCCCGTCCTGTGTCACCTCCCGCTTTAGGTACTAAGTCCCTAGGCGGAAGGTTGTTTCTGCTCCCGGAGGCCACAGCCTGATAAGCTCAGGCCTGCTGCCCCCTGGCTCCAGGGCCTCATGCCAGGCACTGTGCAAGCCCTCAGGGAACCGTTTACGAGTGGGCAGGACTGGGGACTGGGGCAGTTTTCCAATATCCTGAGGGGGCCAAACCTCTGTCTGAGCCAGTGGGGTGGACGGGTGGGGGTCCCCAGCCAGAGCAGAGTGCAGAACCCAGTAGGTCAGTGAGTCAGTCAACAACCAAATCCCACCATGCTCTTCCCCGACTTGAAACCCTGCAGATTCCCATACTGCTTAGAATAAACCCAGTGCCCTCCTGGCCTAGAGGCCCCTGGGACCTGGTCCCAGCAGCTTGCCTCTCTCCCCTCCCAGCCTCAGGGCCTCAGCACACAAGTGCCCTCCTCCTGCAGTTCCCGCCCCACTCCTCCAGTTCCTGCTGAATCACCTGCAGGCATTGACTTACTGCTAGGTCCTGGGGGAGGACCCTCGATCCCCAGACCAGGCCAGGTCCCTCCTGTGTGTGCTCCCTAAGCTGTTTCCCAGGGGCGTTTGCTGCTGGGATAGGACCTCACCTCCACCCTGCCGAGGTCAGCCCACCCAGCTCACTAACCTTTCCCTGGGGCCTCCCTTCCCATGGGTGCCAGGACCCCAGGGTTAAGATACTGGAGTGTCCCAGCTGAAAGCACCTTAGGAATCCCGGTTCACGCAGCAGATATTCATGGAGCACCTACTCAGGCCCTGTTCTGGGCTTTATCAGAGGCCCTCACTTTCTTGTAGGGGTCTGTAATCAAGGCTGGGAAGGTCAGCTGTGCAGATTACCTGGCTAGGGGGCCATCCAGCCCAGCTGACCCTCTCCAAGCTGTGTGCCCCAGAGTGAGGCTGGTCCACTGAAGCACTATAGGGACCCCTGTGTGGTCTGGAAGGAGGGGTAGGGTCTGCAGACCCTGTAGCCAAGGGCAGCTTCAAGAGCAGGCAGCCTGCGCTCTGTACGGTAATTGAATGCTCTGCCGTTGTGCTCTAGAAAGTTTTTTTTGTGGGTCTCACTCTGTCGCCCAGGTTGTAGTGCAGTGGTGCAATTCGCTACAGCCTTGACCTTCTTGATTCAAGCGATCCTCCCACCCCAGTCTCTCAAATTTTTTTTTTTTTTTTTTCTTGAGATAGTTTCTCTCTGTCGCCCAGGCTGGAGTGCAATGGCGCAATCTTGGCTCACTGCAACCTCTGCCTCCCAGGTTCAAGTGATTCTCCTGCCTCAGCCTCCTGAGTAGCTGGAGGACTACACACCACCATGCCTGGCTAATTTTTGTATTTTTTTTTCTTTTGAGACAGAGTCCCGCTCTGTTGCCCAGGCTGGAGTGCAGTGGCATGATCTCGGCTCACTACAACCTCCGCCTCCTGGGTTCAAGCAATTCTCCTGTCTCAGACTCCTGAGTAGCTGGGATTACAGGTGCACGCAGAGACAGGCTTCTACCGTATTGGTCAGGCTGGTCTTGAACTCCTGACCTCAGGTGATCCACCTGCCTTGGCCTCCCAAAATGCTGGGATTATAGACGTGAGCCACCACGCCTGGCCTAATTTTTGTATTTTTAGTAGAGACTAGGTTTCACCATGTTGGCTAGTCTGGTCTGGAACTACTGACCTCAGGTGATCCGCCCACCTCAGCCTCTCAAAGTGCTGGGATTACAGGTGTCAGCCACTGTGCCCGGCCCCAAGTAGAAATTCTTAATAAATTTTTTTTTTTTTTTTTTTTTTTTTTTTTTGAGACAGTCTTGCTCTGTCGCCCAGGCATGCAGTGGTGCAATCTAGGCTCACTGCAACCTCCACCTCCCAGGTTCAAGCGATTCTCCTGCCTCAGCCTCCTGAGTAGCTGGGACTACAGGCGTGGGCCACCACACCGGCTAATTTTTTTTTTTTTTTTTTTGAGACGGAGTCTCTCTGTCACCCAGGCTGGAGTGCAGTGGCCGGATCTCAGCTCACTGCAAGCTCCGCCTTCCAGGTTCACGCCATTCTCCTGCCTCAGCCTCCTGAGTAGCTGGGACTACAGGCGCCCGCCACCTCGCCCGGCTAGTTTTTTGTATTTTTTAGTAGAGACAGGGTTTCACCGTGTTAGCCAGGATAGTCTTGATCTCCCGACCTCGTGATCCGCCCGTCTCGGCCTCCCAAAGTGCTGGGATTATAGACGTGAGCCACCACGCCTGGCCTAATTTTTGTATTTTTAGTAGAGACTAGGTTTCACCATGTTGGCTAGTCTGGTCTGGAACTCCTGACCTCAGGTGATCCGCCCACCTCAGCCTCTCAAAGTGCTGGGATTACAGGTGTCAGCCACTGTGCCCGGCCCCAAGTAGAAATTCTTAATAAATTTTTTTTTTTTTTTTTTTTTGAGACAGTCTTGCTCTGTCGCCCAGGCATGCAGTGGTGCAATCTAGGCTCACTGCAACCTCCACCTCCCAGGTTCAAGCGATTCTACTGCCTCAGCCTCCTGAGTAGCTGGGACTACAGGCGTGGGCCACCACACCGGCTAATTTTTTTTTTTTTTTTTTTTGAGACGGAATCTCGCTCTGTCGCCCAGGCTGGAGTGCAGTGGCCGGATCTCAGCTCACTGCAAGCTCCGCCTCCCGGGTTCACGCCATTCTCCTGCCTCAGCCTCCTGAGTAGCTGGGACTACAGGCGCCCGCCACCTCGCCCGGCTAGTTTTTTGTATTTTTTAGTAGAGACAGGGTTTCACCGTGTTAGCCAGGATAGTCTTGATCTCCCGACCTCGTGATCCACCCGTCTCGGCCTCCCAAAGTGCTGGGATTACAAGCTTGAGCCACCGCACCCGGCCAATTTTTTTTTTTTTGAAACAGAGTTTTGCTTTTGTTGCCCAGGCTGGAGTGCAATGGTGCAATCTCAGCCCTCTGCAACCTCCACTTCCTGGGTTCAAGTGATTCTCCTGCCTCAGCCTCCCGAGTAGCTGGGATCACAGGCATATGCCACCACACCCGGCTAATTTTGTATTTTTAGTAGAGACGGGGTTTCACCATGTTGGCCAGGCTGGTCTCGAACTCCTGACTTCAGGTGATCCACCTTCCTTGGCCTCCCAAAGTGCTGGGATTACAGGCATGAGCCACTGCACCCAGCCCAAAATTCTTAATAAATTTTGAATAAAGAGCCTTGCATTTTTATTTCGCACTAGACTCCACAAATTTCACAACTGGCCCTGCCTGCAGCTCTCCTCCTGCCAGGCCTGTGGGGGCCTCTGAATGTCCTGCATCCATGGGACATGCCCCCTCAGGCCCTAGAGGGGAGCTCTGCCCAGAGAGTGCCCCCATGGTGGGCCCCTGCCTCTTGTTGGCCCCATCCTGGATGCCTGGGATCAGCTCTTTGGGAGGAAGGAGGACAAAGGTGATCCATCGCCTTGACACCAGGGCTCGCTGGCTGTCAGCAAGGGTCCCATGGTGTCTAAGTCCTAGTATAGGAAAGACAGCCCTGATGGCTCTAAGTATCCCGGACCCCTCCTGTCCCCCACCTGATTGTCAGGGATTCCAGAGGATGCTGGGCCTGGGCTGGTTCAGAGGTCCCTGGGCAGTCCCCACCTGGCCTCAGCCTCTGTGGCCCCCTTGTGTGAGGGCAAGGAAGAAGCTGCCCACGCCAACGGGGAAGCGGTGCATCTATTTTTAACTTCCTATCTCCGTCGAGCTCCCTGGGGTCTGGACCCTTGGAGCCAGGACTGGAGCATGATTGGGTTTCAGGCCCCACCTTCTGGCCTTGTTCCCCGGTAACCCGAGCAGGCGGAAGTGCAGCCACACTGTCCAGGCAGACAACCTGGCAGGAGGGTGGGGCTCTGCGTGGAGAGGGTGGGCTGATGCCCCTCTGTGCCCACCCCCACCTGGACCCCCACCCGGCACCTCGAAACCCGTTTCACTATAGACAGGGCTTTTTATTCCACAGTCAGATGGCTCACTTGGGGAAGTAACCTGGTGGGGAAATTTTATACTAAGATGTGAATGATTGACATAATAAGGCCATTTCCCAAGAGCTGGACCTGGGGGGTGGGAGGATAGAGAGATAAGAGGATAAACAGAGAGGATGAAGCAGGAGAGGGCCAGGCCCTGACACTGTCCCATTCTGCCCCAGTTGACAGGCATGGCTGCCCTTCCCCCTTTCCTGCCCCTCCTCAGCCAGGTCTCCCTCCCCCAGGCGGTCAGGCAGGTACTCCCTGAGCCAGGAGCCACTGGGACATCCTCCTCAGCTTGGGAATTCCTCTGTTGGGATGCTAAGGAGTGTGGGTGTGAAAACGAAATAACAGCCATGAATTTACAAGGAGAGGAGGCTGGAGAAAGAGGCGGCTCATATCCAGCCCTGCCTGTGATGCTGTCAAGCACACAGACTCTGGAGCCAGAGGCAAGTGATACAAGTTCTGTCTCCTGGACTGTACCAGGGGGCCTGACCTCAAAGTCTGTCAGGAGGAATGGGTCCATACAGGTAAAGCACCAAGAGCAGGCCAGGTGGGCGCGGTGGCTCACACCTGCAATCCCAGCATTTTGGGAGGCCAAGGCGGGCGGATCACTTGAGCTCAGGAATTCAAGACCAGCCTGGGCAACATGGTGAAACCCCATCTCCACCAAAAATACGAAAAATTAGCTGAGTGCAATGGTGCATGCGTGTGGTCACAGCTACTCAGGAGGCTGAGGCGAGAGGCTCACTTGAGCCCAGGAGGCGGAGGCTGCAGTGAGCCGAGATCACGCCACTGCATTCCAGCCTGGAAGACAGAGCAAGACCTCGTCTCAGTTAAAAAACAAAAACAAAAGCGCTGAGAGCAGAGCTTGAACTTGGCAAGTGCCGAGTGCATGCCTGTCATCATCACCGAGCGGCCAACACCGCCAGGCACCTGGGTAAATGGTTGGCTCATGTCCTTGTTGCATGGAGTCTTCACCTGAAGCCTGTGCAGTCAGTCCTATTATTGCCCTGCCTGGAGGCTGGGGGCAGGTGCAGGACTTGAGCCCAGCCCTGTCTGCCTCCAGAGCCTGCACTTGCAACAGCCGAGTACCAAAGCCTCTGCCAACCACAACAGGCAGAAGGACTGCTGTAGCAACCTCACATGAGGGCTGGGGCTGGCGGGTTGCATGTGCCCGTCTGGAAGCTTGTCTGGCATGCCAGGGGCTGTTTAATATTTACTGAGTCCTCCCAGACCTGGTGAAACATCCGGCCCCAGAGGCTCTCCCTGCCCCGGCTTCTGTGACACCTGGGCCAGGCATGCAGCCTGATTTGGCCATCTGGAGGCTGCACGCACATCACCTTCCCCGGGTGGGCGGGCCCTCAGAGTGGCCACTGTGCCTGTTGAACCTCAGACAAGGAGCACGGGGCTCAGAGCTTTCCCGGGAGCAGGTGCATTCAGGTATGGCTGCAGCAGTGAGGGTATAAGGTCCCCAGGTGGACGGAAGCAGGGCTAGGCCAAGGGTGCACACCTGCTGGGGACTGGAGGTGGGAGCTGGGAGTGAGCGGGCTCCTGCAGCCCCACCTCCAAACTGCCTGCCCCACTGCCTGCTGCCTGCCTGCCGGGGTCTCTAACCTGTCAGAAACCCGCCTTTCCCTGAGGCTGCAGCCCTGACCATCTCTGCCGGCCTTGAGATGGCAACCTTGCGGAGGGCCCGGTTCAAAAGGTGGGTGATGGGGCCTCAGGGAGGGCAAGGGGAAGAGGGAGCACAGCCCCTCTGGGCTTTGGAAAGCATCAATTAACATTAAATATATACAAATGGCCGGGTGCGGTGGCTAATGCCTGCAATCCCAGTACTTTGGGAGGCCAAGGCAGGCAGATCACCTGAGGTCAGGAGTTCGAGACCAGCCTGGCAAACAAGGTGAAACTTCGTCTCTACTTAAAAAAAAACCAAAAATTACTGGGCGTGGTAGCAGATGCCTCTAATCCCAGCTACTGGGGAGGCTGAGGCAGGAGAATCGCTTGAACCTGGGAGGCGGAGGTTGCAGTGAGCAGAGATCATGCCACTGCACTCCAGCCTGTTGACAGAGCGAAATTTCGTCTCAAAAAAAAAAAAATAATATATATATATATATATATTATAATACCTGTCTCCTAGGGTGGTTGTGGAAGTCGAGATATTTCTATAAAGCCCTTAGCGAGCTCCTGGCGGCTGCAGTTGCCCCAGTTACTTAAGCTCATGTGTTCTCACTAAGCTCCCGGGGCCCTTGGGCTTGTGGTATCAGCTGTTCAGCGGCCCAGTAGCCCTGGCCTGAGCTTAGTTTCTCTGCTCTACAGTCATTACTTGTCATCGTAAAGGTGTTGGAAGCTGGACTTTCTTTGGGAGCTGCCCTTCTTCTCCTCTCACACATCCTGGGTCTCCAAAGCTAGAGAGGCCCTGGGTCCAGGCCCTCTGCAGACTCCCACTTCTGCTTGGGTCAAACCTTGCTCCTTGCTGTCCGCTCCCAGAGCACAACAGGTGCCCCTCTCCACCCTTGCTCCCTCTGTCCCCAGCTGGGAACACCCAGGGGTGCACTCGTTGTCCCACTCTGCCTGCAGGGGCCAGGATCTCCGTTCTCCAATCCTCTTGGGATGCTATATTTTCCTCCATTCAGCTGAGCTTAATATTTACGAAGTACCTAATATTTTCTTCTTTTTTTTTTTTTTTTTTTTTTTTTTTTTTGAGGCGGAGTCTCACTCTGTCGCCCAGGCTGGAGTGCAGTGGCGCGATCTCGGCTCACTGCAAGCTCCGCCTCCCGGGTTCCCGCCATTCTCCTGCCTCAGCCTCCCGAGTAGCTGGGACTACAGGCGCCGCCACCACGCCCGGCTAATTTTTTTTTTTTTTTTTTTTGTATTTTTAGTGGAGACGGGGTTTCACCGTGTTAGCCAGGATGGTCTCGATCTCCTGACCTCGTGATCCGCCCGTCTCGGCCTCCCAAAGTGCTGGGATTACAGGCTTGAGCCACCGCGCCCGGCCATATTTTCTTCTTTTTTCTTTTTTTTTTTTTAGGCGGAGTTTCGCTCTTGCTGCCCAGGCTGGAGTGCGGTGGCATGATCTCGGCTCACTGCAACCTCTGCCTCCCAGGTCCAAGCGATTCTCCTGCCTCAGCCTCCCGAGTAGCTGGGATTACAGGTGTCCACCACCATGCCCAGCTAATGTTTTGTTTAGCAGAGACGGGGTTTCATCAGGTTGGCCAGGCTGGTCTCAAACTCCAGACCTCGGTTGATCCACCCGCCTTGGCCTCCCGAAGTGCTGGGATTACAGGTGTGAGCCACAGTACCCAGCCCGCACCTAATGTTTTCTAAGCTGTGAGCCAGGGGAAAAATACAGATAGGATGTGACGATTCTGACAATAGCTCGCATGTCGAAGGTCTCCTTTGTGCCATATTTTGGGCGTGGCATCTAATAGAATTCTCAGCACCACCCTCTGATGTATTATGTGGTTCCATTTTACCGATGAAAAGACAGAGGCTTGGGTGGTGTGTTAGTGTAGAGATGAAGTTGTTTTGATAAAAGGACCCCCAAAATGCAGGTGCTTACTTAAGCTTGGTTATTCCTCTCTCTCTCTGCAGTCCGGAGCCAGTGGGTGGATGAGGGCATGTGTGTGGCGGGCGGTCTGCTTCACAAGGCTGTTCAGGGTCTGTTCCTTCTCTTTTGTTGCTCAGTCAGCTTTTGGGGTGGGTTGAAGCTGCTTCCAGCATACCCTTATTCCTGCTCCTGGGAAGAGGAGGAGTTGGAAGAGAAGGGCCAGTAGTCCCCTGTGAGAACTGATGCCGAGCCAGGCGCGGTGGCTCACACCTGTAATCCCAGTACTTTGGGAGGCTGAGGCAGGTGGATCATTTGAGGTCAGGAGTTCAAGACCAGCCTGGACAACATGGTGAAACCCCGTCTCTACTAAAAATACAAAAATTATCCAGGTGTGGTGGTGCATGCCTGTAATCTCAGCTACTTGGGCGGCTGAGGCAGGAGAATCGCTTGAACCCGGGAGGTGGAGGTTGCAGTGAGCCAAGATTGCACCTATTGCACTCTAGGCTGGGTGACAGCGACACTCCGTCTCAAAAAAAAAAAAAAAAAAAAAAAAGAACTGATGCCAAAGTTAGTTCTAAGAGTCATTTCTGCCATGTCTCTTTTGTGAGAATGTGGTCATTAAGTGATACCTGGTGCCAGGGCACCTGGCCGATGGCTTTAGAGGGCTAAGAGCGGACTTCAACACATCTGTTGGTGAGCAAAGGCTTCATCAACCAGCCTGGTCCTCAAGCCTCATGGATAAGTTATGGGATCCTGAGAACGGGCTTAGATGCCAGGGAAACCAGCTCTGTGCTGTGATGAGGGTGCCCTGGCCTCGTACTCCTGTAATCAGTCTTGAGATGCTGCTACATCGCTAAAGGTTGGGAGACCCAGCCGTCACCACTGAAAGGCAGATTTTAGGATCATCCAGTCCACACTCCCAACTCCAGCTGGCTTAAGCTAAAAAAGAGTCAGTTGGCTCATGTAACTGCAAAGCCCATGGGCAGGTACAGCTTTAGACATAGCTGGATCCAGGAACTTACTGTCATAGAGATTTGGCCTGACTCTGTTTGTTCCTCTCTGTGTTGGCTCCAGTTTCCCTACATGGTGGCAAATGGAGGAGGCTGGAAGTCCCGGGTGTATGTTCCCCAGGTTAGCAATGCCAGGGGAAAAAACCCTTCTCCCTTCTGTGAATTCTGAACTCCTGGCTGGCTACTGGCCAGGTTTGATCCCCATATTTCTTGGCCTAGGGGAGCAGAATATGTTGACTAGCGCAGGCCTGGGATGTGGATTTGTGGAAGAATGCTCGTGTGCACGTGTGCGTGTGCAATGTGTGTGTGCATGTTGATTGGTCAGGCTACCTTTCCCCCAAACCACAAGTATAAAAAGCAAAGCTGGGGAGGTTCCCCAGAGGAAAATTGAGGTGCTACTACTGGAGGGAGGGGATGGAAGCTGGGCAGGTAAAGCCAACAGATGCCTCCCCGTGGGTAAAGCACAGGACTATGACTTGGCCTCCTACACGGCTTTGCCTGCACAGGCAGAGCATGCTGATCAGAGAGCATTGGCATTTGGGCTGCTTGATTGTATTTCTTGCTGTAAGTTCATTTCTGATATCAGACTTTTATTACTTTTTTTTTTTTTTTTTTATTGTCAAGCTGTTCTTTATTTCTGGGAGAGGGCAGGGGATGGGGCTCAGTCTTTCCTGGCAGTGGCTTTCCTCATGGCAGCCAGAACATTGCTCAGCTCCTTCCGCTTCTTCTTGGTACAGATGTGCATCCCCACCCTTTCCTTGATGAACTTGAGGGTCCGTTTGTCCTTGGAGACCTTCAGTAACTCCATGGCGCCCCGCTCATATGGGGCAAAGCCACACAGCTCTCAGATCATGTCCCACACAAACTCAGTGTATTTGGTCAGACGCCTGCTGTGGTGGCTGTGCCTGGGCTTGCTCACGCTCTTGGTCACCTTGTGGTCCTTGTTGAGGCCTATGGCTATAGGGTAGTGCAGAGCCAAGGCTGCTGCTCTCCAGTGGCAGCCATGGCAGAAGGGCTTTATTACTCTTAATCCTCAAATCCAGGCTCCTTATTTTTATTTTTATTTTTATTTATTTATTTTTTAAGATGGAGTCTCACTCTGTCACCCAGGTTGGAGTGCAGTGGTGCAATCTCGGCTCACTGAAACCTCCCGCCTCCCAGGTTCAAGCGATTCTTGTGCCTCAGCCTCTGGAGTAAGTGGGATTACAGGCATGTACCACCACACCTGGCTAATTTTTATATTTTTAGTAGAGACAGGGTTTCGCCACGTTGGCCAGACTGGTCTTGAACCCCTGATCTCAGGTGATCCACCTGCCTCAGCTTCCCAAAGTGCTGGGATTACAAGCATGAGCCACCGTGCCCAGCCCCAGATCCTTATTATACAGATGAGAAAGCAGAGGCTCAGAGAGGCTCCATAACTTTCTGGAGACCACACTGCTTGGTGGTGATGGGGGTGGGACTGAGCCGGGTCTCCTGACTCCCTGTGGCTCTGGTCACTATTTCCAAAGTGCCTGCCCCTGGAGAGGGCTGTCAGGACCGGGCTCTGATTTCTCTTCCTCTCCACCCCTTCTCACAGAAAGTCCATCAACAGGAACTCCGTGAGATCGCGAATGCCTGCAAAATCCTCCAAGTTGTACGGCACGCTGCGAAAGGGGTCGGTCTGTGCAGACCCCAAGCCCCAGCAGGTGAAGAAGATCTTCGAAGCATTGAAAAGAGGCCTCAAGTAAGGCTGGGCTGTGTGCTGCTTCTAAGAAGTGCATTCTTCTACCTCGCCTTCTCTCTGTCTCTTCCTGGGGAAGCGTGGGTGGGTCTTGTCTACAGGAGGTGACAGGTTAAGTTCCTGGTCATTTGTTTAGTCAACAAGTATGTCATGGTGCAGCCATATGCTCAGCCCAGTTCTTGGGCACTGGAAACCTGGCAGTGACTAAGGCAGGAGGATTCTGGTCTTGTGGAGCACGCAGTGCAGAGGAGCAGATTTGATGCAATCAATCAAGAAGCAATGCAATCAATCATGCAGTCCATCATGGAACTTCCACCTGTGCTGAGTGCAGTGGAGAAGGGTAACAGAGAGACGGTGTGTCGAGGGCCTCAGCAGACAGGATGATCCTGGCAGTCACCGAGGAGGTGCTGACAGTGTCTGACACACAAACGGTCTGAAAAGGCGCCACCATGCTCACCTCTAGGGGACAAGCGTTGTAGGCAGAGGCAACAGCACGGGCAAAGGCCCCGCAGTGGGATCCTGAACTGTGAGCTCACACACACAGGAGGTCAGGGCAGTGGGTGTCTGAGTGAAGGACAGACTTGCTCAGAGACTGACTGATGAGCTGGGCTGAGGCCCGCACAGGAAGAATGAGTCACTCCACAAATTTTTTTTTGAGATGGAGTCTTGCTCTGTTGTCCAGGCTCAAGTGCAATGGTGCAATCTCAGCTCACAGCAGCCTCTGCCCCTGGGGATCAAGCAATTCTCCTCCCTCAACCTCCCGACTAGCTGGGAGTATAGGTGCACACCACCACACCAGGCTAATATATATAGAGAGAGATATATATTTTTTTTTTTTTCCTTTTTTTTGAGATGGAGTTTCACTCTTATTGTCCCGGATGGAGTGCAATGGTATGATCTTGGTTCACTGCAACCTCTGTCTCCCGGGTTCAAGCGTGAGCCACCATACCTGGCCTAGGATCCTTATTTTACAGATGAGAAAGCAGAGGCCGAGAGTAGCTCCTGCCTCAGCCTACCGAGTAGCTGGATTACAGGCGCCTGCCACCACGCCTGGCTAATTTTTTGTATTTTTAGTAGAGATAGGATTTCACCATGTTGGCTAGGCTGGTCTCAAACTCCTGACCTCAGGTGATCCGTTCGTCTCAGCCTCCCAGAATGCTGGGATTACAGGCATGAGCCACCGTGCCCAGCCAATATTTTGTATTTTTAGTAGAGACGGAGTTTCGCCATGTTGGCCAGGCTGGTCTTGAACTCCTGACTCAAGTGATCTGCCTGCCTTGGCCTCCCAAAGTGCTGGGATTACAGACGTAAGCCACCATGCTCAGCCCACAAATATTTATTGAGGCTTACAGAGTGCCAGGCCAGGGGACAAAAGTAAACTAAACACACAAAATCCCTACCCACTGCAGAGCTGACTCCTAGTGGGGAAGAGACAGACAATACACAATGCAGAAAAGAAAAGGACAGAGAATATCAGATGGTGTTAAGGGCCACAGAGGAAAACAGGCCTGGGTAAGAAGGCGGAGGCAGGGAGGGTTCATTTTAAATTGGGCAATTGGAAGGGAAGGCCTTGCTGAGAAGGTGACATTGGAGCACACGCCTGAAGGGGTGGAGTGAGCCATGCGGATAATGGGAAAAGAACATTCCAGGCCAGGCTAGCCACATACACAAAGGCCCTGGGGCGCAGCAAGGAGGCCAGCGTGGTTAGAGCCAAAGGAAAGAGGATGAGGTCACCGGGCAATGGGGACCAGATGACAGGGGGCCTTGTGGGCCAAAAAGTGGTTTCCCGGAGTGATTTTCCCCAGATACAGTGGTACTTAGACCCTAAATTCTCTCCTACCTACATCTTTTTTTTTTTTTTTTGAGACAGAGTCTCACTCTGTCACCCAGACTGGAGTGCGGTAGCACGATCTCAGCTCACCGCAACCTCCGCCTCCTGGGTTCAAGCTATTCTCCTGCCTCAGTCTTCCAAGGAGCTGGGACTACAGGCATCTGCCAACACACCTGGCTAATTTTTTTTTGTATTTTTAGTAGAATGGGGTTTCACCATATTGGCCAGGATGGTCTTGAACTCCTGACCTTGTGATCCACCTGCCTCAGCTTCCCAAAGTGCTGGGATTACAGGCTTGAGCCACCACGCCCAGCCCCTACATCTCTTATTTATAGACGGGGCACCTGAAAGAGGAACCAGAGTCAATTAAAAGTTGAAACCAGGCCGGGCGCGGTGGGCCTATAATCCTAGCACTTTGGGAGGCGAAGGCAGGCAGATCACAAGTTCAGGAGTTTGAGACCAGCATGGCCAACACGGTAAAACCCCGTCTCTACTAAAAATACAAAATTAGCCGGGCATGATGGGGCATGTCAGTCATCCCAGCTACTCAGGAGGCTGAGGCAGGAGAATCACTTGAACCCGGGAGGTGGGAGTTGTGGTGAGCCAAGATCACACCATTGCACTCCAGCCTAGGCGACAGAGCAAGACTCAAAAAATAAAAAAAGTGAAACCACCTTAGAATGAAATGGTTTTCAAAATATACATCCTTGTTCGGGCACAGTGGTGGCCACCCTGTAATCCCAGGACTTTGGGAGGCTGAGGCAGGCGGATTCCTTGAGCCTAGGAGTTCGAGACCAGCATGGCAATATGGCAAAACCCTGTAGAGGTGGAGGTTGCAGCGAGCTGGGATTGTGCAGAGTTGGAGCTAGGATGTGCATGGAGGGTAGAGCATGTTTCTGAAGGGCAGATTCTGTGTCCTTTAAGGACCACATGTTTGAGACTTGTCTGGGGCCAAGGCAGTCCCTTCTTCTCAGAAAGCTCAACACTTCAGTGAGTAGCAGCCTGGCAGAAGCTCTCTTTTCCATATTTGAGGTGGTGTCAGTAGAGCCCAGAGAGGGTGAGTGACCTTCATGGGGTGACTCAGCAAATCCAGCAAGATGGGACTCCCTGCCCTGGCCCCCCACATATCTAGACCCCTCCTTTTTTTTTTTTTTTTGGAACAGAGTTGCTCTGTTGCCTGGGTGGGGTGCAGTGGCGCCATCTAGGCTCACTGCAACCTTCGCCTCCTGGGTTCAATCAGTTTTCCTGCCTCAGCCTCCTGAGTAGCTGGGACTACAGGTGTGTGCCACCACACCCAGCTAATTTTTTTGTATTTTTAGTAGAGATGGGGTTTCACCGTGTTAGCCAGGATGATCTCGATCTCCTGACTTTGTGATCGCCCACCTCAGCCTCCCAAAGTGCTGGGATTACAGGCGTGAGCCACCGCACCTGGTCTAGACCCTTGACCTTGAGGGAGGTGTGCCATGATGGCCTCCCCATGAGCTGGGCCCCAGCTTGGGAGGGGGTGAAGATTTTGGGCTCTGAAGGCCACTGTGTGGTTTCAGACCTGGGTCAGCCTCTTGTCTGCTGTGTGACCAGGGCTGGGGTACTTGCTGCCTTCGAGGGTTGGTTTGTCTGTCTTTAAAATACATATACTAGGCTGGGCGCAGTAGTTCATGCCAGTAATCTCAGCCCTTTTGGAAGCCAAGGCAGACGGATCATCTGAAGTCAAGGAGTTTGAGACCAGCCTGGCCAACATGGTGAAACCCCGTCTCTACTAAAAATACAAAAATCAGCCAGGTGTGGTGGCACACACCCATAGTCCCAGCTGCTCAAGAGACTGAGATACAAGAATCACTTGAACCCAGGAGGTAGAAGTTGCAGTGAGCTGTGATCACACCACTGCACTCCAGCCTGGGCAAGAGAGGGAGACCTTGTCTCAAATAAACAAACAAAAAATAAATAAATAAATAAATAAAATGCACAAAATAACAGTAGGACCTACTTGTGGGCCTGGTGAGGGAATTCACTAGGAACTTCCCCATAACCAATTTTGCACGGTGCTGGGCACACAGCCCCCAGTGTGAGGGGGCTGGGCTTCCTACCTGCTTCTGAGCCCCGCTGAGCCCCGTGTCTGCTCTCCACACGGGGACACTGTCCATTTGGCCTGTTTCCTTTCCCTTTCTTGTTCCTCTTCCATTTGAAACTCTTCCTCGCTCTCCTTGCAGGGAGTATCTGTGTGTGCAGCAGGCTGAGCTGGACCACCTGTCTGGACGCCACAAGGACACCAGGAGGAATTCCAGGCTGGTGAGACCCCTCCCTGCCTGCTTCCCACCCAGATAGCCTCGGCCAGGAGTAAAAGATGAACCTACGTTCCCCCTAGCCTATGTCACGGTGTGACTCTGTCTCAGAACTAGAGGTTTACGGAATAGCCTCTTTATGTTGTGCTGAGTTAACTTCACTTTGGCACATAGAGCAGTTCACACGTTTTAGGCCCACGTCACACTCTCTCTCAGTTCTAGAAGTAACGCTAAGGTGGGCAGAGTATAGAGGTGCATTTCTTTTAGGTCGTCCTACTTTATAGACCTTGGCCATCAGGTGACCTGGACTTGAGATGGCTTCTGTAATGCCAGGAAAGTGGGTCAGGTGTCACATCTCGGGTATGTCACAGTGGCCCCTGCCGCTGTCCTTGATGAAGCCCGCGTGTTCCTTCAGTGTGCAGCTGACAGGCAGCGTTTCCTGCCATCATCAGGGGAGCGTCTTTTTTTTTTTTTTTTTTTGAGACAGGATTTCCCTTTGTTGCCCAGGCTGGAGTCCAGTGTCACAATCCCGGCTCACTGCAACCTCCACCTCCTGGGCTCCAGCGTTCCTTTTACCTCAGCCTCCCAAGTAACTGAGACTACAGGCGTGCACCACCATGCCCAGCTAATTTTTAACATTTTTTTTAGATACGGGGTCTCATCATGTTGCCTAGGCTGGTCTTGAACTCCTGGGCTCCAGCAGTCCTCCCGTGTCCAGCCAAGGCAGTGTCTTTGAGGCTGGCCCTGGGCCCTGTGTTGCTCAAGGCTCACCTGCTCTGGTTTTTGCCTTTCTCTTAGCAGAGACAGACTTAGCAACACACATACACACACACACACACACACACACACACACACACACTCACAAATAGCATACCTCATTAAAAAATTTTTTTTTTTTTGAGACGGAGTCTCACTCTGTTGCCCAGGCTGGAGTGCAGTGGCACAGTATCAGCTCACTGTAACCTCTGCCTCCCAGGTTCAAGCAATTCTCCTGCCTCAGCCTCCTGAGTAGCTGGGATTACAGGCACCCACCACCACACCCAGCTGTTTTTTCACATTTTTAGTAGAGACAAGGTTTCACCACATTGGTCAGGCTGGTCTCAAACTCCTGACCTCAGGTGATTTGCCTGCCTCGGCCTCCCAAAGTGCTGGGATTACAGGCATGAGCCACTGTGCCGGCCTCCCCTTTTGGTTTTTCAGACAAATCACAAATTTGTTTAGGTATAAGTATATCCCATGGAATCTCTGGGACATACTTATGTGAAAATAATTGTTCCTTGTTTATTGGAAATTTTAATTTTAATTAGGTGTCCTGTATTTTATCTGGTGACATGGCTAGGATCCCACTGCTCAGGGACTTCATCCTTCCAGTGGGAGGATCTTCCTTTTATCTGGGAAGTCTCCACTGCTGCCTTGCAAAAACCCCACATGTCCTTAATGAATTAGATTTGGAAACAAAAGCAAGGAGGCCTTGCTGCTGTGGGATTCTCCTCCCAGCCAGTGTTTCCCAGAATCCCTCCTCCAAAGCGCCAACATGCAGAGCAGGCCACCAGCTTGACTGAGGGACTGGGAAATCGAGGAGGGGAGATGAGTTTTTCTACTAAAATAGCATCCAGCGGCTCAGCGCAGTGGCTCACGCCTGTAATCTTTGGGAGGCCAAGGCAGGTGGATCACTTGAGATCAGGAGTTTGAAGCCAGCCTGGCCAACATGATGAAATCCCATCTGTACTAAAAATACAAAAATTAGCCAGGCATGGTGGTGGGCAGCTATAGTCGCAGCTACTCGGGAGGCTGAGGCAGGAGAATAGCTTGAACCCAGGAGGCGGAGGATGCAGTGAGGTGAGATCACACCACTGCACACCAGCCTGGATGATAGAGCCAGACTCTGTTTCAATGAATGAATGAATGAATGAAATAAGCCAACAAGCAGCTTTCTCTGTATCCTGGCTCCAGCAGAGAGGGCCTTGGAGTGGGCAGGGTGGGAGAGGTAAGGGCCCAGCCTCATGCGTGTGCCAGGCAGGGACTTGGGGAGGGAAAGGTCTGCCAAGCTTAGCATGCTTCACCCTTGGTGGACAGTTGGGCGGGTGACCAGCAGCAGATGGTGGGAGGAGGTGCTGCCAAGATCTCATCCAGCTCCAGCACCTGCCCCTCTTCTCACACGGGTGCAGCAAGTCTCACCCCGTGGACTTCCTTTCCCATTCTTTCTGTTCTAGAAGTAACTCTAAAGTAGGCAAGAGTATAAATACATGTATGTTTTAGCTGCTCCCATGTCATAGATGGGCACACTGAGGCCGGGGCACAGTGACCGCACTGGAGCCACATAGCAAGATGCCTATGTTGGGTCCTGCTCCTGTGACACTGCTGGTTCTCATTTAAAACAGATACTGGTTTTCGAGACGTTGCTGGGTAGTCACTCTTCTTTTCAAAGGCTTGGGATCTTTCCTCTTTTTATTTTTTTTTTTTTTTTTTTTTTTCCGGAATGGAGTCTCGCTCTGTCACCCAGCCTAGAGTGCAGTGTCAAGATCTCCGTTCACTGCAACCTCTGTCTCCCAGGCTCAAGTGATTCTCCTGCCTCAGCCTCCCGAGTAGCTAGGATTACGGGCACACACAATCATGCCAGGATAATTTTTGTATTTTTTATTTAGTAGAAAGGGGGTTTCACCGTGTGGGACAGACTGGTCTCGAACTCCTGACCTCAGGTGATCCACTCACCTCGGCCTCCCAAAATGTTAGGATTATAGGCATGAGCCACTGCGCCAGTCCTATTTCTTTATTTCTTAAATGAAGTTTTAATTCTTAATTTTAAAAAGATTTTATTTATTTATTTATTCATACATTCATTCATTCATTTATTCTTAAAGAGATAAGGTCTTACTCTGTCACCCAGGCTGAAGTGCAGTGGTACAATCATAGCTCTCCATCACCTTGAACTCCTGGGCTCAAGCAATCCTCCTACCTCAGCCTCTCGAGTAGCTGGGACTACAGGTGTGTGCCACCATGCCCAGCTAATTTTTACATTTTTTGTAGAGATGGGGTATTGCTATGTTGCCCAGCCTGGTCTTGAACTCCTGGGCTCAAGTGATCCTCCTGCCTTGGCCTCCCAAAGTGCTAGGATTACAGGTGTGAGCCACTTTACCTGGCTTAAATGGAATTTTTATTTCTTTATCGTATACGTACAATTTCACATAAATACATACATGGGACTTTTTGGGGTTGAATCCTTCTTTCTCTCTTGATTGATGCCCTCCTCCATTCGATCTTCTGTGTCCCACCCTGTTTAACCCTTGAGAACAATTTTGTATTGATCTTTCCATATTTTTCTCTCTGGTCACATAATCATGTAAATGTGTTTAGCAGTTGTGAGTTAATAATTGTCTTACAAAAATGAAATGTCAATTTACATACTCTCCTACAGCTTACTTTTTCTTCCTGGTGGATCTCCAACCTCATGGTAACCCCTCCAGGTTCAGACATAGTGACTGTAATCTCCACTGGCAATTAACAGCCAGTGAAAATTAGAGTCACTATATTTTAAAATTAGAGCCACTTAAAAAACAAGAGTTTTTTAAACATTTGTTTAAAAAAAAGTTTCTTGGCCACACTTGTTCATGTACATATTGTCTGTGGCTGCTTTCCCGCTATGATGGCAGAGTTGCTTAGTTAGGACAGAACTTTGACCCTGATGAACTTAATCCCACAGGCAGGTACAGCACTTCACATGCCTTAGGCCCACTTCACATTCTCTTTCTTGGTTCTAGAAGTAACTCTAAGGTAGGCAAAGATGTGTATGTTTTAGATGGTCCTACTTTTTTTTTTTTTTTTGAGATTGAGTCTCGCTCTGTCGCCCAGGCTGGAGTACAGTGGCGCGATCTTGGATCACTGCAACCTCCACCTCTGAGGTTCAAGTGATTCTCCTGCCTCAAGTCTGGCAAGTAGCTGGGATTACAGGCATGCACCACCATGCCCAGCTAGTTTTTATATTTTTAGTAGAGATAGGGTTTCGCTATGTTGGCCAGGCTGGTCTCGAACGCCTGACCTCAAGTGATCTGACCACCTCAGCCTCCCAAAGTGCTGGGATTACAGGCGCGAGTCACTGCGCCTGGCCAGGATGGTTCTAATTTATAGATCTTGGCATGGGGCGCCCTGGCCTGCCAAACCTGACATATTTACTATCTGGCCCTTTATAAACCTATGGAAAGGTTTGCCTGCCCTGATGATATATTATTTGTCATGGTCGCACCCTGGTCTCTGGAATAGATAGACTTAGGAATTCACCATTAAGGCTTGAACTTCTGTGCCATGTGCCCCTCCCGCTTCCATCCCCCTCACATTCTTTTGGTCATGGCTGAGGCCATCCCTTCAATCCCAATGGTTCCCATTTTGTCAAGGGCCTTCTGTGTCCTTTTTTCTCCCTATGAGGCAGGCGCTTCTCCTACCCTGCTTTACATAGCAGGAAATGGAGGCCCAGAGAGGTTGAATGACTTGCCTGGGACACACAGCTGGGAAATAGAAGAGCCAGACCTAGAACTGCCTCATCCAACGTGCATGTGTTTAATCAGTGCTGTCCTTGGCATGGACAGCAGCCTGCCATTGGCAGAGGAAGGAGTGGGGGTGGCTGTAGACATGGCTTTCTGTCCTCTGACTCTGAGCTCAGGCAATGCCAGCATAAAGCTCATAGGCCTTGGAGGAACATGTGGGACTCTAACAGCTTCTTCCGCCTTCCTTTCCTCCCCCACAGGCTTTCTATTACGACCTGGACAAGGTGAGTCTGCATATGGTGAGTGAGGTGGGCTGGGCCCTGCTGGATGAGAATGACTGTGCCTCATTGCATCCTCCTGGCTGCCCGATGGGCAGAATACCTGGGTTTCCTCCCCATTTTAGGAATGGGAAGGCTGAGGCTCTGCGATGAGCCTTCCTCAGGGATGGTGAGGGCCCGGCCCAGCACTAAACCCCATTCTCTGAGTTAGGATCTGCAGGAGGGTGGCAGGGGCAAGCAGGGCCGGCGGGTGGCCCGGGCGACTTTGCAAACATTTTCCCTTTTTCCGGGAGAAGCAAACGCGCTGTGTGGAAAGGCACATTCGGAAGATGGAGTTTCACATCAGCAAGGTCAGCCGGCTCGTGGGTGTTGCAGGGTGGGGCAGGGCAGTGCCAGCTTGCTGGGCCTCAGCTAGGTTAGCAGGAGCTGGGGAGGTGCCCTCGGAGCAGGGGTCAGGGCCTTGGGGTATGGGGCAGCTGCAGGAGGCTAAGGATAAGCAGGGGCCTTGGGACAGCTGAGGGACAGCAGGGGCTCAGCCCTGAGGTGGGAGTCGGGGGGCTCAGCCCCGAGGTGGGACTCTCTGAGGACAGCGTGGGCTCTTTCTTCAGTTTATGCGGAAAGACCTCATGCTCAGTCTTAGATGGCTGGGAAGGTTGAACCCTCCCAGCCCATTGTACAGATGGAAAAGCAGAGGTCCAGAGAGGAACATGGGTTGGCCCAAGGTCGCACAGCAGATCCTTAAGCTTTAGAGTCTGCAGTTTCATGATCTTGCTTTACTCCCCGCACTGCCCAGTGGGTGGCAGGCTATCACAAACTCACCTCCCGTTTCACTGTTGAAAAACCAGGCAGAGGAGGAGAAGGGACAGATTCCCTTGTCCCTTTCACTCATTTTTGCTGTGCACACTGTGTGCCAGTTGCTGCCAATAGCTGGGTATGCAGCAGGCGAGGCAGGAGTGGTGGGCGAGGCAGGGTGGCGGGTGAGGCAGGGGAGGCGGGTGAGGCAGGAGAGGCAGGTGAAGCAGGGGTGGCAGGAGAGGCGAGTGAGGCAGGGGTGGCAGGTGAGGCAGGGGTGGCAGGAGAGGCGAGTGAGGCAGGGGTGGCAGGTGAGGCGGGTGAAGCAGGTGAGGCAGGTGAGGCGGGTGAAGCAGGGGTGGCAGGTGAGAGGTGAGGCGGGTGAAGCAGGTGAAGCAGGTGAGGCAGGTGAAGCAGGTGAGGCAGGTGAAGCAGGTGAGGCGGGTGAGGCAGGTGAGGCGGGTGAAGCAGGGGTGGCGGGGCAGGTGAGGCGGGTGAAGCAGGTGAGGCGGGTGAGGCGGGTGAAGCAGGGGTGGCGGGTGAGGTGGGGGTGAGGGGTGGCGGGTGAGGCAGGGGAGGCGGGTGAGGCAGGGGAGGCGGGTGAGGCGGGTGAGGCAGGGGTGGCGGGTGAGGCAGGGGAGGTGGGTGAGGCAGGAGTGGCGGGTGAGGCAGGGGAGGCAGGGGTGGCAGGTGAGGCAGGGGAGGCGGGTGAAGCAGGGGTGGCAGGGGTGGCGGGTGAGGCGGGGTGGTGGGTGAGGCAGGGGTGGCAGGGGTGGCGGGTGAGGTGGGTGAGGCAGATGTGGTCCCTGCCTATGGGGGTTCACGTCCTACTGGGGCCAGGGGTGAGTGCTTTGAATGGGACTGGACAGGTAGTGACTGCCGCCATAGGCTGGGCTAGCGGGGTACTTAGCTCAGGGAGGGCCTCTCCCAGAGGGGAGAAGTCGACAGGCAGGTGTGGGGCCACCCCTCCGCGTGGGCAGCGCCACCAGCCCGTGTGCCCACCACAGGTGGACGAGCTGTACGAGGACTACTGCATCCAGTGCCGCCTGCGCGACGGTGCCTCCAGCATGCAGCGGGCCTTCGCCAGGTGCCCCCCGAGCCGCGCGGCCCGAGAGAGCCTGCAGGAGCTGGGCCGCAGCCTGCACGAGTGCGCCGAGGTGGGCCGGGCCAAGCTGGGCTGGGCAGCAGGGGCAGTGTGGAGCTGGGTCGGGCAGTGGGGACACCGAGAGCTGGGCCTCTGTCTGCCTGCAGGGATGGTTAGAGGCCCCTGTGGCCTAGCCCCAGGCAGCCTCCTGAGCCAACTCCGGGGCTTTGCAGGACATGTGGCTCATCGAGGGGGCCCTGGAGGTTCACCTGGGCGAGTTCCACATCCGGATGAAAGGTAACAGGGCTGAGAGGGGTTGGGCGGAGGCCTTTCTGGAGGCCCTGAGACTTCTGCTGAGGAGCGCGGGAATTGGCTAGAATCCCAGGGGTCTGAACCCAGCCCTGGCTTTTGCATCCATGTGACATGTGACCTCTGGCAAGTCCCACCCCTCTCTGAGCCTGGTGTGAGGGCCCAGCACCCTCCTGCCCATTATCCATCGTGATGGTTTTCCCCTCCCCCATCCTCACCCCACTGAAACTGAAAACCTATACTCGGGGGACCCCCAGCGAGGACATGTGGTCCCAAGTCAGGGACAGTGGAAGGCAGAGGGGAGACTGGCCATGTCTGTGTTCCAGGCTTGGTGGGCTACGCACGCCTCTGTCCCGGAGACCACTATGAGGTACGGCCACCCTCCAGGGTCAATCCTCAGGGCTCCCCGCCAGGTCTTTGGGGGATGGGAGCTGCTGGGAACCAGGGTTGCAGGTGGGGCTCTGTCTGGCAGGGAGGGCCCTGGGCGGGCAGCAACGGGACACCCACCTGGGCTGACGCGGCCCCTCTCGGGCTGGTTCACAGGTGCTCATGCGTCTGGGCCGCCAGCGCTGGAAGCTCAAGGGTCGGATCGAGTCAGATGACAGTCAGACCTGGGATGAAGAGGAGAAGACCTTCGTCCCCACGCTGCATGAGAACCTGGACATCAAGGTGGGGATGAGGCCTGGGGGCGGGGCTGGGGTGCCTGGGTGCTCAGCTCAGACACCACCCTCCAGCCCCCACCCCTAGGTGATGGAACTGCGGGGCCTGGGCTCGCTGGCTGTGGGCGCAGTGACGTGTGACATCGCCGACTTCTTCACGACACGGCCACAGGTCATCGTGGTGGACATCACAGAGCTGGGTACCATCAAGTTGCAGCTGGAGGTGCAGTGGAAGTGAGTCCCGCCCAGCCTGGGGACAGCGGAGGCCTGGCCGGCTGCCCCTGGTGGCCTGACCACACGCTGGCCCTGGGTTCCTGCACCAGCCTCCACCGAGGGTGTCCCCGCCCTCACGGGTCCTCATCTGTCCCTCACTCCTGCCAAGGCCTGGACCTTCTCTGCAGCCCCTTCCTGCCTTTCTGGTTTTGCTTCCATTCTTGCTTCTGAACCCAACTATTAAAGCCTCAGGGAAGTTTGCGGGGGACACTTTCCAGGGCCTTCAGGCTTGGCTCCTTGGAGGAGGCTCACCTCTCCAGGGAGGCCCTCCTTGCTGCTCCCACCCCCTCATTCCTGGCCGACCCTGGCTGCCCCTCAGGCCCAGGGCTGAGCAGTCACCTGCGTCCCCTTCTCAGCTGCAGACCCATGAAGCCCATGTCCGTGAGATCATCCCCTGGAGCCCATGAGCGTGCCCATGAGCGTGCCCGTCAGCGTGGTGGGCTCCAGAGCTCTTTGTTCTAAGGAAGCTTTGCATTTCCAAGGCGTTCCCTTCCTCCTCCTTGGCACAGGGGCAGCAGGAGGGAGGGCTGAGGAGCCTCCTCTGCTCTGTGCTTGCTCTGGCCAGTCGGGGCTGGTCTCTCTCCTCTCTGCCTAGGGTGGGTGTCTGAGCTGGGGGTCACAGAGCTGCTGCCCTCTTCCCCCGTGAACTGGGTGAATTCTGGTGAGCGACCACCTGCACCCTCAGGGTCCTCACCTCTCTGGTAGGGCTGAGAATACCTCTTGCCCAGGGGCCCCTGAAGTGTACAGGGTGGTGGGCAGCTCAATGCCATCCAAGCCTAGGACCCAGGGCGCCTGCGGGTCTGCAGATACCCCAGGCAGAGAAGCGGGCACTTGCAGAGCCTCTGAGCTGTAGGACTTCTGGTCAGGCCAGGCCCAGGTGCCACGAGCCAGGCCTTTGTGCAGATAATTATGAGCAAGTTTCTTCGAGGCAGGAGGGTCTACGGGGACCTACCTGCTCCGAGTGCAGGGCTGGACACAGGACAGGCTGAGCATCACTCACCTCTGTGCTCCCATGCGCTCACCTGGCTTCCCAGCCTTCCCTGTGCATGTTCCACATGGAGGTTCTTCTGTAAGGGCGCCCCTTTTACAGACAAGGGGTCTGAACTGAGTGTCCCCTGCTCATTGGCTGAGCTTCTCAAAGGGGCCTCTAATTGGGGGTGTCCAGTTGTTATTGGTGGAGGGTCTTGATAATGAATTGTCCAGGTCCTTGGCGTTTTGAACAAAGACTTGAACAAAATGCAGAAAAGAAGCAGAGGAATGAAATGCAGGAATGAAGCAGCAGGGCTTTATTAAAGCAAGAAAGCAGGTTGGGCACGGTGGCTCACGCCTGTAATCCCAGCACTTTGGGAGGCCTAGGTGGGCAGATCACCCAAGGTCAGGAGTTTGAGACCAGCCTGGCCAACAAGGCGAAAGCCCGTCTCTACTAAAAACACAAAAATTAGCCAGGCGTGGTGGTGCGGGCCTGTAGTTTCAGCTACTTGAGAGGCTGAGGCAGGAGAACTGCTTGCACCTGGGAGGCAGAGGCTGCAGTGAGCCAAGATGGCACCACTGCACTCCAGCCTGGGCAATAGAGCAAGACTGTCTCAGAGGGAAAAAAAAAGAAAAAAGGCAAGAAAGCACTCTGCAGGGTGGGAGTGGGCCCAAGCATGTGGCTCAAGGGCCTGGTTACAAAGTTTCTGGGCTTTAAGTACCCCGTTTGAGGTTCCTATGGGCTGCCCCTTGTCTGGATAAAGGATCTGGTCTGTGGTTAGAGGCTGAGGTGGATGGCACCCTACGCAGATAGAGGGACGGCCCTTGTTTTGCCAGTAGCCCATCCAAGGCACCCTCCCTTTCCATGTGGGCCGTGTGGAGGTGGGAGGGCTGTAGGGACTTTGATCCTTCAGTGTGGGGAGACGGGATTTTTCCTTTTGGGTTAGCTTTAGGAAGATTGCATTAATTGGCAATTCTCTGTCCCTTCAGACCTTGGTGTCTTTCCTTGATTTAGCATACATTGGCCTGAGGTTTCTGCCTCCAGATCCTGCTCTCCTGCTCCTAGTCATTGTCCCTCACCATCTGGCTCAGGGCCCTCAGGGTGGTCAGAGGCTGAGAAATTTTTTTTTTTTTTTTTTTTTTTTTTTTTTTTGAGACAGAGTCGCGCTCTGTCGCCCAGGCTGGAGTGCAATGGCGTGATCTCGGCACTACAACATCTGCCTCCCAGATTTAGGCAATTCCCCAGCCTCAGCCTCTCAAGTAGCTGGGATCACAGCTGCCCGCCACCATGCCCAGCTAATTTTTTTGTATTTTTAGGAGAGATGGGGTTTCGCCATGTTGGCCAGACTGGTCTCAAACTCCTGACCTCAGGTGATCCACCCGCCTTGGCCTCCCAAAGTGCTGGATGACAGGCATGAGCCAGTGCGCCCGGCCTTGAGAAACATTTCTAAAGGGGTCGAGGCCATGTAACTTGGAGTTCCTAGGCTGCACCTGTGACCATGCGCAAGGCCCTGGCCTTGGAGACCCAGGCCTCCATTTCCTGTTTTTTTTTGAGATAGAATCTCGCTCTGTTGCCCAGACTGGAGAGCAGTGGCATAATCTCGGCTCACTGCAGCCTCCACCTCCCAGGCTCAAGTGCTTCTCCCACCTCTGCCTCCTGAGTAGCTGGGACTACAAGCGTGCATCGGTCACCACGTTAGCCCAGCTCATGTATTCATTTTTTGTAGAGATGGGGGTTTTGCCAGGTTACCTAGGCTGGTCTCGAACTCCTGAGCTCAAGTGATCTGGCTGCCTTGGCTTCCCAAAGTGTTGGGATTACAGGTGTGAGCCACCGCACCCGGCCCATTTCCTCTTAAATCCGTTAAGTACAGTGATGTCTGAAGAGTAGCCAAAGCCTTTAGTGATCTTTAAGGCTTTGGAGTCAGAGAAATCTCTGTGAATTCAGTTCCATCTCGCGTGGTTGGTTGTGACACTGCCCTAAGCAAGTCACCTATCTCTCAGAGCCTTCCTTTCCTCCCCTGTAAATAATTTTCCAGGCCACAGAGGGCTGCCACTGGGGGTGGAAATAAGGATTTGTGTAAAGTGTTTAGCAGAGGCCGGGCTCAGTGGCTCACGGCCTATAGCCCCAGCACTTTGGGAGGCTGAGGCAGGCGGATTGCTTGAGCCCAGGAGTTCGAGACCAGCCTGGGCAACATGGTGAGACCCTGTCTTTACAAAAAATAAAAATTAATTTAAAAATTAGTCCGGCATGGTGGTACATGCCTGTGGTCATAGCTACACAGGAGGCTGAGGCAGGAGGAGCACTTGAACCCAGGAGTTCAAGGATGCAGTGAGCTGTGATGGCACCACTGCACTCTAGCCTGGGCATTAGAGCAAGACCCTGTCTCAAAAAAACAGTTTAGAGCAGAGTTCCTTGCACACCATCCATGCTATTATATTGTAAGATGAAGACCATCTACCTGTGTAACCTGGGCCGTCTGGGCCTGAGATGGCCTCTGGGCACTGATGGCATCCTGGCCTTCTGTTCTCTCCTCCAGCCCGTTTGATACTGAGAGCTTCCTGGTGTCACCCAGCCCCATAGGCAAGTTTTCTATGGGCAGCAGGAAGGGCTCCTTGTACAACTGGACACCCCCGAGCACCCCCAGCTTCCGGGAGAGATACTACCTGGTGAGTGGGCCTTCCCTGGGGCAGGGCTGCTGTGGTCACCCTGGGATGGGGGCAGCACGTGGGGGCTGGGCTAAGCAGTCTGGCCCTCCCAGACATGGCAAGCCTCAGGCTCAGCCTCCGTTTGGGGTGATCCTGGGTGTTCTCTTGTGCGCTTTCTTCCTCTGCTGCTAGCCTCCATCCCAGCCTGGGTTCTGGGCTTGGCTGGTTCTTCAGAACATCTGCAATGGGCTCTCTGGATGGTTCTACCACCCCAGCCATGGCCTTGGCCTTAATATATACGTTTCTAGTAATATTACTTGACAGAGTGCCTAGTAAAACATCTCTTTCCTGTGATCTCCATGAATCAGGGTCCCCTCCTTAATGCCAACTCCTGTAATCAGTTTCTTCCATATTCTTCCAGAGATAGCAATCCATCTACTAGCAAGTGTATGCACCTCTTTTTTTTTTTTTTTTTTTTTGAGAGGAAGTTTCACTCTTGTTGCCCAGGCTGGAGTGCAGTCGTATAATCTCAGCTCACTGCGATATCTGCCTCCTGGGTTCAAGAGATTTTCCTGCCTCAGCCTCCTGAGTAGCTGGGATTATAGGCACATACCACCACATCTGGCCAATTTTTGTATATTTTTAGTAGAGATGGGGTTTTACCATCTTAGCATCTTAGCCAGGCTGGTCTCGAACTCCTGATGTCAGGTGATCCACCCACCTCAGCCTCCCAAAGTGCTGGGATTACAGGCATGAGCCACCATGCCCAGCCCTCTCTGGACTTCAATTTCTGTATCAGAGAAGTGAGAATAACAGCACTGCCCTTATGGGATTGTTGTGAGAGTTAACTGAGTTAATGAACACCAACCATTATCATTGGTTCAGCTGATGAGAGGTAAGCATTCGTGTCCATGTACCCAGATTCACACTGTGGCACTGTATTCACCATCCGTGTGGCCTGAGGACCTCTCTGAGGTTAGGGCAGTGCCACCCCCATGGGGTGTGGTGAGGGTAATGCGAAGGCCCTGGAGAAGGGCCGGCAACCTCAGAATGCTTAATGACAGCTGCTGCTGTTTCTATGGTGTGTATATTGGGCCATTCATTCATTCATTCACTTCATTCATTCAAAACTAGGCTGGGTGCAGTGGCTCATGCCTGTAATCCCAGTACTTTGAGAGGCTGAGGCAAGTGGATCACCTGAGGTCAGGAGTTTGAGACCAGCCAGGCCAACATGGTGAAACCCCATCTCTACTAAAAATACAAAAATTAGCCAGGCGTGGTGAGGTGCCACTGTAATCCCAGCTACTCAGTAGACTGAGGCAGGAGAATTGCTTGAGTCCGGGAGACAGAGGTTGCAGTGAGCTGAGATAGTGCCACTGCACTCCAGCCTGGGCAACAGAGTGAGACTATTTCAAAACAAAAAAATGAAATTATATGCTAGGCTCTGCTCCAGGCCAGGCAAAGACTGTGCCCTCAGGGAGCTGAAATTCTACAGGGGAAATAGATGATACCAAAATCCGACAAGTGCACAGTCAGCCCAGGGGCGTAAGGACTGTGAGAGACAGCAGGAAGGGAAGGGGCCCACTGGGGCCAGGTGGAAGTTGCCACTTAAAAAAGGCTGTCCAGGGCAGGGTTCTCAGGAGAGGTGACACCTAAGTAAGGTCCTGAGGAGGCGAGGGCACAAGCCGTGAAGGCACATGGGGAAGAGTGGCCAGAGCACAGTCAGTGCAAAGGTTCTGAGGCAGGCACAGGGGTCCCAGCCCACGGGGCATGAACAACAGTCAGGAGGCTGCTGGGAGTGAGTTGGAGGCGGGATGGGGGATAAGTGCAGAGAGGGGACAGGGTCTTGTCTGCACCTCTGGGATGCTGGTCGCCTGGGCAGGCCTCAGTCATCCTGAGAACACGGGCATGCGGAGCAGGTGTCTGTCAGGGGAAGCCCCTCTGGGGGACTTGCTGTGGTCCCTGGGGTGGCTGGTGAGGCCACTCCGGTGTCCCCTCTCCAGTCTGTCCTACAGCAGCCAACACAGGCCTTGCTACTCGGTGGCCCAAGAGCCACCTCCATCCTCAGCTACCTGTCTGACAGCGACCTCCGGGGTCCCAGCCTAAGAAGCCAGAGTCAGGAGCTACCTGAGATGGACTCCTTCAGCTCTGAGGACCCCCGAGACACGGAGACCAGCACGTCAGCGTCCACCTCAGATGCGGGCTTCCTGCCCTTGGCCGTCGGCCCCCACGCCTCCATTGAAGAGGAGGCCCGGGAGGAGCCCCTTTCCCCAGGTCTCCTGCCAGAGATGGCCCACCTCTCGGGAGGCCCATGTGCAGAGCAGCCCGGCTGGAGGAACCTAGGAGTGGAGAGCCCCAGCCTGCCACAGGGCTCCCTGTTCCACAGTGGCACAGCCCCGAGTAGCCAGAAAGGCCACGAGGAAGGGGCAACCGGGGACAGAGAGGAGGGGCCTGGCGTGGCCCTCGAGGGGCCTCTGCAGGAGGTCCTGGAGTTGCTGAGGCCCACGGACTCCACCCAGCCCCAGCTCCGGGAGCTGGAGTACCAGGTCCTAGGTTTCCGGGACCGGCTGAAGGTATGCCCACCCCGCCCTGGGCGGCAGCCCTGCTTTGCTGATGGCATGATGACTGGGAGTGGGCTCTGGGGCCACACAGCCTGGGCCGGCATCCTGGCCTCATCCCTGCGTGACCTGGGTAGGCCATGTCTCTGTGGGCCTTGGTTTCCTCATCCGGCAAGTGGGGATAACAACAGCCCTCATGGGGCTCAGGAAGATTCTAAGAGTTCACAGTAACAGCTCAGCACATCCAGCCAGAACCTGGCCCGTCTCGCACCTTCTGACCTGGGTGGGTGGGGCTGTGGCTCGTGGCTACAAACCCAAACTTGGAGTGTTGTCAGGGTCAGAGCTGGCTCCGTGGAAGGCCCCACACAGTTCCGCTTGCCTCATCCACGCACCCCGCACCGAACCTTCCCCTCCACAGGGCTCATACCCCAGGGCATTCTCAGTTCACAGGAGGGCTTAGGTGGCAGGTGGCTTTCAGAGGCGCTGACCTGGGCAAATTATTATATTCCCCTCTTGTGTTTACACAAATTTGAATGTACATAAAATGTATACCACTAGTACCTATTAATACATCTATTAACTTAAAGACATCCTTCCCTGGACACCCTCTTTTATTTTTTATGTATTTATTTTTTGAGATGGAGTCTCGCTCTGTTGCCCAGGTTGGAGTGTAGTGGTGCAATCTTGGCTCACTGCAACCTCTTCCTCCCAGGTTCAAGCGATTCTCCTGCCTCAGCCTCCCAAGTAGCATGGATTACAGGTGCATACCACCATGCCTGGCTAATTTGTGTATTTTTAGTAGAGATGGGGTTTCGCCATGTTGGCCAGGCTGGTCTCAAACTCCTGACCTTAAGTGATCCCCCTGCCTCAGCCTCCCACAGTGCCAGGATTACAGGCATGAGCCACTGCACCCGGCCTGGACACCTTCTTTTAAATGGCAACTCCCACCGGGCCCTGGCAAGCCCATCCCTTCCTGCTCTGTTCCCGCGGTCCTTATGCCCTCAGACTGGCTGTGTACTTCTCTGATTTTGCTGTTTTCTGTTTTCCCCTCTTTTGTGTAAGACACACTTTGGCACTGAAATAGTTAACAGCTCTCTTCAAACACATTTTATCGCTACCCACACCTCCAACAGGACAAACCAGCCCAGGAGAAACAAGTTTCATTTCTCACTTTACATCCATAACTTTAAAAATATGTTCCGTTTACCATTGCTATGGTTGTTAAAAAGGACCTGCCTAAAATTTCCAGAAAAAAATTTAAGAAATAATGTCACCTTTTTTGGTATTTTATGTTTTTCGTTTTTCTTGAGACAGGGTCTCACTGTGTTGCCCAGGCTGGAGTACAGTGGTGCAATCTTGGCTCACCGCAACCTCTGCCTCCTGGGATCACACAATCCTCCACCCTCGGCCTCCTGAGTAGCTGAGGCTACAGGCACACATCACCATGCCTGGCTAATTTTGTTTATTTTTTGTAGAGACAGGGTCTCACTTTGTTGCCCAGGCTGGTCTCAAACTCCTGGACTCACACAAGTCTCCCGCCTCAGCCTCCCGAAGTATTGGGATTACAGGCTTGAGCCACCGTGCCTGTACCTTTTTTGTACTTTTTATTATTATTATTTTTTTTTTTTTGAGACGGAGTCTCGCTCTGTCACCCAGGCTGGAGTACAGTGGCCGGATCTCAGCTCACTGCAAGCTCCGCCTCCCGGGTTCACCCATTCTCCTGCCTCAGCCTCCCGAGTAGCTGGGACTACAGGCGCCCGCCACCTCACCTGGCTAGTTTTTTGTATTTTTTAGTAGAGACGGGGTTTCACCGTGTTAGCCAGGATGGTCTGGATCTCCTGACCTCATGATCCGCCCGTCTCGGCCTCCCAAAGTGCTAGGATTACAGGCTTGAGCCACTGTGCCCGGCCTCTTTTTTGTATTTGAGTCAGCATGCACATTTGTCACATACTTGTATTATGAAAAATTACACCCAATTTACATAAAAATGTTAATGCCGCAATAATGTAATCATTTTAAACATCTTTGAGGAACTTTTCTTTTTTTGGCAAACGAAATCAGAACAATGCAAATTGATTACAGACCGTGGTTTTTAGTTTGACTTTCTGGAGAGAAATTACACACACACACATTTATGCAAATCTATGTGTATATGAATACATGTATGATGCTGGGCGCGGTGGCTCACGTCTGTAATCCCAGCACTTTGAAAGGCCAAGGCAGGTGGATTGCTTGAGGCTAGGAGTTCAAGAGCAGCCTGGCCAACATGGCAAAACCCCATTTCTACTAAAAAGACAAAAAAATTAGCCGAGCGTGGTAGGGTGTGCCTGTAGTCCCAGCTACTTGGGAGGCTGAGGCAAGAGAATCACTTGAACCTGGGAGGCGGAGGCTACAGTGAGCCAAGATCGCACCAATGCACTCCAGCCTGGGCAACAGAGCAAGACTCTCTCTCAAAAAAAAAATCATGTGAGTGCATACATACACACACACACATACACGATTTATCCTCATTCTTCGTGGATTCTGTATTTTGAAATTCATCTACTTGCTGAAATTTATTTCTAACCCCCAAGTCAGTACTCGAGGCGATTCCAAGTGGTTTTTGGGGCTGGGCAGAGTGATAGAAAATCCGAGCTGCTTGAAGCGCACATTCCCAGCTGAGGTCAAGTGAGGCAACGCTTTGCCTTCCTGTTTCAGTGCCCAAACGGTAAACAAGCGTCCTCATGGTCTATTTAATGCCATGTTTTTCAAGTTTTTGTGCTTCTTGTTGACGGTTTCACTGTTTAAATGCCTCCCAAGCGCAGAGCTTCAGTGCCGGCTGGTGTTCCTCAGTCCAGGAAGTCTATGAAATGCCTTACGGAGAAAATGCGTGTTAGATGAGCTTCCTTCAGCCATGAGTTGTAGCGATGCTGGCTGTTGAGTTCAATGTTAATGAATCAAACATATCCTTTTTTTTTTTTTTTTTTTTTTGAGATGGAGTCTCACTCTGTCGCCAAGCTGGAGTGCAGTGGCATGATCTCGGCTCACTGTAACCTCCGCCTCCTGGGTTCAAGTGATTCTCTTGCCTCAGCCTCCCTAGTACCTGGGGTTATAGGCACTTGCCATCATGCCTGGCTAATGTTTATATTTTTAGTAGATATGGGGTTTCACTATGTTGGCTAGGCTGGTCTTGAACTCCTGACATCAGGTGATCCACCTGCCTCGGCCTCCCAGAGTGCTGGGATTACAGTCGTGAGCTACCATATCCGGCCAACAATAGCTATTAAACAAGGTGTCTTTAAACCGAAAGACACATACAAGGTTCTGTATTGCTGTGTTGATAAAACTGCTGTGACCAGAGGTTCACAGGAACCTAACCCAGTATCTCCCTTAGGAACAGTGGTTCAGCTTTTGCTGATTGAGTTTTATAGAACATAACTAATTTTTTTTTTTTGAGATAGAGTCTCACTCTGTTGCTCAGGCTAGAGTGCAGTGGCGCAATTTTGGCTCAATGCAACCTCCGCCTCCCCGGTTCAAGCAATTCTCCTGCCTGAGCCTCCTGAGTAGCTGAGACTACAGGCCTGTGCCACCATGCCCGGCTAATTTTTGTATTTTTAGTAGAGATGGGGTTTCATCATGTTGGCCAGGCTGGTCTCGAACTCCTGACCTCAAGTGATCTGCTTGCCTTGGCATCTAGAACATTACTACCTTGACTATTGAGAATCAACAGTCTATATGCATGTGTGTATTGATACGCACGTACATACGTATGCATGTATTTTTGTATCGGAAAATGGGATCTCTGCAACTAGCCTTGCTATTCCCTACGTCCTCGAGATTCTCTCTTTGGGCTCAATGGTTAGGATCCTGGTTTTGCTTTATGGCTTCTGCTTGGGCTGTGCCGTGGCTGCAGTTTGTGTTGGACAAGGCCTGGGTGGGGTGTGCTGGGAACGGGGGCAGGGACCAGCCCTGGGGCCAGCCACGAGTTGCGGACAAGACAGAAATCTCCAGGGAGGGAGCTGCCACTGGAGGCTCTGGTGACTTGACCAGTGGTGGGGTGGTGGCTCCAGCACTCTCCGTTAACCTGCTGGGGAGAGAAACCCAACAGGGTGGAGGAACCTGAAGCCCACAGGCCTTTGAGCCTCGTGAAGAGGCGTTTGCCTGACCTACACCATCTATTTAAAATACTTTGAAATTTGTTGTTGGTATTTCAAAACTGGGCAGTTTCCCATACAAATCCATGTTTTAGGGTTTTCTTAGAACTGGGCAATCTATGAGCGCGGCCCCCTCTTAGGGGAGGCACCTGTACTCCTGCCTCCCCGGTCCCTGCTGGGGCCGCTCATTCACTCTTGCCATTGGCCTTGTCTCCGTGGGGGTTTGAGATACAGGGGAGGGTTTTCAGATCTGTCTCCCTCAAGATTCTGCTCCTACCTTGTCACAGGCCATTCAGGAGGGACTTTGAGGGGTGCCATGCCCAGTGCCATGCCTTGGGCCAGCGGCTGGGCTTGTGCTGGGGGATGGTGTGTGGGATCAGGGCTCAGGACCAGACACTGCCCAGGTCTGCCGTGAGGCCCCTGAACAGTATCCCAGTCGGATGGGTGGGGCCCGGTGCTGCCCTCAGGTCTGGCCACTTCGTCCACAGCCCTGCAGAGCACGGCAGGAGCATGCCTCGGCCGAGAGCCTGATGGAGTGCATCCTGGAGAGCTTCGCCTTCCTCAATGCCGACTTCGCCCCAGATGAGCTATCCCTGTTTGGGGGCTCCCAGAGTCCCCGGTGAGTGCACCTCCTTCCAGCAGTAACCCAGTGGCCAGCACTCCCACTGGGTGACCCGAGCTCCACATTTCCTGCTGGCCTCCCGGTCTGTTTCTCCCACTCTCCTTGGCTCAGCTCTTGTCACTCTATCGTGCACCCCTCCCCACGCCATCCCTGCACATCCCCCACTTGGCTCAGAGCTGGTCCTCAGTGACCATGAAGTGGGTGAGATCATCCCAGCCTTGCCCTGAGCCTTCTGCTCCAAGGAATAAGCTTTTATTATTATTTTTTAAACCTTAAAAAATAACCACCGAGTATATAGAAGTTCTTTGAGGCCAGGCACAGTGGCTCACACCTGTCATCCCAGCTCTTTGGGAGGCTGAGGCAGGCGGATCACCAGAGGTCAGGAGTTCGAGACCAGCCTGGCCAACATGACGAAACCCCGTCTCTACTAAAAATACAAAAATTAGCCAGGCATGGTGGTGTGTGCCTGTAATCTCAGCTTCTTGGGAGGCTGAGGCAGAAGAATCGCTTGAACCCGGGAGGCGGAGGTTGCAGTGAGCCGAGATCGCACCACTGCACTCCAGCCTGGGTGAAAGTGAGACTGTCTCAAAAAAAAAAAAAAGAAGCTCTTTGCCCTCTAACCAAGGTGCAGCAGTACCCAGTGCCGTTCCCTCTGTCCCACCGCAGGGCCCACACCTCCCATGACAGCTTCCCTCGAGGCTACACAGCCTCACCTTCCCCACCCTCCGAGGGCTTCTGCATCCACATCTCACCACATGGAAGAGCGGAGGCTCAATTCCTTCTCGCCTCTCACAGTCCCATGGGCCAGTGTGGGATTTCGTGCCACACTCGCTTCTGCCCTTCTTGAGTAGTCGTGAGTGGGTCGGGCAGCAGGTCCAGCCTCTACCACGGAGCGGACTTGGTGTGAGGTGCTCTTGCCCACCATATTTCATGCACCCCTCATGGCCTTGAGTGTGGGGCTCCTGCCTCCCTTGACAGATGAGTCAGCTGAGCCTGGGGGAGGCAGGCTTGTCCAGCGCCACAGAGCTGGGATTAGTTGGAATTGTCTTCTACCTCCACGAGACATCCTGGAAGACGAATGCCCGCCCTGCCTTCCCCAGGCCCTGGGCCACACCGTCCAGCTCTGTTTTGAGTTGCTGCCGCCCTTTGCTCCTTTCCCCTTCCTCCTCGGTTGAACTCCCTGGGACCTGGAGTGGGCCTCCCTGACCTGGGGCTCTCTGGTAAGGGAGGGTTCCCCCTACCCTCAGAGGGAGCTGAACTGCTAACCGAATGGTCACCCAGTTCTCAATTCAACTCAGAAAGGACCGGCCCCTGCCCCCACCATCATCACTGAAAACGTCATCCAGGGAACTCACAGCCGGTGCCCCGGAGCTGGACGTGCTGCTGACGGTACACCTCCGAGTCTGCAAAGCTCTGCTGCAGGTGGCTGGGCTAGGGGACTTGTCAGGGAGGGCAGACGGGTTTGGAGTCCTCTTGGCAAAGGGCTCATCTTGAAGGTAGTGGGAAGCATCGTAAGGGGTGACAGACCCGCATCCTGGAAGCCCGTGAGACTGAGGCTGTTCCCCAGTGGAAGAGGCAGACCAGGGTCTGGGTGAATACTCCTGTGGCTCTTAGGCAGCCCAAGCCCTAAACCAAAGGCTGTGGTGGTGACTCTTTCATCTATAGATGCCAGAACCCTAATGCAAACTGGCTCAGCCAAGAGGAAAATGTATCGGCTCATGGCATTGAAAGCCTCAGAGGTAGGCTTCAGGCCTGGCTGGATGCACGGGTTCAAATGCTATCAGGACTAGGTCTCTCTCAGTTCTGCTTTGCAATGTAGGTTGGCTTCACTTTCAGGCAGGTTGGTCCTCCGTCTGGGGGCAAAGGTGGTCCCTGGCAGCCCAGCCTGCATCCCATTAGCTCAGCCACCTTGGTGAAAGGGGAATCCTCAGATGACAGTTAGGGAGCTGCCCCCAGGACAGAAGAGGTGGGCACAAGCAGGTGGGAGCCAGAGTCGTAACGGCTGCCCTCAGCGGGCATGCTCCATGCTAACCTGGAGCATTGTGGGCTGCTTCCCAGAAACTGGCCTCCCCTAATTTATCAAGGCTGGTCCAGGAATGCCTGCTGGAAGAAGTGGCAGAGCAAAAGCATGTTCTGGAGACACTTTCTGTCCTTGACTTTGAGAAGGTCGGCAAGGCAACATCCATCGAAGAGAGTAAGTCGCTGCCTACCACCCAGGGGCTGCATGTGTGAGTGGCGCGTGGGGACGGGATCAAAGCTCGGGGAGCCTCTTCTCCCTTCCTAAGAGCCAAAGTTAACCAGGGCCCAGAGTGGAGGCTGTGGCTGGGCTGGACTCAGAGATACACACTCTTTGCGGGGAGGTAAGGGAGGCAGGTCTTGGGGCTGCAGCATACTCTTCAGTCAGCTGTGTGACTCTATAGGCAAATGATTCATGTCTCTGAGCCTCTGCTTCCCTATCTGTATAGGAGGAGGGAACTGCATAGGATTCAGTGGGCTAAGCCTAGGCTACATTCAAGGTGCAGAATGTGCCCTCAAAGAGTAGCTGTGATCCCGCTGTGCCTCTGCCCCGTGGGACCTCCCCTCTCAGAAGGCCAGGTTCCTTGTCTGTAAGGAGAGGCTGGTGACAGCAGCCCCTCCCAGGTTGTTGTGGGGACTGCAGGTGGTGGCCCTGGTAAGATGCTTAGAGCCAAAGCTGCTCATGTGTCACATGGGAATGCAGGGAAGGGACCTCGCATCAAGCCACACCGTCCTCCCCACCCCCTCAGGTCCCAGTGGAGGGAAACCTTTGGGGTCCTTGTGACGTGCTCTCCCCGAGCCACCATTCAGTTTCTGAACGGGGGCTTTCAGTCATCCCACAGGCCTCGCGGAGGAAGGGGTGCCTGAAGCTGTGGAGAGGGTGCACAGGGCCTGGCAGAGTCCTGTCCTGCCCTGCCACGAAGCTGCTGAACCAGCTCAAGAAAACCTTCCTGTACAGAGTCAGAGGGAAATACCCGGGACAGCTGGAAATAGGTGGGTCCCTCCCACAGAAAAGCTGTATTGAGTCTCCAGGGCCTGCAGGGTGGCCACAGCTGGCCTCATTTCAGCCCTGTCTTCGCCTCTGAGTGTTTTCATGCCATCAGACGGAGGTGGTTTCTCAGCTTCAGTGCAAGTCGCCGCCCTTTCACTGGGCGAGAAGGGGCCTCCACCTGGGGCCTTCTGAGCAGTCTGTGGAGCCCTGAAGCTGCGTGCAAACCCTGATGGGCCAGTGTATTTTTATTTTCTTTTTCTTTTTTTTTTTTGAGATGATGTCTCACTCTGTGGCCCAGGCTGGAGTGCAGTGGCACAATCACGGCTCACTGCAACCTCACCTCCAGGGTTCAAGTGATTCTTCTGCCTCAGCCTCCTGAGTAGCCGGGATTACAGGTGCGCACCACCACGCTTGGCTAATTGTCTTTTTTTGTATTTTTAATAAAGACGGGGTTTCACCATATTGGCCAGGCTGGTCTCGAACTCCTGACTTTGTGATCCGCCTGCCTCAGCCTCCCAAAGTGCTGGGATTACAGGCATGAGCCACTGCGCCCGGCCGCTGGTGCATTTTTCTGGGGACAGATTCCATGCCTCCCACCAGAGCCTGACGGGGTAAAGAATGAACCTTATGGGAAGGGAGGCCTCTAGAAATGTGGGCTGGACTGTATTCTTCCCAGAATGCAGAGCCGTAGGGCCTTCTCTGGAGCAAGTGAAAGGTGATAGTCATGTTCCAAGCACCACCTGGGCTGCTGGTTGACGCATATTCCTAGGCCCTGCCTCGGGATTTAGATCCAGGTGTGGTGTGGGGCCCTGGGCATGGGGATGAACCCAACACGGTCTGACTCAGGGTGAGTCAGAGTCACAGTCCTGACTCCAGCTGGGCACACTCCTCCCCCATGGCACAGGAAGTGCAGTGAAGGACACCTGCCCTTGTGCCATCAGAAACCCTTTTATTTTTTTGATATGGAATATGGAGTTTCACTCATGTTGCCCAGGCTGGAGTGCAGTGGTGCAATCCTGGCTCACTACAACCTCCACCTCCCGGGTTCAAGCGATTCTCCTGCCTCAGCCTCCAGAGTAGCTGCGATTACAGGCATGTGCCACCGCACCCAGCTAATTTTGTATTTTCAGTAGAGACGGGGTTTCACCATGTTGGTCAGGCTGGTCTCGAACTCCTGACCTCAGATGATCCGCCCACCTCGGCCTCCCAAAGTGCTGGAGTTACAGGCGTGAGCCACTGTGCCCAGCCCAGAAAGCCTTTTAGCTGACCAGGCTACTCCCAGCTGAGAAGTGTGGAGGGTCGAGGTCTCAGTTTCTCCTGATGTGCTCTCCCCTTTGGCCAGTGTGCCGCAGGCTCCTGGAGCAGGTGGTCAGCTGTGGTGGGCTGCTCCCCGGAGCTGGGCTCCCCGAAGAACAGACCATCACCTGGTTCCAGTTTCACGGCTACCTGCAGAAGCAGAGTGTCTCCGACCTGGAGAAGCACTTCACCCAGCTCACCAAGGAAGGTAAGGCTGGGGTGGGTGGCTGTCATAGCAGAGGAATATCCACGGGGCCCTGTCACATGCAGTTTCTCAGGTTATAATTCGGAGCCACTACATCTATCCCCGCCAACTGTTCTTTTGGGAACCCCGATTTAATGAGATTCCGCATTCAGCCAATGGGGGCTGATATCAGCTCCAAGGGAAGTCAGCTTTAAAGAGCACGGAAGAGAGTTCAGAGCTGGGTAGGAGGGTGATCTTGGCTGGCCAGAGTCCCTGGAGTGTGGGCTGTGGTTTTATTAATTTTTGGAGCATATTTGATTCTGTGTTAAAAGGCCTTCCTGAAGATTCCAGGAGCTCCCTGGGAAACTAGTCCAGACTGGGCCTTGGTGATCATCCCGGTGGGTCTGGGATTTGTTCCTCTGTGGCTACTGGCAGCAGCCAAGCAAACTTGCAGCTGTCCTGCCAAACTCCCACTCAGGGGGCCCGGGCCCACCTCTTTTCTGTCTTCTAGTGACACTCATCGAGGAGCTTCACTGCGCAGGGCAGGCCAAGGCGGTCCGGAAGCTGCAGGGGAAGCGGCTGGCCCAGCTCCAGCCCCTGCCCCAGACTTTAAGAGCCTGGGCGCTGCTCCAGCTGGACGGCACTCCGAGGGTGTCCAGGGTGGCCAGCGCTCGCCTGGCGGGTGCAGTCAGGAACAGAAGCTTCCGGGAAAAGGTACGTTGTCCAGGGCAGGTGGCAGCCCCTGGCCACAGATGTGTGGGCACAGGTAAGCAGGTGTTCTCATGGAAAAGTACAAAGAAGTGAGTGCCAGGGGCTGCAGTGGCTGTGAGCTATTTTGATGGAGGGACCTGGGCTGCCACCTAACACACATGAATGCACCTTGCTGCTGCCAAAGCCAAACATCTGAGATGTCACTTTGCACGCTGAATGTTCTCCTCAGTGGTTTGTTTGTTTATTTTTTTGAGACAGAGTTCTGCTCTGTTGCCCAGGCTGGAGTATAGTGGCATGATCTTGCAACCTCCGCCTCCTGGATTCAAGCAATTCTCCTGCCTCAGCCTCCCGAGTAGCTGGGATTACAGGTGCCCATTACCATGCCAGGCTAATTTTTGTATTTTTGGTAGAGATGGGGTTTCACCATGTTGGCCAGGCTGGTCTCAAACTCCTGATCCTGTGATCTGCCCGCCTCGGTCTCCCAAAGTGCTGGGATTACAGGCGTGAGCCACTGCGCCCAGCCTTTCTTAGTGTTTTGATAGTCATCCTTATTTACTTTCAATTAATATTCGTGGCTACCTGGTAATGGGTCATTGTGTTCAGTCCATTTGAAAACCAAGAGAATGGACCTCTCTGCCTTTTCACTCTTGGCCTGTGACTACTGTATGTTTAAGCCGCGACACTCTGAGGGGTTCAGGAAGGGTGACATCAAGGGCATAGTCTACACTGCTGGTCTCAGCTCCAGACTGGAGAGGAAATCTCCAGTTACGTTGCCAATAGCCCTTCTTGGAGCCCATCCGCCTACTTTGTGGTTGTTTTAAACTCTTTATTTGGAGACTTTTGAACTTGCAAAAGTAGGCAGAGCAATATAATGAATCTACCTGCACCCATAACCCAAGCCCAACCACCATCAATTCATGGCCAATCCTGCCCCTTCTCCCTCCACTTCCCTGTATCACTTTGAAGCAACCTGAGGCATCCTATTTGACCTTAAATAGTTAACTATATGTGTCAAAAGGTTAAGAATTCTTTCAAAAATCACAACTCTAATACCATTACCTTATCTAAAAAATTAACCATGAATTTCTTTGTATCATACATCTTATGTTCAAATTTCCAAGCCTCAAACATCCTGTTTTTTGCTAAACTAGGATCTACATAAGGACACACATTGTGATTGGCTGATGGTTTTCAATTTCCACTTAATCTAAAGGCTTTTTCTCCATTTCTTTTTCTGCTTGCAATTAACTTGACAGTCCCAGGTTGTTCTAGACTATCTAGACTTTGCTGCTTGCAGGAAGTTTAATGGTAGTTTAATATATTTCTCTGTTTTCTGTAGTTCCTGAAAACTAGTAGTTGGTTGGCTTCCAGGATCCATTGAAGTCAGGTGTATTTTTTTTTTGGGTTTGGGGGTATGGGGGTATCTTTTCATACTGTAAACAAGGCCTCCATGGCCAGATGTGGTGGCTCACGCCTGTAGTCCCAAAACTTTGGGAGGCCGAGGCAGGTGGATCACTTGAGTTCAGGAGTTCGACACCAGCCTGGCCAACATAGTGAAACCCCATCTCTACTAAAAATATAAAACAATTAGCCAAGAGTGGCAGTGCATGCCTGTAGTCTCAGCTACTCGGGAGGCTGAGGCATGAGAATTGTCTGAACCTGGGAAGCAGAGGCTGCAGTGAGCCGAGATTGTGCTACTGTACCCCAGCTTGGACAATGAAGTGAGACTCTGTCTCCAAAAAAAAAAAAAGCCCTTCGTCTTCATGTGACAGACTTGAGAGAGTAGGAAACACTGAGGTGGGGGCCAACCCAGTGACAGATCACTTGCCCTCAGGTGAGGGTGCTGAGGAGGGAGTGGGCTGCCATGACCTGGCACCCCGGGATTAGAGGCAGTGGGTAGTGTGACATTTCCATACTGATATGGCCTGACAGCCTCCACCAGTGCCCTGTGTAGGAGGAGCGGGAGAACCCGATCCTACTCCCAGTCTCCCTGTCTTCCCAAAGCAGCAGACACTTCGGAGAGCCACCTGCAGATGGGCCCCCCCACCGCCCCACCCGTGCAGTTGAAGGTGCAGCCACTCGACTGAGTGAGCACAAACCCACTCCTGGGTTTCCCTTTGCAGCCGCAGATGCTGGACTCCCCTGCGGGCCGGGCACAACCCCGTGTGCTTTCTAACAAACCCTACAGCAACGCATGAAACAAGTGCCAGCTTTGTTTTCAGCTGAGTCAAGTTAGGCCCAAAGACATGAACTGATGTGGCCATGGGCGTGAGACTGAAGAGGGCAGGGTCACCGCTGAGACTGGACAGGGGGGCTGAGGGGAATAGGCAGGTTTCCCTCTGGCCTGAGGCAGCAGCGCTGCCCGTTTTCAGCTGCAGAGGGCGATGCACATGGTATGATCAGTTCTTCTGTTGCTCTGAGCTGGGCATCTGATGTCTCTCAGTCAGCATTTTATAGACAGCAGTTTCAGAATGCACTTCTGGAATATTACTAGACAAAAGGAGTTTTCTTCATTGTATTAGCCCTGGGACCAGTTTTTAGGGATAAATTAAACACCACAGTATAGCTCTTGTGACTGTGTACACCTGGCCCAAAGATGGACTGATCCTGTCCTGAACGTTGTTTAGAGAAAGATGGGCACAGCGTGCCTTACTGTCGGCACCTGGCGGTTGATGGACCCGGAACCATGGACTCCACTCCTGCTCACCCCTCCATTCACAGACTCCTTACTCTCCCCAGGCTGTGCTCTTCTACACCAACGCCCTGGCAGAGAACGATGCAAGGCTCCAGCAGGCCGCGTGCCTGGCGCTCAAACAGCTCAAGGTGAGACGTTTCTCCATTAGTGGCTGACAGAGAAGCCTGCTTGTGGTTAGGGTTAAGGTTAGTTAACTTTAAAATGATTTCACTGGGGCCGGGCCATGGTGGCTCACGCCTACAATCCCAGCAGTTTGGGAGGCCGAGGTGGGCAGATCACCTGAGGTCAGGAGTTCGAGACCAGCCTGGCCAACATGGCAAAACCCATACACACAAAATTAGCTAGGTGTGGTGGCACATGCCTGTAGTCCCAGCTACTCGGGACTTGAACCCGGGAGGCGGAGGTTGCAGTGAGCTGAGATCGTGCCACTGCGCTCCAGCCTGGGCGACAAAGCAAGACCCCATCTCAAAAAAAAAAAAAAAAAAAAAAAAAAAAGTATAAAATACAGAGATAGAAAAGAAAGTTATCCATCATCCTAGAATGTAGCAGAAGCAACGGCTGACATTTTGGTATGCTTCTTTTAAAAGTTTGTGGGTATGCGTGAGCATTTAAAATTGTTGATCCAAACATAGTTTAAAAACAGTCAACAAAACAAGAACATTTTGTGTTAGACTGGCAGCACTTTAGAATTCTTTATTTGTGGTTTTTTTTTGGGGGGTCTTTTTTTTTTCACTTTAGAATTCTGTATGAAGGGGCTATCAAGTATACACCTTAATTTAACCTACTCACCCGCTGTCATAGGAAATAGTTTTCTTTATCCAATTTTTATCATAAAGCATGTCATTGTGATCATGTTTGTGCATAAAGCTTTAAAAACATAGAGTTCTGAATTATTTCCTTAGGCTAGACCCAATTCTAGGGCCAGAGAATATGAGCATTTTTGAGACTCTTGATACAACCCACACATAGATCCCATGGATGTGAGGGGATGCCCGCTTTCCCTTAGCCTCACCTGCATTTGGAATTGCACAGCTGCTAGATGAAAGATAGTTCAATACAGATTGAACTCACTCATCCCATTCTTTCTGGGATGAATCAACAGGAAATTCTAAGAGGAGAAGCTGGTTAGGATCAGAAAACCAGCAAGGGCCGGGTGTCCAGTAGAGGGCGCTGCAGCGCATGCTGGTCCTTGGCCCGCAGGAGCAACCCGCGCCGGGGGCATGTGCCAGAGTCGGGCATACTGGCACAGGCTGCCCTGGAGAGTAGGGTAAAGAGAGCATGGGGGAGGCAGGAAGGTCCAGAAAGCAGCAGGTCTCCTCCTTTTCAATTCTAGCCTTTCAGCAGGCATCCAGGAAGACGAGTTCTGCCAACAGCCTGACTCCCTAGCAGGTGTCAGAGCTGAAGAGGCGAGACACTTCCACAGTTCAGAGGTGCCTCTCATGCACCTGAGGCCACCTAAAAAACCTGGAAGCCTGGAGAAAAAGAAGGGGCTGAGGCCCCAGAGACCACGCTAGGGCTGGCCCTGCAGGGCCGCTAAGTGGACTCTACTTGCTGTTGAGAAGGCCCCCAAAGGATTCTTTTTCTCCTAATCTCGAATAGGGCATTGAAAGCATCGACCAGATTGCCAGCCTGTGCCAGTCTGACCTGGAGGCCGTGCGGGCGGCAGCCCGGGAAACCACACTCTCGTTCGGTAAAGTGGCACAATCTGTGCAGTGCAACGGAGTTCCTGGGGCCCTCAGAACCTGCGAGAGGCCACACCCAGCTCTCCCAGCAGGCAGAACAGCTCTGGGGTACCCGGGATGGGCACTGTTAGCAGCCCTGGCACAGAGCCAACCTTCACCCTTTGTAGCATCCTGCCAGGGCTGGGTGGCAGGGAGTGTTCGCTATCTTCTTAGACTTTATGACCTTTGGGATAGAAGCCAGAGGCAAGGCAGGGTTCCGATTCAGCAGGACATCCTAGAGTTAAAGGCAAGGCCCCCCAGGCCATGTGAGTCACCAGGTGGGGGCTCCCGCACATACTCCCTCCCCTGCCGCTTTGCAGAGACCACCGAGACCCACAGTCACTAAGCACTAGGGCCACCTTGGCCCATGAGAGTCGGAAGTGCCAAGGCAGGATCCAATCTGGTGACAGGTCCCTTTGCTATTTCAGGTGAAAACGGACGGTTAGCTTTTGAGAAGATGGACAAGCTCTGCTCAGAACAAAGAGAAGTCTTTTGCCAGGAGGCAGATGTTGAAATCACAATATTTTAAAAAATCCTGGTCGTTGAGCACAAATCTCACATCGGTTTTTTGCCGCTGCCCGGCTTGGACGTAGCCTGCGCGCTGGGTAATGGTGCTGTGCACTCCTCCAGGAGTGTGAGCTGTCCAGAGCGCTGCCTGAGGCTCCGGCCACTGACCCAGCCCCAGGGCATGGGCTGGTCTTTTGTACAGAAGCAGAAAAAAGCAAGGCAGGGGCTGCCAGGCCTCAGTGGAGCGCTCGACTTCTGGCTGCGGGTCTGTGTGACCTTCCCAGAGATGCAGAGCTGAGCTGCACTAGGTGGCCACCTACAAAAGGGCCAAGGCCAGGCAAGTCGAGGCCCTAAATAAAAGGCTCCAAGACAAGTGTGTAGAACTCCAGGCCTCCCTGCCGGTCAGCTGCTTGGCACTTCTGGGTCAACAGGCGCTGGGATGCAGCAGGCTGGCAGGTGGCTGGCCCTGTTAATGCAAGACTGCTCAGGTCATTTCAGCAGCAGCCAGGTGTCACCTTGGTGAGCTGGGGAAGGCGGGAAGGCACAAAGCCAGGGTTTCTACATGCACACTCTCAGCCTGACCTGCAGCCAGAGTGCCGGTGGAACTCCCAGACAGCGGCTGGTGGACTGAGAACCTCATTTTCCCCCTGTTCGGCAGCACAAACGGAAGAAGCCACCACATCAGCCCAGGAGCCCTGAGTAGCACGGGCAGCAGGGCCACTCACTTTGGCCATCCGCACCCAAATGCAATCAAGCCAGCTTCGGAAGCTACCCTAGGGTCTCGTCAATAAACCGTTACAGAAGCCATCAACTGGCCTGAAGAAAGAGTTCACTGAAGAACACACTGTTTTAAAGAAAGAAAATTAGTTTCCTATTTAAGTCTTAAAAAAAGCAAACCATGTCCTGAGATGTCTGTGTTAATAGTGCAGACAGAACCTAGGGTTTGAGGTTGCTGTAGCAATGGCATTGGAGAACTTTAACTTGAACATTCTCATCGATACTTCCTGTACATATTTTGTGCTTTTTGGTTTAACTTAGTATTTATTTGCCTTGTTCATATGTTCCATTTTCTGAAATTTCAATTAAACTATTTTAATTGGTGTTTCACTTTTTACCCAAAAGAGTAGACAGCGGTTGTTTCCCCAAACACCTGCCAGTGGGGAGGTCACCCCCGTGGTCTTGTGGTGCGCTGTGGGGACACTTAAAGGAGGGCGGCCTCAGGCAGCGGCTCTGGTAAACGCTGTCTCCAGGCTTCTCTGCGTGCTCTCGAAGGCTCCAGGCGTGCTCTCCCCTATATGGGCACTCTGTGGCACAGCCTTTGCCCTTTTGCCCCATCTGATTTCTGGCAAACCCCCTCCTCTTTTTTTAAGCATCAGCAGTACCCACTTAGAGCAGGGGTCCTCAACCCCCAGGCCACGGACCGGTACCGGTCTGAGGCCTGTTAGGAACTGGGCTGCATGGCAGGAGGTGAGTGGCCGGCGAGCAAGCATTACTGCCTGAGCTCCACCTCCTGTTAGATCAGCTGCAGCATCAGGTTCTCATAGGAGCGCGAACCCTATTGTGAACTGCATGTGTTATTGTGAACTGCCTGTGCGAGAGATCAGCTTGCAAGCTCCTTATGATAATCTGATGCCTGATGATCTGAGGTGGAAGTTTCTATCCCAAAACCATGCCTCACCACCCCCAGGCCTGTGGAAAAATTGTCTTCCATGGAACCGGTCCCTGGGTGCCGAAAAGGTTGGGGACCATTGCCCTAGAGCGTTCTCTTCTTGAAAGCTTAGGGGCCCTTTTTTATACCTGAAACAGTGGGAGCAACACTGACATCTGCAGCCCTAGGCCCCTGCGGGTCCACATGACCACAGCCTGTCCTTTTCCCAGTCTCATGAGCCTGGGCCTGCAGCCAGCTTTGAAACAGTCGAAGAACCTTGGAGGGTACCGGGGAACTCTTTGTACTATTTTGGCAACATTCTGCAAGTCCAAAATTACTTCAAAACGAAAAGTCAAAAAAATCACTTTGGGGGAAATTTTTACATTGTTTAATTTTGTACACAAATGAAAAACTGTACTATTTTTTTATCTTATTTTTAAGTCAACTCTATATCAAATGGACTTTACGTACTGAGATGCGGTAACCATTGTGTCTTACAGGTAATTGGGTAAGGGACATGGTTTTGAGATTACAACTCAAAACACTGTTCTTCAAACAACACTGATAAGTTTGTTAAGTTATCCAAGGGCCCTCTACATGGAAAGCGTGGGTTTGGGAAGGAAGTGGGCTGAGGCCTAAGGTGTTCAGTAAGCTCACCCTCAAGGAAAGCGCTCCAGCCTGAGGGCGCTGGCAACGCGGGGATGCTGAGGTTAATTCTTAGAAGTGGAAAACTCTAACCCCAGCTGATTGACAACATCTGTTTCACATCAGCAGGGATGGAAAGAAACAGGAGTTGCTCATCCTGGTTTAGCTCAATTAAGCAAAGAAAAAAAAATGGGAAGCACCCCAAATTCACGTTCTTTAGAAAAAAAACTTTATTGTTGCAGCTAAAACGCAAACCCATCATGAATATGGCAAGTTGGAAAACTGTACAGTCTGACAGTTCTGTGAGGTCACAGAAGACCCTGAGACACGCCCCCCCACCCACCCGGTCATGCAGCCACGTATCCACACACACCTGAAAAGGTATTATACCAAAACACCTTGCTTTTTTTGTTTTATTTTTGTAAAAATGGTTTATTCCATGGCCATTGTAAAAAATAATGACCTGATGAGTAAATATTGGCTTAAGGCATATAGCAGAGCAGCTCGCTACCTCTCTAACATACGTGTAACAAGGTGGAGAGCCAGCTGCTCTCCGAGGATAGGAGGTTAAACCAGTACGTCCATTTTGAAATGCTACTATATATACACACCCAAACTACTACATACATATACAGGACTTAAAAACAACAAGCCCAGCTCAGAATGCTTACAGCCTGGCACCTAAGCCTTATCCACACCTCACCACAGCTCTATGGGGTGATGCCTCGAATGTTCCCACGACAGAATTTCTCTGTACTGGCTTCTACCACGAGAAAGGCAAAATGTGAAAATGCTGGCAAGAGAGTAGCTCGGGAGCTACAGCTGCCGTGTTTTTCTTGTTAAAAAGCCACTTAATGTGGAGGTCTTCAGTTCCCTTTGCAGGAAGAGTCGTGAGCACCATCAGGCCCCACAGGGTTCAAGGGTGGGGCAGACGCGCCTCTCTCGGCAAGGTGAACCCGGACGGAGACGGCGGCAGGCTGCCTAAAGGACCGTCACCCAGGCTGTTTCAAGAAGTGTGGTTTCCAGCAGTTGCCTCTCTTCCAAATCACAGTCTGCTCAAGAAGAGTGCTGACTTGGAATGGCGGAGGCTGATCCCAAAGGTGGGGGGCGGGGGGTGTCCCTGCTTGCCTAAATCATGTCCAGAGCGTGAGGTGTGAATATGGCTTCCCATACCCTTGGAATGTCTGAGTTACAGCGAGACCCTGCTGCACCAGGACAGGCCGGGTCTCACCAGGAAGTCACTAGAGTGTCAGGCCAGGAATGAGGCAAATGCCTATTCCTGGAAAACTGCACCCTATTGCTGAGTGACAACGACTTCAGCAACAGGCTTAGGAACCACAGCCATGTAATGATCAGGTCATGCACAGGCAGGTTGGACTTGGACATGGGGCACATTAGTAAGCAGAGATCAAAGTTTCTCATTTCAAGCACATATTTTTCATCAGGACACAAGAAGACCTTACATGCATTCTAGTACACATGGGGGAGCAGTGATTGAGAACTAGATCTAGCAGATAACAGGGAGGAGAATAAGCGGGATAAAGTAATCTCACGTCATGTTTCTTATTAAATACCCACGTGTTCATTATATATTATAGCATTGTTCTATCTTCTCACGTTACCCACAATATCACTAAATAACGACTGCCTTACAACCGTCCTCCTTCCCAGTACTGGTCTGACGCAGCAGGCCCATGGCAAAGTCTTCCATTCCCAGTACTACCTGAGGATTTATTATTGTACTTTTTGATAAAGCCCTTGATGCAAGGCTGACATCAAAAATTTTTAATACATTATTGGTTCAAGAAAATGCTAGTGCACTATGGACACCTTTGGGGAAAAATTGTTTAAATAAATATGGAGTGGAGAGTTGCTCCCTGCGAGTCGAGGGGGCTGTTGGTGTACCACCTGCCTGGGATGCTCCAGGAGGGAGCCCTGGGTGGGGCGAGCCTCCAGACAGGTGCAGGCCCCCTCCCTCTGCGCCGCCAGCATGGTACTCTTTCACTCTCCTCAAAAAAATGGCTTGTGGATTTGGTACTCAAAGTGGAAGGGGCAAAAAGTAAAAGGATGAGGGGTGAGACACACATCCGGGGAAGATGGGTTTTAGTGCAGAACCAACGTCCGTCCGGGGCCCGGCTCTCTACGCGGTCCGGCGGCCCTTACCTACCGCGGCATGCCTGCTAGTCGGGCGTGGGCTCTGCGGGCAGAGGCGGACAGTGGGTGGAGGTGGAGTGGAGGAGGGTCAGGCTATGTGTTGCTGTTGAACAGGAACTGGAATGAAACCAAACAGTTCAGATGAGCCCAGACCCGCACCCGCAGAGCTGTCGCCTCATGCACGACCCCGGCCACACCCCCCGGCAACTTCAACCTCCGAGGGAGCAAAGGGGGTTTTGGTTTTATTTTTTACAGTAGCCCCTTCTCCCCAAAAATCACCCCCAAGGAAAAAATTGTTTGCATTTTGCAAAACCATCTGATGTACTCAGATGGCCACCTGAAAAGAGGTAAAATATTTAAAACGATGAAAAAGTCTCAGGAGGTCAATTCCATGGCCAGAGCTCTGAGGCTAGTCCTCTCTTCCCCTTACTTAACAGCAACACACGTCTAACGTGTGGATTTCTGCTGAAATGGCACTTCTCCCAATGAGGTGGAGCCCACTCCTCTGAATTAACAGAGGGCTGACATGCTGAGGGCCACCCTGTGGTGACCTCTGACCCCCAGGGAGAGGCCTCGAGGACACTCTTTTATGGGAATGGGGTGATGAGGGCTGGTACATGAGCAAGATGGCTGTCACAGGAGGGAGCAATGGAGAAAGGACAATGGACACCCTGAGCAGAAGCAGAGGCAGGTTCTGTTTCTCTAGGCGGCCTTGTGTTGCTGTTCTTACAGTGGGAAAGCTCAAAGACCCTGTCCTGGCTCAGTGTGCACACAGCTGAGGGGGGCTTGAGCGCAAGAGCGTCCTAACCCTCTTCTCCAAGGGAGTTTACATTCGTAAAAGTTTGGGATTCCTTCCCTGGGAAATCAAATATAAATTATATAGCTAATTACATCACCTAAGGGTACGAGAAAGTTTCATTAAGTGCCTAGTTTGTTTTTTTCCCAGAAATAACAAAAAGCTGCTTTTTATAAAGGTTAAAAACAACAATGTGTTGTAATTCTATTTTTTTCCAAAAACAAAGGAATAAAAAAAAGAGAGAGAGAGAGAGAGACAGACGTATTTGGCATTTTCTCTACTTACTCCTGAATAGGTTAAGGCCCTGAGATTAGACTCTTATATTCTTGGGACCAGAGGGCTCCTTAAAACCCCAGTGCATCGATCCTTAATTCTCGTTAGCCCTTCCACAGTTCCAGACTTTAAAAACCTTTGATCTGTTTCTTCTGAGACTGGCTCAGATGCGCCACAGAACTGAATCCTACCATCGGGCTAGCGGCCAGTGCTCTCTGCACATGAGCATCTCGCCAGCGCGTCTGTCAGTGGAAACATACCCTGTAGCAGAGGTACGCGCCGGCCGTGAGGACCGTAGCCACACACATGTTGACCAGGAAGGGCTTCCAGTGACTCAGTGCATGGTCCTCCTCCTTCTTAGGCGGTGACGGCTCCCCTTTGGCTAGGGAGGCAGCCTGGGCACCTCGAAGACTTCCCCCCACGACCCGACTTCTAACTTCAGTGTCTTGACTCATGCTGAGGAATCAGAGGGGCAGAGATGGTTTACTCACTTTGGAGAAAGTGAATGGCAAGGATGCTGCTATTGTGGCAGGAATTCTGGGAAAAAACAAGCCACGTGTAGACAGAGTAGGGTGATGTTAACCTTCCAGCGAGCCAGCCCCTCTTCTTGGCGGGAGGGCCAGGCCAGGGCCCACAACAGCCTGAAGTCCACTTGTCACCCCCTCCCCCAGGTACTTCAGACAGCACCCACAGCCAGGGTAGGGTTCACAAGGTGCCTGGGCGATTGGGCACTGTGAGGATTTATCTGGCTGGAGGATCCACTGGTGTACACACTATTGTATGACTTGCCTTCTCATTTACTGCAATTGCAATGTCTGGCCACATCAGTACACCCAGATCTCATTCTTTAAGAGCTATAGAATATCCCAACACCGGGAGAGAATGTAATTGATCAGGTCCCTGGTTATATCATTGGCCTGTCTCTTAATTTTTCACTACTACAAGCAATGCGACAACAAACACAACTACCTATACACATCTTTACATGCTTATTTTGAGAGTCGCTGCAGGGTAAATTTCTCCATGTATACAACTGCTGGATCAAGTATGCACACGTCTTAAAACTTCCCTCCGGAAAGCAGGTACCAAGGGCACGGCCGGCAGTCATCTCCAGCTGGAACTAACACCTGCTCGTTCTGCAAGCTTTCTGTGCACGGCCACCTACTGCAAGCAGCCTTTCCTGACCACCTCAGTGGACACCTCTATCACATCACTGTCCATGGGCTCCCACCAAAATATGCTTTGGGTCTGCCTTTTTCCCAACAAGATGATCTAGAACACAGACCAGGGGACATGTTCTAGTTAACTCAGTATACCACACATATCAATAGGTACTCAATAATGGTTGTTAACCTGCAAGGAAGTAAAATGGGATTTAATCAAGACAACATAAAAAAGGTTACAGTCCCCAAAGGACCACTATGGGGACTGAGGGCACATGGTCAAGCCTGGACATCACATTTCAGGACTGTCCGGAAGCCTGGGGGAGGGTGCTATCATCAGGGGGCAGAAAAATGCTACTCGGTGGCACCGAGCCCCTCATTCCAACAAGCACCACAAGGTGGCACTAGAAGCCCACAGAAGTGGCTCATGTCCTGCGGCCACCCTGTGCCCAATACCGGGCCTCCCGCAGTCAGGAGTGGAGTGGCTGTGGTCCACACGCCCTGTTCCCCAAGGATGCGGAAGCACTGCTTGCCAACAGGAGGCTGCGTCCACAGGGTTTCAGTACCAGTGTGTGTTTCTAGAACAGAAGGTCATCTCCCCTCAACCCAACAAGCCGGGACCCAATCATATTACCTTTCCATGCTGTAGGGTGCGGCATTTAAGGGGCTTCCTGTTTCTTCCTTGATGGGGCAGTCTTTATCCTCCTGGGTCTCATCCTTCACCCACTGGTGATTTGGGAAGAACTCCCTGCATTTCCCATTGTGTGGCTCCAGGATTCGTTTGGGTGGCCGGGGAGGTGGGGGGACGTGCTCGGGTGGGGGCTCCAGGTCCTCGTGGGAAAGCTCCTTCCACTGATCCTTGAAAGAGCAGCAAGAGGAAGTCCTATTAGTGTTCGCGTCGGCTGGCTTGTCAGGAAGTCCCCTTGCGTGAGCAGAGGTGGCGGCTTGGCGAGGGGCTCTCGGCCTCTCGGGGCTGCAGCCATGTACTTGGAAGATGAAATCTTTTGAAAATAAAGTCTCTTCTTCCTATCGATGCTCTCTGTGAGCACTTCAAAGGCACAAAGTGCAACATGGTGAACATTTTGACAACTTTCTAGCTATTTTAAACATGAAGGGTAGCTATTTCCCCTGACACCAGACGGTGTTTGAACTTTTACAACTGACAGCCTCCTTCAAAGACAAAAAAGTTAAAATGGTCACACCTGGATTCAAACAAAGGCAATGCTGACCTGCACAGAGGAGTCCCCCATGATGAATTTGGCACCTTCGATCACAGCCAAGTAGGAGAAGCGCAGCTGGTCTGCTGTCTGGATCAGCCCCATCCGAAACTTCCTCATTTCTAACAGCACTTTCTTGATATCAACGGAAGAAGGGTCTTTCCTCTTGTCCATCTGAAAGCCAGAGAGAAGACATAAGTCAGCCAGGTCCAGTTCTCAAGGGCAATGTGACTAACACAGGTAGATGTCTGTCCCCTCCCAATCTCATGCTGAAATGTGATCCCCAGTGTTGGAGGTGGGGCTGGGTGGGAGGTGTCTGGGTCAGGGGGGCAGGTCCCTCATGAAAGGCTTGGTGCCCTCCCTGAGGCAATGCATTCACAAGAGATCTGGTTGTTAAGAGTCGGGACCTGCCCATCTCTTGCTCCTGCTCCCCTTCGCCTTCCACCATGACCGGAAGCTCCCTGAGGTCTCCCCAGAAGCCGAACAGGTGCTGGCGCCATGCTTGTACAGCCTGCAGAACCGGGAGCCAGTTAAACCTCTTTTCTTTATAAATGACCGAGTCTCAGGTACGCCTTTATTAGTAACGCAAAAACAGACTAACACAGTGAGTCTCTGTATTTTGGAAGAGGAGTGCTTCAGTTTCTATTTAGGAAAAAACATCACAGCAGAGCAGGTGGAGGAGCTCCCCAGGGTGCCCGCAAGGGCCTCCTTACCAGCAAGAGGCAGGTATCAGCCAGACAGAAGGTCCCAGACCTGCCGATACCCGCACTGCAGTGCACCACGACGGGCCCATGCTCCGGGCTGAGTGACCCTGACTCTCGGACTTTGAAAAGAAAGTTCAAGAATGAGGCTGGCGATTCGGGGACTCCAAAGTCAGGCCATGTGGTATAGTGGAAATGTAAGATCTCTCGAGTTTCTTGGGTCTGAAAGAGAAAAATACTCACGATGATTCTAAGAGAATCATCTGTACAGAAATCACTAATTCCAAGTACACACAGAATCACCTTCCACTCATTGACCTCTAAGAGGAACATTAATTCTCAGACTTTCTCTCCCAGCGTCCACACACCCAGTCAACAAATACCACGCCCTGGGGCCAGGCCCTGGGCTTGACACTGAACCTGCAGGGTGCACCTGCTTAGACTTCACGTCCCTTCCGACTGACGAGTCCCCTCACCTCTTTTCTCTTTTCTCCCTATCACTTCTACTGTCTACATGGTCACAACTGGTTTCTCTCTGTTTCATGAGTCACAGTGATGCTGCGTGGCCACCCATAAAATCCTGTCATGAAGCCCTGCAAGGCCTCCCATGAAAAAGTGAACAAGGAACAGCAGGTGAGGCACTGGCTCTGGGCAACTTTCAGACGGGGCTTCAAGATGATCTGGAGGTTTCAGAGGATTGTCACTTTAGAGAAAAAAGTAACAGACTTGGTCTCCAAAGACTGGTGACTCTAAGGTGTGGCTCAACACTCAGCTGACGAGGTAGTCAAGGCGAACGACATCAGCCCATGAACCGAGCCTGGGTGCTGGCACTGCGCTCTCCCACCAGCTGCTCCAGGCAGGCACTCCCATCCATTTTCCTGAGGAGGAGGTGGACATTTGGAGGCAGAGAGTCCACGCTCAAAGCCTGCTGCAGACACTTTTGAAAGGTGGACCCCAGCCCTTGTCCCAGAGTGTCTCTTCCCCTGGCTGAGTCTGCCCCACAGGAACAGAAACAACGGCCTGGGGTCTGTTTCCAGCTCTGCTCCTTCCTTGAGGCTTCCGGCAGCTGTGATCAAAAGGCAGCCCTCACTAGGGGGAGTGCCCAACATCTTCAGTGACCTAAGAGCTCATAGTAAATGGGAACCAACCACTTGGTAAGCAATGCCCTGAGAGGGAAAGGGCTCCGGAAGTGAAAGTCTCCTAACATGGGCCCAGGAAGACAGCCACAGACAGGAACCATACCAGCCTGGAGGGTTTCCCTGTGGCCTAGTGCCAGGGCCACCTGGAGAGCAGCTGATGGCAGAAGGATTCAGGCCAGAGATCTGCTCATGATGTCTTCCTTCACTTGACGAATGTCCACACTATGCCAACCATGTGCCAGTTACCGTGCCACGGAGGTGGGGGCAAAGATACCACCTCACCCTCACTGAGCTCATGGCAGAGTTACTAGGACCTCCCCCAACTCCGCTGGGATGAAAATAATACATATTTAACCCTGCCCCAGCCATTAACTACACTAGTAAATAATATTTAATATTTATTAAATATTAAATACAGTATCTTGCACAGAACAAGGAGAAATTTGTGTATGTTAGGATAATTGCTAGAATCATACTAGGCAATTCCATCATTCTTTCCTCTCTAGAAAATGGTATCCATATAACCTTAATGACATTAAAGAAAAAGAAATATTTCTTCTATTTGGGGCGTGCAGGTGAGTGGGGAAGAAAAGGACTTAAAATGTATTTTAAAAAATTAATATTATTATTTTGAGACAGAATCTCGCTCTGTCGCCCAGGCTGGAGCACAGTGGCATGATCTTGGCTCAATGCAACCTCCACCTCCCAGGTTCAAGCAATTCTCTGCCTCAGCCTCTCGAGTACCTGGGATTACAGGCGCCCGCCACCACGCCCGGCTAATTTTTTTGTGTGTGTTTTTAGTAGAGACAGGGTTTCACCATCTTGGCCAGGCTGGTCTTGAACTCCTGGCCTCGTGATCCACCTGCCTCGGCCTCCCAAAGTGCTGGGATTACAGGAGTGAGCCACTGCGCCTGGCCGTTAAAATGTATTTTAAAACTGAGTAAGAAGCAAGCATGCCAAACTCAAGTTTTCTTTTAATCCTTGAAGGTGTGGGTTACCGCCCACTGATACCCTCCCTCACACCTGCCCACATCTTTCACAAGGAATTCACTCCAGCCTTGTGCTAGAACAGACAGCCATGGCTGAGAAAAGCCTTTTAAAAACAAAGTCTGTTGGAGCAAACAGATCCTAACATCAAAACCTCTGAGCTGGCTGTATTCATTCTGCCAAGCAAAAAGCACACAGCTCTTCTGCTCTGTTGAAATTCAGTTTCCCTCAACAAGCAAAGAGTTCCCCAGAAGTCACTCTTAATGTCAGGTTTGCAAACGCTAAAAAGCATTTTTTTAAAAGTCTACTGCATAAATCCTCTAGCACATTCCAACATGCTGCCTGTGTTACTCCGAGAATCTTCCAGAAAGCGCCTCCATCCACTGTACTCAGAGCCCCTCTGCCCTACCAGGGCTATGGCAGGACTGCTGACTCTGGAGCGGTCACCACCAGAGGGCAGAAAGCACTCGAAGCAGCTGCACTGCTACCATCCTCAGGAGCCAGGCAGCCTGAACCCCTTCCCTACTTCCTGGTAACCTGTGCTAAATTCTAGATCTTACTTTCACTATTCTTTTTTTTTTTTTGAGACAGGGTCTTGCTCTGTCACCCAGGCTGGAGTACAGTGGTGCAAGTATAGCTCACTGCAGCCTTGAACTCCTGGGCATGAGCAATCCTCCTACCTCAGCCTCCTGAGTAGCTGGACTATAGGGGAGTACCACTATGTCTGGCTAATTGTTTTTTTTTTTTTTTGTAGAGACGGGGGTCTCGCTATGTTGCCCAGGCTGGTCTTGAACTACTGGCCTCGAGAGTAATCCTCCTGGCCTCAGCCTCCCCAAGTGCTGGGATTAAAGACATGAGCCACCACAGCTGGTTTACATCAACTATGAAATGAATGGCAGGAACCATGATGATTAAAAAGTAGTGCTTGAGAAGGGGAGGCATGGGGTCACCCAGAAGCAGATCCCTCCCCACCCACACAGCCCTGGAGCCCCAGTCCACATGGTCTCCCTACAGCTCCATCTTCCCTTCAGACAAAGCCCGTGCTACACACCCACAGTAACTGCTAACCCTTCCCACACAGGACCTCCCAGAACCCTGGCAAAACCTGCGTTTGACAGAAGAGGAAACGGAGACACCGTGACGAGCTGGTAAGGTGGGACCAGGATTCCACCCCAGTTAGGTTCCAGAGGTTGGTGGCTTGCCATCTTCACTGGCGCCCCCAGGTGCTGCCTCGCACTCCCTCCACTGTTCCCCAGAATGAAACGAACACCTCCAAGTTACGGATCCAGGGGAATTATTCTGAAGCCCCAGGAGCAGAGCCTTCAGTGGTGGTGCTGCTTACCACAATGCCTTGCCATGTCCCAAGACCAACTTTTACCAAGCAAGTAGCTGGTGTTATAAACTCTTCCCACAACAAATAAACCCAATACCAGGCCTAGAAAACTTCCACTAGCTATAAAACTGGAGTGAGACCCCAGACCCCTTCTTCCCTCTCTTCAGACTCAAAGACTGAGGACCACAAAGAAGGCAGCATGCTCCGCTGGGACCTGCAGACTGCTGCTTCGGTCCCTCTGCAGCTGCACAAGCAGGAACCAGTCTTTTGGGTCAGAAACTCTCCTTTCCCTAAGAACCGGTGTTAACTGTTGTTAAAGGTCAGAGAGAGCACTGTGGTTTCCACCCTTCCTGGGCATTCCTGGGCACTTGGTAGGTGCACAAGTAAGCTCCGCTCACCTCAGTGCCAAAACCACATCTTGCTCGGGGTACACAAAAGCCAGGAACACTGGCAGGAGGTAATATCACCCAAGGGATAAAGGAAGAGGCATCTGAACCAGTAGCCGCCTGAAGTGCTGAAGTGCGTGCCATACTCACTGTAAGGTTTTCCAATTCTAGCTGTCGCACTGTATAATATGATTTGATATCTTCAGAGATCAATGTTAATTTCAAGTTTGTGTCTTCAAAGATCATTTCTTTTTCTTCTTTTTGTGGCCAGTACTGTGCGCATTTTAACTGGGGGAACAAATAACAGTGAATTATTGTGAGCAACCATTTTCCTATGGCAGGAGGCCTGGAGCACATCCCACAAGCTTCATGATAACCCAAAGACCTGGGGTTTTCTGAACATGGAAGCCATGGTCAGCACAGATGCCTGCTTCATGGGGAGATGGGGGTGAGGGCACGAAGCTGCTGACTGGGGCAGGTTGTGCAGACAGGGCTCAGACTTCCAAACCCATCAGCTCCCTGCTCAAACACGGCAATGGGGTCCTGCAGGGCTCTGACGCTTTCTCACAGTCTATGAGGTGAAGCCAGATTGTACAAAAGGCTTTGAAACTCCTCTATGTAGCCATTTCAAACATTACACAGGACCTGATCAGGCTGCTGGCATAGAATGTAGGTGCTTTACTCTGCACAGAAAACTCACAGGCAATTAAAAATAAAACTGGGAGAGACGGCAGGTGAGGCCCTTTGGAAAGGCTGAACGGTTGTCACCAAATGCAGACTCCCTTTCAGAGAAGGCTTGGAGACGGGCTCCCCAGGGCTTGCCCTTTCATTCTGGTTTGGTTCAGTTCATTCAGAAAAATACTTTTGATGTTCTATTTTTATAATCTGAGACACTATTTGATGTTCTCGATTTAAATGTAGCTTGTTAAATTTTTCTTTAAAACAAGCAAATTTATGAAAATTTGGTTTCATTTAGGGTCTAAGACAAAAACGGACTCGAATTTAGTGACATTTACTGAATCTGCCTCAGTTATGCAAACGTTTCTGCTCATGGATAACTGTTGTGGACAAAAATGGCAGATCAACAGGGGCAGAGCTACCGGGTCAGCCTGACCATGTGCCTGGACATAGGGAAGCTCAAAGCCCTTATGATTTTCAGCGGAAGAAATGTCAGCGTGTGTCAACAGCTCTTTGGCAAATGACACTTGCAGTTCACGTGCACTGACCCACTCAATACCTCCTCTGGGGCAAAGGATGGTGTGGGTGAAGGGAACCACTTCAGGGCCAGCTGTCTGTGAGGAGAGACTGCTGTACCCAGCAGTGACAAGGTGGGCCACGGAGGAGGGCTGAGGGGGAAATGTTACAGACAGGCAGCAGGAATTCAGAAGAGGGAAATGTTTCAGGTCAGCCAAAGTTACAGGAAAGAAAGATCAGAGAAAGCTCTATGCAAGAGGCAGGTTTTGAAAGATGACTAGGATTTCCTAGGCAGTGACTGCAAATAAGCCAGGCTGAAAAGAGCAGCTGGAGAAGGGACCAGCAGAGGCCCAGATCACAGCCGACTGGCAGCAGGCCCACGGACCTGTGGCATCATCTGGGGGCAATGAGGAGCCAGGAAGCACTTGAGGAGGGTGAATATAGAACCACAAATGCCTATTGGTCCTGCTCTGCTGAAGCTGGAAGCTGCCCAAAAGACAAAACCAAAGCAAAATGTGGGAGAAACAAATTAAGAAACACTAGGTTGTGATGCCAGCATCGCAGCAAACTTCTCAGTGCCAGACCAGAAGCCAACAGAGCTTTCTGAAGAGTCTGGACACGGGCCTGTCTGAAGTCTTAGCCAGTTTCATCCATGTCACCTTCCTGGATCAGTGATGAGTTGCCAAAACTGAACTCTTGAATGGGGACAATCTGTCACCACTGAAGCAATTCTGCCACTCAGCATGGAGGCGCTAATTACATGGCAAGACCCCCACCTAGCCACAGTGGGTGTGGCAGCTGAAAGCAGGAACTTAGAAGAATGTGAAAAGATGCATTAATCCCACACTTCTAACAAGTAGATCTTATAATGCCTCAAGACCCCAGAAACAAGAGACTGATCTGATAGGTTCCACACCACCCATGCTGGGGTGCGCATTCCACACAGTGAGCAGAGAAGGAAGCAAAGAACAGAAATGCAGGAGGAAGAGGCCACCATTCCTCATCTCATGAGCAGGGTAGATGAGTCTTAAATTTCACCTCCAGACAGCAAGCACTCACTTTCAAAACCAAACCTAATGCCTAATAACCCTCTGTAATCTGGGTAAAGACTAAGACTTTGGAACTGTACAAGAGGAATTCTGTCATACAACTAAGTGTCAATCACCCAATATTTATTTTTAAGGACTCTCAGGTGTCTACAGCAGCAAGCTATGCCCTGCCATTTCCAATAGAAATTTTTGTTTTAAACACATAAAATTTTTAAAAGGCACAAGATCACTATTTTCAGTTACCCTATTACATTGATATATACTGCCACGAAAAGTAGACAGACTTTTATTAGAACATAGTTCTTCACTAGGCCTCAAATTGAGTCCTATCTTGGGTTGGCACCAGAAAAACATGGCGGTGCCAACATGCTGGCATCTCTTGTAGTTGCTGTTTCCACCATGAAGGCAGATGTTAAAGAGTCCTTGGGGCCTTCCCAAACAAGTGGGCAGGCGGTGTTTAGAAAACCTATGAAAGACATCTACATTAACCCTGTGACAGGTAATTTGGTTTCGCCAAAAATTATTAACACAGAGAACTAAGTAAGTAATTCTTAACACAGAGAACTAAATACGAGAGAAAAATGAATTATACGGACCCTGTGATACAAAGTTCAGTGTTTTGTGCATGAAAGCACCTGAAAGCAAACGGCAGCTTTAGCGAGGATTTCAGGAGAGAGATACAGGTGAGATTCTGCAATGGCCAATTAAACTGGCCTTGCTTACTTCCCCCATCTAAACAACAATCCCAACCCTTACGCCACGGTGCAGCCTACACTGACGTGTCTAAAGTCAATCCTTAAACAGAACCAGTGAGAACTCTAGCCATCTGGATGACCCCAGTCTAACACACACAATCATCTTCTGCATAACTGGTTTCCGGGAAGCCCAGGGTCCCAAAAGACAACAGGCATGTTTGCCAAAAGTAAGAGGGAGCATCCTACACTATTTGGTGAAGGAAGGAAATTAGAAAACAAGTATGCATTAAATGAAAACTCCCCAAAAGCTGGTTTTACCACAAGCTGTGTGGATCATTTATAATTAGATTAGCTGAGCAAATAAGATACTGTAACTTCTCATGATTTTTCCCAGCCAGCCCTCTGGGAAGGATAATGCTGATACAGAATTGAAAATGTTGATCCCAAAGAAACTTTAACAATCTCAAACCATACATTGTTTTTCATGCCAATTTGCATGCCCAAGTAATCCTCCAGTGGAATGGGATACTTAACAAAGGAAAGTAGGGACTGCTGGCACAGTTATCACAGTAAACTACAGCAAAGCCAACCAGCCATGTTTTCGATGCCACCACAGTAACCCAAAGGGAAAGGTTGTCACAGTGGATCTGTGGGCCATTTGTGGTCAGCCTTGGGTGACAGACAATGAAGCACAGGGCCTGGTGAGGCTGGAACACGTAACGACAGTGCTGGACACTGCTCAAACACATAACCACAGCGGTGGACACCGCCCCTTGCTGTAACGTGACAATGATTGCTAAAGCAAATCTTGTGCTCACAGCAAAGAGGTTTTACCAAACACTTAGCAACAAAGAAATAAATAAAAAGCAAATGCTACTGTATCTGGTAATTTCTGAATAAATGTCTTGATTTAAAATTCCCAACCCTCAATACCATCTAGAGCAGTGGTTCTCAACCAGGGGCAATTTGGCCTACGAGGGGACATTGGACAAAGTCTGGAGTCTAGACACAGCTGACTGCCACATCTGGGGAGGGGGTGCTACTGGCACCTGGTGGGTAGAGGCCAGAGATGCTGCTAAACATCCTACAATGCCCAGCACAGCCACTCCCCGTCCGGATCCCTAGCAGAGAGAATGATCCAGCCCAAGTATCAGTAGTGCTGAGGGTCAGAAGCCTGCAGATGGAGCTGTGCTGAAGGCTTCCACAGGCCGCCAGGCTTCCCCCTCCCTCGCAGAGAGTGTGTGCTGTGAGAATCTGATGCTTTGTTCTTTACTCAAACTTGCTGACGAGTGGTGAAGAGTGGGGGTTTGCTTCACATTTGTAACTTCACATTTTACTAATCAAGCTACTAAGGAGGGAAGAAAAAATTTAAAAACCACCTTTCACTGAAAAAGTTATTTTCTAAGACAAGATACATTATATCATCAACAGAACACTCAGGCAAGCTCCCTGTTATTATTGGGCAAATAAATAGTTTCATTTTTTAAAAAAGTAGGCAAAGGCGAAAAAGCAAAACAAAACCCCAACCCCAAAACAAACCAAACCAAACCCCTATGATTTTAAACATGCGCTGTCCCAAGAGGAAGGCTTTCTGCGAGTAACTAAAGCCGTTTCTTTGTGTGTGGTGGAGGGAGAAGCTTTGTGGTTAATGCTTCAAGTTTTCACTACTGAAGTTTCCTTTGATGTGTTGCTTCTTAACACTTGGATTTTTACACTCTAGGGCCATGACTGTGCTTTTTTTTGGAAAGGTGGCCTCTCTGGAGCCCCCACGTTCTTCTGTGGCTGGAGGCAACCAGGACAACTGTGAGAACAATGTCCCAGCTAAGCCTGGACCTGGCAAGGCCCAGGGACACCCAGTTCCCTGCTCCTGGGCCACACGTTCCTATTGGTCTCCACGATCCTTAGCTCGTCTCCTCCTGGACCCCGCAGCAGGGCTGGCAGTGCTGGGGAGCAGCGAGGGCAGGGAGGCCAAGGAGCCTGTGGCCCTGCTGAATGCTGGCCTGTGCCTGCACGGGCAGACGGTCTACATAGACTATCTACACAGTCTACACAGGCCGGTCTACAGAGACGGTCTACACAGGACAGTCTATACACGACGGTCTACAGAGACAGTCTACACAGGACAGTTTACATAGACAGTCTACACAGACAGTCTACACAGGAGAGTGGCTGCCCAGAGATCGGCTATCCTCAGCTATTCCAACAGAGTGAGGAGGGCAAGGGAGAGTGCAGGCAGTTGGGGAGCTGTGGGCAGCCATCCAGGGGTGCCTGGAAGTGGGATAAGCATGGGCACTGGGACTCCTTGGCCCAGAGAACATGGTAAGAAACTAAAAACGAAAAGTTTGTCCTGGCTAAAGTTCCAAGAGCGGTGAGAGGTCTGTGTCCAGGGGCCTAGGGCCAGACCTGCAGGGTTCTGTAAGCCACACCATGCACTAACCTGTGAGGCAAAGGGAACCACACAAACATTTTCAGCTGGGAAGAACTGTGGTGACACTTGGATTTGAGAAAGCTCATTCTGGAAGCATGGTACAAAAATGAACTGTGGTGAGTTGAGAAGGAGAGGTGGCTAGACCCAGATGCAAGAGGAGTGGTGGCCTGCACAAATGGACACCATGCAGCCACACACTAGCCCTAGGGGTGTTTGAAAAGTTGCAAGAACTTAGAATGACACACATCCTGAAGTCAACGCTCACTCCGAAGAGGTATGGCAGGGCAAGCATCTGGGTATTGGATTGAGGCAAATCTCATCTAGAGTCAGTCACTCCCACAGCTCCGCAGAGGTAGCCACACTCTCACCAGACAAAAAATCAGACACCATGAAGATGCACTAAGAATTTGCTTTTCAATAAAAGTAGGTCTCCATAACTCCACACACAAGTCTACACTGTGACGAGAGCCGCAAAGGCAGCGCAGGTGGGCGGAGCACCACACGCACCGCGCTCTGGAGAAGGTGTGGGCGAAGAGGTCCATGCAGTTCTTCCGCCGCCTCCCTTTCATTCACTTCATTAAGTGGTTGATGACCAACATGCATTTATTTGCTGCTGTTTTAATTTTTTTAAATAAAAATACTACATAAAGGAAATACAAAAGCAAGAAAAATAATTTAAAAATCTGGATGAAATGTTAACTGTATGGAGTGGTGCGCATGATCACATACACAGCAGATGAATCCGAGACTTACCGAACCTTTCTCCATCACTCTGTTGAGCATGACGACACCCCTGCTTTTCTGTTCCCACACCATCTCCCAAAAGTGACCGCATGTGTTAGGCAAAGGGCCCTGCAGACACAATAACACAACATGTGACATCTGAAACATAACACGCCACAGCGTGAGCTCACCTTCTGTAGTCAGCTAATGATAGCGCCCTCAGTCCCCACAGCTTAGGCAGAGTGGTGGCTGAGGCTGCGACAGGGACCCACCTCTCTCTGCCTGGTGGTCAGTAACTGCAGCTCCATTTTCTACCAGGCAGCAAAAGGCCATTTCCGCATCTCAGTTCAGGGCTGGCCGACCAAGGACAGAAAAATGCCGATTCTGCTTTCTGGCTCAGGCAGGCCAGCTAAGGGCCTCCACTGAGATTCGTCCCCAAGGCCCTTGGGCTATGGGACAAAACTCCTTGGTGCAGATGAGAGGCGGTGTGGGGGCGTGACCAACCACAACACTCCTCTCGGTTCCAATCATGTCATCTCGTGACCTTGGGCAAGTCACTTCATCGCTCCCTGGTCAGTTTCCCCATCGCTTACTTGACTAATAATAGTACCTATTCACAGAGCTGTGAAAATGAAGTACATTCATTTATATAAAGTACTTAGCACAGTCCCTAGAATGCAGTAAACACACAATGAAATGTCAGCAACTATTCCTACTAACAGCAATGAGGACCCTGATGGCAGACAGCCTCCCTCCTTGGCGCAACAAACTTAGGAGATGTAGAAACACAAATGGTCATTGAGGTGGCCCAAAGGGAACAGAGTCACTGGGGCATGAGGGTGTCTGCTGAGCAGCTGGCCCATTTCACTCCAGCTCACCTGGCGATGGGCACAGATGTTTACTGGACACAGGGTATGAATGCCTTGAGTTTGTCTCAATTATTAGCAGTCGCTGGAAGAGACATCGCCTATTACCTCCACATCAGAACCTGTCATGTCCTCATGTCCTTGGCCAGCATCACTTCTCATGGTTTCCATTCTCATCTATTTTCATCTAAGCTCCATTTCTTGTTTTTTTTTTTAGACAGAGTCTCGCTCTGTCACCCAGGCTGGAGTGCAGTGGTGCAATCCTGGCTCACTGCAACCTCTGCCTCCCGGGTTCAAGTGATTCTCCTGTCTCAGTCTCCTGAGTAGCTGGGATTACAGGTGCACACCACCACACCCGGCTAATTTCTGTATTTTTAGTAGAGACGGGGTTTTACCATGTTGGCCAGGCTGGCCTCAAACTCCTGACCCAAGTGATCCGCCCGCCTCAGCCTCCCAAAGTGCTGGAATTACAGGTGTGAGCCACCACACCCAGCCCATAAACTCCTTATTCTTAAAATCTTCTCCCTTTAAGTCCCATCACACTTGGCTCAACCATGCTAGCCCTCAGTGTCCTCTCACTTTCTTTCCTGAGCTCATCTTGAACTTACTGCCTGAACAAGACAAGTCAGCACTCCCTGTGCTGAAGGGACTTAGAGAAAAGCAGGCCACATTTAACTCTTCCCTCCCCAGTGAACAGAAAAACAGCTCCTGGCAGTCAGAAATCCCGTGGCACATGGCTGATGACCTGGGCCTTGCATTCTCCACCCTGGCATGAAGACTCCAGTCACTGCAGCTCTCCACTACTCCCTTCGTGTCTTCCCTAACTCCCAACACCACCCCCGTTTAGAATGGTCTGAAGGATCACAATCCCCTAAGATCTGCAAAGACACACACCACACTTAGCTGACACTGCACGGGGGAGGTGAAGGAGGACCCCTTGGACATTATTCTCTGCTCTTCTATACTTCCGACTTTTAAAAAATGAGAAGACAGACTTGTATTATTACATAATGATGTAATATAATGAAAAAAAATGGGAAGGGTGTTCTTGGTTTGGGCACTAGGAAAATGTTTCAGTCATAGTGTCCAGGGGTGATACTTTGGGGTCGGGCTGCCTGACTCCCTTAGTAAATCCCCAGGGCAAAGGGAAACTGTGTAAACAGTTTCTCGACATCCCCAGTGCCACCTCACAAACCAGACAGAACTTCCCATGTCCCAAGGAAGTGCTAGGATGCGGGGTAGGCAGGACAGTAGCACAAGTGTACATGGCATTTGCTAATGCAACACTTGACATGATACACCCAATAACAGGTATTTAAAGGGCTTCCTGACTCCACACCAGAGTTGAAGGGCTGAAATCAGGAAGCAGGAAATTTGACTTCTCCAAAAAGCAAAGTCCCCAAGAAGTCACTTTTGCCTCAACCTCATCCCCAGACCTCTCCCTCCTTATCAACCCCCTCCCCCATAAGCCTCCCCTAAATACCCCAGTGGTGCTGGGAGGACCAGGAGCTCAGGGTCTGGTAAAGGCCTGCCCTGTATTCATGTACCAAGAACTTACTCAATGGCCCCACAGGACTGAACACAGCTGGGCTGATGCTCTACATCCCAGATGACGAGAGGCATCTGGGCTGATTTTGGTCATAAATGGGGAGCAACTGGGACAAGACAAAAAGGCAGTGAAGAAAGGCCTCAGTTGAACGCACCCTGACCTAGCTCCTTGCTCAAAGCAGCCTTTCTTCATACAGCATTCTGGCTTCCCCAGAATTTTAATTTCCAAATTATTAAGCAAAATTACAATGTTCGAAATCACCCTATGGCCTAAAGCCATATAAAACTAAAAGCTGACATGGAATGAGAAAACAAAAATTATGATGAAAAACAAAACAAGAAACTCAGTCTTTTTAGACCAACTTACAGGTAACAAGTTAAGACTTGAGAAGATTAATTAAAAAGCAACTCTTTTTATCCTCTTTCCCAGATACCCTTTTGGTCACAAGCCACTGAGTGTTTTACAAGAGGCTCAATTATTAAACCACTTTCAGGATTTTGTTTCCATAAAGATGCCAAAAGCCAACAGAAATTTTAAGTCATTTTTCATGCTTGTTCACATGATCTAATGATGCCTTTCTTCTGGGCCAAAGAATGAGAACCATGGCGAGCTACTCTGAATGGCTCTGGACAGAGATTCCTGGTCTACTGCTAACGTTCTTAGATTTGCCATCACAAGTGCTTGATGCTCTACGACAAATACTTCTGGAAGCAACACAGGTACAGACCCTCCTCCAGCCATGACTGCTGCCTCTGCCAACAGACCACAGGCAACTCTGGCATTTTAATGTTGTTTTTTATAAGCTCTCATTTCCAGCAATGTCATCTTACACTTCCCAGAAAAGATTAGCGTTCCTTACAACCAAACTGAACCTTTGAAGGAAGATTTTCCCCCTTCCTTGTTGCTTTTTGGTTTGCTGAAAACCTGACCTTCTAAAGGATGTGGCAGATTTTATTTGAGGTGTGGATAACAGCACTCTCAAACTCTTAAATTGACATAAAAAAAAAAATTCAGACAATCTGCTTACCTGGGTAAGGATGTAACTCCTTTGGGCTTCTTCCATTTTTATCAAACTAGCGTTGATATAGTCGTTATCTTCTTGATGTAGTTTAATCCGACTATGGTCAACTGAAAGGCAAACCAGAACTCAGAGGTTAAACCCGGAAAAGCTGAATGTGTCCATGCAAGTGCACACCCTACAGAAAAGCAAAGGTGAGTTGGTGGCATTGGGGCATTCACACTGGCTGAAGCCCTGTTTTAGTTGAGATTAGTCATCAGTATGGGGCGACCGGGATTTTCTGAAAGGGTTTTCGGAAGTGTTTGAAACTTCACACTATGAAGCAACAGTGGTAAGCCATATTACAATATGGATCATGTCCTATCTGGGAAATCTGTTCTCAGGTCATATCTTGTTATGACACTTATTACTCTCCCCTCAAACCTTCCAGGACCAGAGGAGGGCATCAAAGGATCTGTTCTGTGATGTGTAACTTTTTTTTTTTTTTTTTTTTTTTTGAGTCCGAGTCTTGCTCTGTCACCCAGGCTGGAGTGCAGTGGCATGTTCTCAGCTCACGGCAGCCTCCGTCTCCCGGGTTCAAGTGATTCTCCTGCCTCAGTCTCCCGAGTAGCTGGGATTACAGGCACAGGCCACCATGCCCACCTAATTTTTGTATTTTTAGTAGAGATGGGGTTTCACCATGTTGGTCAGGCTGGTCTCGAATTCCTGGCCTCAAGTGATCCACCCACCTCAGCCTCCCAAAGTGCTGGGATTTCAAGTGTGAGCCACCCATGCCTGGCCGACATAAACTCTTAGAGAGCAAAAAATATGGTGGCTTCAATCTTTAAAAGGGAACAAAATCCACCATAAATTCCACCTAGTCCCTACAGCTGTTGCTAGTACAATGAGCTACAGTAGGTAGGATTTAAGATCGAACTTCAACCTCACCTCTGTCCAGTAGTTTCAAGATTAAATAACCTAAGTACACAGCAGCATGAAGTCATACCTTGACCTTTATACAAGGTTTTTGTTTTTTTTTTAAGTTCAAGTATAATGAACTTCAATGATTCTAAATTTTTAAAATTCAGAGCATATCACAAAGACATTTGAAAGAGAATTTAAACCCAAACACTGAAAGCATATTAAATGTACCTTTTGGTTTTTAGAAATAAACTCTCATTTGGAAGTTCTGCCCCAGATCACTCAAAAGCCACTTTTTTTCTTGTATCATTTGTTTGTCACAAAAGCAGTAGCTCCCTGAGGGCCACTTTCCTTATCCTGTTAGTAGAGCTAATAAGAGCAGGTGGGGACCTTTATTTCTGGCACAGCACAAGGGACAATAAACTCAGGTGACCACCCATAAATAGTACCTTCTCCCTGCGTCCAAAGGAGAAAGGAGACATGAATGGGGATAAGTGGTCTGGGGCTTTTTGTTCTAAAGGAGGATTCCAAAGAGAGATGTCTTTGAGAACCAGCCACCATCTGGAATACTGTTTCTCATTATGGACGCTTAGTACAAATAAAGATACTTGGATAATTTTTAAGTGGATCATAGAGATAAAAGACCTCAAAAAATTATGTAATGGTATTGGTGGGTTATGTGAGTGGGTTCAAACAGCACTGGGTGACTCTGGGCAAACAACTCACCTCAGAGCCTTGGTTTTTTTAACTTGCTAAACAGTAGGTGACAAGAGGGTTGTGGGAAGAGTCAATGAGCTGAGGTGTATACAGAGCCTCATTCAGCAAGTGCCTGTAACTGTGGACTGCTGTCATCACCAGCAGCACCGTGAGCTGGGCAGCAGGTGACCTTCTACCTTGACTCATTCTTCCCCATAACCTTCACAGCAAATGACTGTTTCTACTGGAGGAGAGGAGTAGGGGAGAAAGATAAGACGAGTGGGATTGGGAGTGAAAAAGCTGGAGAATTGTTTCCCTGGAAGAATTTTTTTTTTTTTTTTTTTTTGGCTAGTCAAGTAAAGCAGTGGGGATGGAGAAGGAACAAAGAAATCTGTAACTGGTTGTGATCATATAGTTGTAAACACTACTGTACTTGGACCAGCCCCTGGAAGAATATTTTTAAAACTGTTTTTTTCCTCTGTAAAACTGATTCATAAAACCATTTAGATAAGAAATGTTAAAAAATGTAGCAAAGGAATATTAAAGACAAGATTATTCCCTAATTAGAGCAAGTACAGCAAAAGCTAGAGACCCAGGGTATCCTGGCACCATGTGAAAGAGGTGAACGGTGATGGTTCTGTTGCGTTCTGATCAGCGGTCTGGAGGTTTCTGGCAGGACTTCACAGCAGAATCCCCAAGGTTTTTTCTTTTTGTTTTTAAACAAATACCAATGAGGTGCCTCAGCTGAGACGTGCTAAATCAAGAGTACCATGTGTTGGCGCCAATCATGTCACCTGATGACCTAGAAGTGCACTTCAGATGTTGGTGACAACCATCCCCACCACCGACAACATTTATTGAGCACTTATGTCTGCGTGAGGTACTGGGCGCTGGGCTAAGCGGTTTATGTTGCTTCATCTTCACACACTCCTATGAGAGAGAACAACCTGCCCAAAGCCACTCAGCTCTAAGTGGCAGAGCTGACACACAAAACCAGGCAGGGAACCATGGTGGCAAGCCAAGAGGCACACGTTCTACACCAAGTCTAAGTCCATTTTTAGACCCCTTCCAGGAATCTGGGCGCCACCTAAGTCAGATCAGGATGCACTGCTAACCCTTCTGGCAGAGAACAATGACAGCCACCACTCCCAGCCACGGGCACAGGACCTGCAGGAAGTGCTCACTGGAGGAATGACTGGATAATCTTCTACATCCCTGGCAGAGCATACTACCACGGAGACATTGGCAGCTATGACCCCTCACTGCCTGACAATGTCTAAAGACCTGGAGGGGGTTCAAAAAAGCCTCTGTGGCCTAGAGGAGATGGCGCAGTTCACGTCCTGTACTCATTCCAGTTTTCCTTGCTTTATGCAAATCCTAACATGTTAAGTTATTTACTTTTCAGCTACCGGCAGATTGACAGCCAATCACTCAGAAGGCGGACAGGGCTGCCACAGGCCAGCAGGCACACTGACAATCTTAGGAAGAACTAACAGCAGGAAAGAGGGAGAAAAATGACGAGGTTGGCAGGGGTGGAGGCAGTGGGGACTCCAAGCAGAGCTGCCTTGCATATTCAGTGCAGGGGACAACAGTGCCCACCCCTGAAGGCCTGTGTGGGGCTTCACTACAGCTGAACACAGTGCTTGTGCTCTAATGACGCTACTGCTGAGTCACCCAGAAAAGCTTTTATTATGCCTGCTATCCTCTGCTTCAGCTGGTAGGAAAATGATTCATCACAAAAACAGTCAAAGCTAAAAAAAAGTGCTTTGAACTTCACTGAATTTTCCAGAAACTGAAACCTCAGCCCTTCTATAATGGTGGAAAAATGAGCCATTACTATACGTCTCTAATGCCTTTACTATAGGAAACAATCAAGTCATAAACCTCTGCTACATTATTATTATATTTCTTATTATACCAAACCCCGAGGCGAAAGGAATCTTGACTAAAAGGGCCTGCAGCAGAGGAAGAGCAAGACTGGTACCAGCCACGTGGATACTTACAGGGACTGACGTCTCTGTACCTATTTCGGTTTTTGTTCTTAGGAAGCTTGGCCACTCTACATGGGAAGTCACTGGCTTCGTGTCGGATATCCTACAAAAAAGAATAAAGACATTTAACTGACTGCCAGGCACTGAGGAAGACTCAGCAAAGAAACAGACATCAAAGAGAGCTGGACAGTATGGGAAACGCAAGGTGATAATTCAGAGGTATGTATCAGGTCATGGGGGAAAACCGAGGAGGAACGAGCACAGGCCTGGGGTGGGAGGCAGTGATGTGGGGCAGGAAGATGGAAAGATGAGGAAGAGGGCAGAGAGACAGACAGGAGGGACAATTTACTCTGGAACACTCCGCACAGCAAAGGCATGGGGGCTGGAAATCGCATCTCATGCCAGGAACAGTGAGTGGGCAGTAGGAGGTATGACAGACGGCTGGAGGACACGGTGGGTAGCCCAGATCACGGACAGCCTTGAAAGCCAGGCCTGGGAGTTCCAACTGCAATTTCTATAAAGCTACGATTATTAAAAATAGATAAAATGTACTTTTATGCCAACAAACTATCCAACTGCTTTCCTAGGCGGTGGTAAACAAATCCTATCACCCCTGTTTCAATGGAAGACTACACCATGGCTCCTGATCACACCTAAAATTCCACTATAATCACATTAAAAATCTTTTATTTGTATTTGTTTTATTACTAAAAAATAAAATACACAAAACAACGTGAATGTACTTACTGCCACTAAACTGTGTACCTAAAAATGGCTAAAATGGAACACTTTATGTTTTGTATATTTTAACCATAATTTTAAAAAAAAGACACCATCCCCCATGGTGGGAATAGGAGAGCAGACAACAGCAATAGAATTCTGGAAGCTGGAAATCAGGCTGATTAGTGGTTGGCAGTTGTGAGAAAGCAAAATTACAAGTGAACAGTAAGAAAGCCAGACTGCCGGCCGGGCGCGGTGGCTCAAGCCTGTAATCCCAGCACTTTGGGAGGCCGAGATGGGCGGATCACGAGGTCAGGAGATCAAGACCATCCTGGCTAACACGGTGAAACCCCGTCTCTACTAAAAAATACAAAAAAAAAAAAAAAAACTAGCCGGGCGAGGTGGCGGGCGCCTGTAGTCCCAGCTACTCGGGAGGCTGAGGCAGGAGAATGGCGTAAACTCGGGCGGCGGAGCTTGCAGTGAGCTGACTGCCCGAGATTTTCACTCCAGATTCCTCCAAAGGCTCTGGCTGTGCTCCCATGGAGGAGTGGGATTCCCTGCAGGGGACAAAGGTAGAGCCATCTGGGAAGACCTGGATTGCCATCTCATTCCCCAAGCTCCTTCCAGGCTCCTCAGACTTCTGCAGAAATCTAAAGACATACTTTCTGGAAAAATGTAAACCAGGAGGGTCTATGAACTGCAGCAAGACTGCTGGCACAGTGGAAGATGTGAGCGCTCCACCAAAAATGGGGTAAGAGCGGCCATGCACAAGCCAAACACCAGGAACTCAAGTCCTTTTCCCCAAGAGACACTCACACTGCTGGCCGCTAGACCCTTCTCCTCCAAGTAGGAGGCAGAACATCTCTAGATAATCTGACCAGGCAAAAGGCACAACCAAAAGACATCCTCAGACTGCACAACTGGCAGCCTCCCTAGAGGCCCTGTGGCTAGTGCAGTGTTGACAGGCCCCTTACACCTGCTCAAGACTCTCACACTCCAATAAGCCCTTACTCTCCACCACATGCAGATACCACTGATGATCAGATATAACAGGAAAGTCTCTAACAAAAAAACAAAAAACAAAAACCAGAAAAAAAAAAAAAAAAAAAACCCTTAGAGGAAACAAACTGCAGAGAATAGAAAGATTTAAAATATATACTAATATACTAAGAAAGAAAAGTCATCTTGCATCTACGTATTAAGAACAGAATGTTATATAAAATAAAGATGTCTCTCGAAACTTAAAAACAAGATAGCAAAAATGACAAGTTCAACTGAAGAATCAAATAGAAGTAGAAGAAATCCCCCTGCCCAAGAAAGTCAAGAAAAAAAATAGAAAATTAGCAAACAAAAAAATACAAGGAAAGAAAACATCAAAAAGTAATTCAAGAAAACCTCCCCAACCCATCCAGTACTCTGCATAATGACAAAAACAGATCCATTCTAAGGCACAGTAATTGCAATCCCAGAATTCTGCGGACAAAGAGAATGTTCTGTACGTTTCTGGGAAGAAAAAACAGTTCACTTTCAAAGGATGAGGTGATTAGCATAGCTTCAGACTTTGCAAGAACACTGAAAGCTGGCCAGCAATGAAGCAATGCCTTCAAGATTCTAAGAACAATGATTTCCACCTGGAATTCTATACCTAGCCCAACAGACATGAAATGAGAAGGGACAACAAAAACATTCCAAGGTGGGTGGATCGCCTGAGGTAGGAGTTCAAGACCAGCCTGGCCAACATAGTGAAATCCCGTCTCTATTAAAAATACAAAAATTAGCTGGGCGTGGTGGCGGGTGCCTGTAATCCCAGCTACTCGGGAGGCTGAGGCAGGAGAATCACTTGAACCCAGGAGGCAGAGGTTGCAGTGAGCTGAGATGGCGCCACTGCACTCCAGCCTGGACAGCAAGAGCAAAACTACATCTCAAAAAAAAAAAAAATTCCCTGATGTGTAAGGTCTCAATACCTTTATCATCCATGCTCCCCTTTTCTCAGTAATCACCAGAGCATCTTTTCCACCTGAGTGATTAAATAAACCAAGAAAGAGAAAGATATAGGATACACGGGGGGTGGGGGAGAAAGACCCAAGAGTGAAGACAAAGGAAATTTCTGCAAAAACTGGAGGGAGAGACAGCACGGTGACAACTACATGACAGACACGGGAAGTGAGCAGGCTGGATTGGAGGAGTATGACTCACGAGATAGCTGTGTGAACACGCTATCCCAACCATGCCATACCAACCATGACCTAACAAAACTACCAGAGGAAAACGAGAAGACCTGAAATTCAGGAAACTGGATATCCAGTAGAGAAGAAAAGCAAAGAAAGTCTCAAGATGACAGCTGTGAGTGGCAAGTCTATAGACCAACCACCTAGATACACGGAGAATGGAAATTGCAAGTGGGATGTCTCCAAGGAAAAACTTGAAACTGAAACCGCTCTGTCCAACACAGTAACCCCGAGCCACATGTGGCCAGTCTGACAAGAGATGTTCTGTAAGTGTAAAATATGCATTGGATTTTGAAGACTTAGTAACAAAAGAAATAATAAAAGCAAAATATCTCAAGTATTTTAAATACTGACCATTTATCGAAATAACATTTTGAACAAACTGGGTTAAGTAAAAGATACTATTAATTTCATCTGCTTCTTTTGGCCTTTTTTACCACGGCTACAAGAAAAGGGAAAATCATGTATGTGGGTTGTAATATGTGTCTACTGGACAGCACTCCCTGATCTTGTGGAAAATTGTTCTGTAAGGCTATAAGAAGATATGGGAAGATTAGCAAAAGGTACAAAGAAAACTATGCAAATAAAAAAGAAGGCAATTATCATGGGGTATGGTGGCATGCATCTATAATCCCAGCTACTTGGGAAGCTGGGGCAGGAGGCTCACTTGAGCTGAGAAGTTTGAGATGAGTCTGGACAACATGGCAAAACCCACCTCTACAAAAAATATAAAAATTAACCCAGCGTGGTGACAAGTATCTGTAGTCTCAGCTATGCAGGAGGCTGAGGTGGGAGGATTGCTTGAGCCCAGGAGTCCTGGGCTGCATGCGCTATGCCGATTGGGTGTTCACACTAAGTTTGGCATCATTATGTTGACCTCCCAGGAATGGGGGACCACCAGGTTGCCTAAGAAGGGGTGAACTGGCCCAGGTTGGAAATAGAGCAGGTGGAAATTCCTATACTGATCAGCAGTAGGATCGTGTCCACAAAGAGCCACTGAACTCTAGACTGGGCAACATAGTAAGATCCCATCTATTTAAAAAACAAAATAGGAAAAAAAATTAAAAAGTCAATTATTAACAACAGAAATGTTTAAAAAAGAAACACAATACAGTACAATACTATCTGTGACTACGTACAGAGGCAAATAATGTAAACAATGAGTACCGATTTAACCAAAAGGTAAAACATTGGGAGAATGGGGGAGGTGAAGCAGAGGGAAGGAAAAGAAAGGGGATGGCTGTTTAAGAAAACTAAATCCTCCACCTTAGTAATGGTCTCGATTAATATACCAAAAGATAAACATTTTGAGGTGGGCACGGTGGTATGTGCCTGTAGTCTCAGCTACCTGAGAGGCTGAGGTGGGAAGACCACTTGAGCCCAGGAGTTCAAGGCTGCAGTGAGCTACGGTGGTGCCACTGTACTCCAGCCTGGGCGACAGAGTTAAGACCCTGTCTCTGAAAAATAATAAAAAGAATGTATAAGTTTAAAAAAGATAAACATTTTGCTTAGAAATATGGAGATACAAACAAGCTGTAATCAATCAGCAGAACAAAGACTGGGAGTGGTGGTTGATGAGAAAGACCAGAGAAATGGTCTGAGGTGGGGGCGGCAAACCACCAGATTTTGTTTTTTTCAAATGATGGGGTTTTGCTCTTGTTGTCCAGCCTATTAATTTCACCTGCTTCTTTTGACCTTTTTTACTATGGCTACAAGAAAAGGTAAAATCAAGTATGTGGGTTGTATTATATGTCTACTGGACAGCACTCACTGATATTATGGAAAATTGTTCTGAAATAGTGTGATCTCGGCTTACTGCAACCTCTGCCTCCTGGGTTCAAGCAATTCTCCTGCCTCAGCCTTCCACGTAGCTGGGATTATAGGCATGCACCACCATGCCTGGCTAATTTTGTATTTTAGTAAACAGACAGGGTTTTACCATGTAGGTCAGACTGGTCTCGAACTCCTAACTTCAGGTGATCCACCTGCCTCGGCCTCCCAAGGTGCTGGGATTACAAGTGTGAGCCACCGCACCCAGTCAAACCACTGGATATTATCATAAACCGATTAAGGTACTATTTACATGTGCATATTGTGATTTTTAAAAATGTCCACACCGCACCCTGTAGTCAAACCGGGTGGATCACGAGGTCAGGAGGATATTATCTGGCTAACACGGTGAAACCGATTAAGGTACTATGGTTGACTCCTTGAGTCATGGCATGAATTCAAGGCTTAGAGCCGAGATCACGCCACTTCCAGCCTGGGAGACACAGCGAGACTCCGTCTCAAAAAAAAAAAAAAAAAAAAAAAAAAAAAATGTCCACATTCTGCTATTCTGCTTATTTATTTACAAAACTATAAAATGGCAGGTAAGAGTTTTTGACTCATACTAGAAAGCAACTAATAACAGAATGATGGAGCTGGGAGTGGTGGCTCACGTCTGTAATCCCTGCACTTTGGGAGCCGAGGTCGGAGGATTGTTTGAGCCCAGGAGTTCGAGATCAGCCTTGGGCAAAAAAATGATACCTCGTCTCTACAATAAACTTAAAAAATTAGCCGGGTGTGGTGGCGTGCACCTGTGGTCCCATCTACACAAGGGGTTGAGGCAGGAGGATCACTTGAGCCCAGGAGATTGAGGTTACAGTGACCCACAAATGCATCACTGCACTCTAGCCTCCCTAACCTGGGCAACAGAGCGAGACCCTGTCTCAAAAACAAAAACAAACCCCACACGAAAAAACGACAGCATGATGACAGATTACAAACCTACCTAAAAGTGAATAAATTAATCCAATAGTAACACGTCCACTGCATCACTTACAGATGAGATTAAGCTTTCAGGGAAACGCCATACAGCACAGAGAGAGAGAGAAAAAAAAAAACCTGAAAGAGTAAAAATCTAGGTCTTAAATTTGTTGTTCTACTTATCATTTGGAAGCATTCAGCAGTGAGTACAAATTCTGCCCTTGAAGTGAAAAACAATCTGGTCAGTCCAGCTGGTGTGACTGGATGAAGATGTAAGAAATATCTGATACAGATAAACCACTCGGCTAACGAATATATACTCGGAGCAAATAAGGGCCAAAATGTCAATAACAGATGCAACTGATTTTATTCAGCCAAAAGGATTATGCATATGTACTTTTTTTGGTGTGTGTGTGCATGCCTGAGAGAAAAATAAAAAAAAAAGAAGAGATGGAAGAAGGAAAACGTGGAGATGTCATTTAACAAAGACATTGGGAAAATAAAAGGTATCTACGTAATACTTTTAAAAAAATAGATTTTAAAATTAAGGTATACTCAGAGTAAAATGCAAAGATCTTAAGTATGTACTTGAGTAAGTTTTTAAAACTGCCTTTAAGGTATATTTGACAAATAATAAAACATACCCACTTAAGGGTTCAGTGAGTTTTAAGCAATGTCTACAACCATTTAACTATCAATGCAACCAAGATACAAAACATTTCCATCACCCCAAAAAGTTCACTTGTGCTTCTGGTTCCAGTCAATTCAACCTTCCACTCCCACTCGCCTACTGCCACCAAGGGCAACCACAGTCTGCTTTGTATTGTTCACATTTTTTTCCATACCATCTATCTAACTTACTGCATTTACTAGCACACAGTTTGCATAATACTTTGAATTCTCTGTTTTTCTTCCCGATACTGTTAATTTGTATGTCTTCTCTTTTTTCTTGGCCAGTTTAGCTAGAAATTTATCAATTTTATTGATCTTTACAAAGAACCAGCTTTTCAATTTAATTGATTTTCTTTGCTCTTTGTTTTATACTTCATTAACTTCTACTCTTATTTCCTTTCTTCTTCTTACTTTGGATTTAATTTGTTCTTTTTCTAATTTCTTACAGACAGCATGTAGTTGGGTCATGCTTTTTCAATCTAATCTGACAATCTTCATCCTTTAATTCAGGTATTTAGAATATTTACATTTAATATAACGATTGGCATGGCTGGATTTAAATCTGCCATGTTGCTAGTTTAGTTGCTTTCTATTTGACTCATTTGATCTTTGTTCCTTTTTTCCCCTATCTCTGCCTTCCTTTGAATGTTTTCCTTTTTTTTCCATCTATCTTATCTCTACCATTGGCACATTAGCCATATCTCTTTATTTTCACCTTTAGCGGTTCCATCTGGTTTACAATATGCATTTAATTCATAATGGTCTACTTTCAAATAATAGCGCATTTTACCAAAAATATGACAACAGCAATTGTCCACTTACCCTTTATGCTATTATCATACATCTTTACTTCTGTGTTATAAATATATTACTTTTGCTTTAAATAAATTTTAAAATGATAAAAATATATTTCATATTTATATATGTCACTTTTAGCAGTCCTCATTCTTTTAGATATATCCAAATTTCCATCTTTTATTATTTCTCTTCTGCTTCAAGGACTTCCTTTTTTTTTTTTATGCTAGTCTGCTAGCAACAAATATTCTGCCTTTATTTTTTCCCCAAATAAGTCTTTATTTCACTGCCTTTTTTTTTTTTTTTTTGAGAGATGTGGTCTTGCTGTTGCCTAGGCTGGAGTGCAGTGGCGGTCCTAGCTCACTCCAGCCTTGAACTACTGGGCTCAGGTAATCCTCCCTCCTTAGCCTCCAGGCTAGCTAGAATTACAGGTGTGGACCAGCACATCCAGCCAATTTATTTCATTTTATTTTTTGTAGAGACAGGGTCTGGCTATGTTGCCCAAGCAGATCTCAAGCGATCCTCCTGACTCAGGCTCCCAAAGTGCTGGGATTGCAGGCATGAGACACTGTACCAGGCCTACTTTGGTTTCTTTTTTTTTGCTGAAGGTTTGTTGAAATGCTTGAATCTGTTGCCTTATAGTTTTCATTAAACCTGGAAAAAATTTGAACATTATTCCTTCAAGTATTTTGGGGGCAGACTTGTTTAATATTGTTCCATATGTCACTAAGGATCGCCCCAATCCACATTTTTTTCCTCTCTGTACTTCACTTGGGTATATTCTCATATAGATGTTCACTGTTTTTTTTTCTTCTGCAGTGCCTAAACTGCTACTAATCCTATCCAGTTAAAGTCTCATTTCAGATACTGTATTTTTCTTCTTTAGAAATGGTATTTGGTTCTTTTTCTTCCATTATCCTCATTATGTTGTTTTTCTTTAAATCTACTAAGTTATTTATAACAGCTGTCTTAATGTCTTTATCTGCTAATTTATCATCTGTCATTTCTGGGCTTGTTTCTATGTCTGATTTTTCTTCTAGCTTAGCATCACATTGTTTGCTTATTATTATTACTTCTTGTGTATCTGACGGTTTTCGGTTGAATATTTCTACCAAATATCCTATGTATTACGGAGGTCTGTCTCTCCATTCTGGCCGATGCAAACTTGAATGAGTGCTGGGAATTATCCATTCCCCAACAGTTGTTCTTTATCCAAGCTCATGAAGATACACCCTAGCAAGTGTATACTGTATCCAGCCAGACTCAAGGTGATCCCTTTGCAGATTTCTGGAGTTCTTTCTGTCACAGCCTGCTCATCCTTAGTACCCTGCTCTGCAAATCCTAGCCATTTCAGCCTCCTTTGAACCCCAATCTGCATCCTAAACTCAGCAAGATCGCCAGGCAGAAAGTTCATCCTAGGGCTCATCCCTTTCCAGTCTACTAAGGTAATGCTTTTATTATCACTCCATAGTTTTCGTATTAGTCACTAGATAAAAATTAGATATCAGAGTGTCAACATTTATTCAACAAGTATAAAGGGCCTAATGTGTGTCAGGCACTGTTTTGAATATTGGAGCTACAGCAAAGAACCAAACACAAAAAGTCCTTCCTTTATAGAATTTACCTTCTATGAGACAGAGAGACAGAAAGACAAAATATATGTCAGCTGATAAGTACTAAACTGAAAAATCAAGTAGAGGAAATAAAAGGAGAAAGTTGGGGAGTTTTTTTTTTTATGATAAGTAGGATGGTCACAAAAGACCTTCCAGTAAAAGTGACACTGTAACAGAGATCTGACGAAGGTGAGGGAGTGAGCCATGGGAATGTCTGGGGGGGAATATTCCAGGTAGGAGGACGCTTGGCATGTCTGAGGAAGAGAAGAAAGCCATTGTGGTGGGAGTGAGGGGCTAAGTGGTGGAGATGAAGCTGCAGGTCAGGGAGAGCATGCTGGATCCCAGAACAGGTATATTAGTACTATACCTGGCTAGTTAAAAAAATTTTTTTTTTTTTTGGTAGAGATGAGGTCTCATTATATTACCCAGTTGGAGGCTGGTCTCAAACTCCAGGGCTCAAACAATTCTCCAGTCTCAGCCTCCCAAAGTGCTGAGATTACAGGCATGAGCCACTGCACCTGGCCGAGGATTTCTGCTCACAGCAGTAAGTGGATCCCTTCTGGCTGCTACATGCAGATAGGATTGCAGGGATCAATGGTGTAAGGAAGGATACAGTCAGGAAGCTAAGGTAACAATGCAGCAAAGGATGTTGGTGGCTGAAACCACAGTGACAGTAACAGAAGAGGTGAGAAGGGGTCGGTTTCTGGATAATTTATTAGAAATCACAGTTTCTGGTGAATCCCTCATCTTTCCCTATTTTAGAATGGTACATGGAAAACATACACATACTCTGAGTACAAGTCTTTATATTTCATTTTGTAAGATAAAATGCCAGGCTTAGAGTCTTAAAATTGAGGGGTGATAGGACCTATACAATAAAAGGTAACTATAACATTAGTGGTTTGGAAGAAAGTAACCATACCATAACAGCAAAACAAGATTTCTGTATTCTACAACTGTATCATAGGTAAGCTAACTTTCCAACAGCTATAGAAAAAGCAGATTCATGACTAATGAACACATTTAACTAGCCTTCCACTGCAAGCACAAAATGTCCCTAGAAGATCTTTTATTATGCTAACCAAAGATTAAATAAATACTTTTAATCTACTGAATGTGTAAAATTTCCACAGAGAAAACAAAATAAAATAAAAGCCTTTAAAACTGGTAAGATGACTGCTGGGTAAACTGATGAGCCAAACCAAAAGGGAATAATAAACTTGCCATGAAACAGATTCCCAGAAGAGTCCCCTAAACAAAAACAATAAAGATGTCAGGAATCATTCAGTGTCTGCCTCAGCATTTCAGCGCTGGATCACACTAAATTAGAAATTTTACCAATGGGAAATGGTATCAACAGGTAACAAACAGATTCTTTACGGATCCCTCCTTCCCTTAGTCCATACCTCAGCGGTTTTTTTAACAGCCCCCTTGCTCCTAGTGTAGATTTCAGAAATGTGATAGAATAAAACGCCACACATCATAGATGTCAAATGTGTATGGCTCTCCTAGAGTGCAAGCCTGATCATGTGTTCCTGAAGCAGGCCTGGGTGTGCCCAAAGCTTACAGGTAAATGGTTTCCATTTTACTGTATCACTTTACATAGGCATCAGGCACCCAAAGTGATCTGAATCATTTCTGTGGTAAACCATTGTCATGGGAGAAAAAAGCAAGTCTTTCCAAAGTTATGATTTAGCTAGGCTAGGAAGATTCACAAACACTTGATCAAGTTTAAACAAAGCATCTGCTGAGCTGGAGATTTTAAAAGGGTGAAGGAAGTGAGCAGGGCAGAAACCTTCCTCACCTGAATAGTTTCTACAGCTCTTCCTCATTTCCCATCCTCCCCCACTCATTTAAGAAGATAATCGATGATCTCCCAATGAACGCAAAGGGGTAACATAAAGCTCTGGTAACAGAATGAATTAGAGCCTGGAGTTAATTAATTTTTATATTTATTCAGGAAAGCTCAATATCCATTATTCAAACACCTCCCAAATTCAATTAGGCAAAAAGTCAAACTTGGGTGAAAAGCTGACAATGTTTGATTAGAGATTTCTATTTCTCCTGAAAACACAGGCATAAAAGCCAGTTTAGCCTTGTGGAAATATTTCTATGTTTACATTAAGCACTTCATCAAGCGAAACATCACAATCTGGGTTTAACACCCTTCTCCTCGCTCCACAATTGGGTGAATGTCTCTTAGAGGCTCCACGGTAAAAATGCATTACTCATTTTAAAGCTATCTGCTAAGTGAAGAAGTAGAGACAGCAACCCATTAGCAGCCAGGAGTCTGAGAAGAAGTGCTTTGGACTCTCACCTTAGTGTCCCCTCCTAACATAGGCCCAGGCCCAAAGTAGGCACTCAACATAATTTTGTTAACAGAATTAATGGATGCTTCTAAAGGTTCCCAAAGCTTAGTGTCCTTAACAATATACCAACATTCTTTACAGAACAGAACAGAAGTGCTCCTGAAAGGGAGTATGTATAAGCAAATATCTGATCCAATCCTATTTTCTCAATTACTTGTTACAAAATGGAAGTTACTGAAATTACATTTTATTTATTTATTTATTTGCAGTTGACCCACACAGGCTTCTGACCAAACAGTGCCAAAATAGTTACTAAAACATGGATTCAAAGCAGAAAGAGTAATTTTTGACAGTGATCTCTGTTTTAAAAGTCTAAAGGAAGAAAAAATTCCAAGGGTACGTTTTACTCACTGGAACTTCAGGGAACGACAAAGTCCCTTAGCACCCATCATATCTTCTAAGCTCTCCTGGAACCTCCATTCTACAAATGGTTGTCTAATTTGATTGTTCGAGTTGTTACCTGGTTCTTTAGGGAAGCTACTGGCTCTCAGAAATGTACAGACAGAGCTAGATTGAAAGGAAATGCAGAAGTATAGTAAAGGCAATGATTTAAAATGCAGTAAGTGAACACACGGTGTACATTTCCTGGAACTCTTGCAGTAGTCGCTGAATAGGGAGATATATATAGAAGGGGGGTGGGGTGGCTAGCATAAAATTTTAGAAACCAGATCTTCAAAGTAATGCATCTTGAACAAATTTTGTTAATCACAAATCTCATTACAAATGAGAAAACTTCTGTGTAACAAAGTATACTCTGAGGAATACACAAATCATCAGAGGTTCAATATCTTCCAAGTCAAAAGCAAAGCTATAGCCTTCATATATGAAAGTTAATGAAACAATATATATGTACTACAAAAACGTTAGGAAAATATTTTTAAATTTACATATACATTCATATAAGCAATATGAAATAAGTCAAATACTTAATATTAA